>NW_027202727.1:1685000-2232500 GCF_024711535.1 Dipodomys merriami | reverse complement strand
ATGCCCACAGCTTTTTCATGGAGTCTTATTGTTTCAGACATCTGAGTGCTGGGATGGGAAAGATGGGCTGGCCACATTCCCAGGCTCTGGGAAATCCTCTCTTCTCCCACTCACTGATTAGCATGTCAATTTCGTACTCTACTCCAAGGTCGCCTGGAGTCTCTGGCTCACCACTTAGCCACCTCTACCTTCCTCAACTGCTGGTAATGGTGTCAACCAACAGAGGGAATCCCAGTGCTTCCAGGCAGTATGGAATGTGGGTGTGGCCACCATTCTTATATCCCATTGGTCAGAAAGAACCATGAAAGAATGGTTTACAAACAAGACCACACTAAAGCTACCAACACAACTATTTATTGCAGCATTATTTACCATAGCTAAGATATGGAACGAACCCAGATGCCCCTCAGTAGATGAATGGATCAAGAAAATGTGGTATATATACACAATGGAATTCTATGTCTCCATCAGAAAGGATGACATTGCCCCATTTGTTAGGAAATGGAAAAACTTGGAAAAAATTATATTAAGTGAAGCAAGCCAGGCCCAAAGAAACATAGGTCCCATGGTTTCCCTTATTTGTAATATCTAGTATATGTATGAGTCAAGTGGAAAAGGTCAGATAAAGTGATGTTAGGAAAATGAATCCTTAGATATGTATTTTAATGTTTTTTTCTTTCATGAATTTGTTTCTAACGCATTTATAAGATTATATTTTTGTTGCTTTGTATGTCCCTTCCTCACAGTATAACCCCTGCTTTCACTATATTTGATGTCAGTATAACTTGTAGAGGAGATGGGGAAAAGCAAGTCATTTAAGGATACAGGTGGACCTGTTGCAACAATGAGAAGTACAAGTTGTCATGTCAAAAACGAGCTTTACAACGTTGGTGCGGGGGGGGGGGGGAGGCGGGGAGGATTGGTTGCGGGGGTTGGGGGGTAGGCTGGGAAGGGATGTGAAGGGTAAACAAAGGAGGAGGCTGCAAGGCTTGATAAGAAATGTACGCATTATCCTGCCCATGTAATTGTAACCCCGCTGTACAGTGTGTTCACAAAAAAATAAAATAAAATAAAATAAAATAAAATAAAATAAAATAAAGAAAAGAATGGGGGTGTGACCAGAATACTGTTATGCAGGCAGAATGGGTGGCGTCATGATGAGAGCAGCCACTTTCCCAGGAAACTCTGTCTAATCCAGATGGGGACAAGAAGGTGACCTGCTTTAGCTGGATGGTTGCACAGATTGATCTGTATGTCTGTTTGTTACCAGTCCTGGACCTTTAACTCAGGATCTGGGCACAGTCCTTGAGCTGCTTCTGCTCAAGGCTAGCCCTCAACCGCTGGAGCCACACTTCTGGCTTTGTTGGCACTGAAGTTGGACAGGGGTCTCAAGGACTTTCCTGCCTAGGGTGACTTTGACCATCATCCTCTTATCACAGACCTGTAAATATTAAGGAGGACTGCTGAGAGCCATTAGTGCCTGCCTAATCATTGGTCTTGTTGATGTTCTTGGACAGACCTATGAGTTCCCTATCCTGCGGATTGGATGGTGGAAGCTGGAGCCCACAGTTTGAATCCTGTTCCTGCCACCTCCAAATGGCAGGAAATCCTAAGAAACTCATTCCTATCCATATGAATACCAATGGAATGTGATATATGTCATGAATGAATGGGCAGTTCTTGAACGATTCTAGGATAAAATTATACACAATTATATCCTAGGACTCTGATCGATTTTAATTAACACTTCATGAAGCATTTAAACAATCATATTCATTAAATGGAGGCATAATGAAATATCTAAGAATTGGGTGTCACATAGAATGAAGGTGCCATTTTTTCTGCCAGGACTGGGATTGGAACTCATGGTCTGGGTAACTCTGTTGCACTGTGTGGGAAGGGGAAGCTCACCTCTGAGAAGTCAAGAAATTCAAGTCTGTTCCTTAGGCCTGAAATCGATCCCCAGCACTAGAAAACATCTTTTTTATGTATATTTTATATACATTATTTATATTTATATACATATGTTGACTCTTTATTGCATTCAGTGTAGTTATTCATTTTATTTTTTGTTTTATTCATGTCTTGGCCATTTATTTTATTGAGTATTATGGCATATAGAACATTGATTACATTGATTACATATGATATAGGTCTGCATATGTATTCCACTTCATACCTGACACCCAGGACTTTCACAGAAAAAGAAAACATGTCACCATCAGCTTCTTACTCCATGATTCATTGATTGGGAGTGCTGGCGTCTGAACTCAAAGCCTACAAGGCCAAATTTATGAATGGGTGAGTGTCAGCACGCCATCCTTGGGCAAATTGAGCTTACAGGCAATTCCCACCATCTGAGATCGAGCCCCTAGGGTTGACAAAATAAGAACAGATTGACATGTAGATGGTATTATGCTAATAAATATATATCTTTACAGAGTGCCAGAGATGTCGATACATTATTCAGTTATATAGACTACATTTCTACCAATTCTTGGGTATTTATTATGCCTCCATGTAATTAATGTTGTTGTTTTAATCCTTAATAAACTATTAAGTAAATCAAGGTCCTGAAATTATTTTATCCCTGTAAGAAATAGTATTCTTTTAATGCTTTATATTAAATAAAATCAGTCTACTGAAATTATGATGTCTAATTTTATCCGAGTAGCATTCACGATTAGATCATTCAACTGTACATTCATAACATTCCATCGTTATTCCTATGGATGGGAATGATTCTCTTAGGATCTTCCACTATCTGGAAGTGGCATGACTGGGATTCGAACTCTAGACTTATGTTCCTTTGCGGGACTATGGCTTCCCCAATAGCCCGCCAGCCTTCAGCAATGCAAGATGAAGTACCCTTTGGAGCCCTGTCATTCAGACCCAGATGGTCATGGTGCAAAGGAAGAAAATGTAAAAATGCAATCATGCAACATTTTTTTTTGGTCGGTCATAGGGTTTGAACTCTGGGCATGGGTATTGTCCCTGTACTCTTCAGCTCAAGGCGAGCACTCTACCGCTTGAGTCACGGCGCTACTTCCGGGTTTCTAGTGGTTTACAGGAGATAAGATTCTCACGGACTTTCCCGCCCGGGCTGGCTTTGAACTGTGATCCTCAGATCTCAGCCTCCTGTGTAGTTTGGATTACAGTTGTGAGCCACCGGCGCCCGCCTCTGCCACTTTTTCTCTGTGCATATTTTTCCCACTTGCAAGGTTTGGAGAGCTAGGATTCTAGTATCGGCTGTGGCTCCAGTGGCTGCAACCCAGCATAGGATGATGGAAGCTGAGGCAGAGTTGCCATGACCTGAGTTTAAGACCTTGCTTTGCAAAAAAAAAAAAGAAAAAAAAAAAAGAAAAAAATTAACTCCCTGGCTTGCAATTCACGCTGCTTTTTTCTACCAGGCTTTGGATTTGAACTCAGGGTCTAGGTAACTCTGTAGCACTGTGTAAGCTCACCATGCTTGAAGACAAGTAAGTCGGGCCTGGTCCCTAGGCCTGAATTCAAGCCCCAGCCCTAGAAAACATACTATTTATATTCATTGTAAAGATAGAATTTGTATTTACCTATAGATATTCAGTCCATATCCTGTTTGTTGTGGTTATTGATTGTATTTTTGTTTTATTCAACTATTTACCGTTTATTGACTGTGAAGATATGCATTCCATTTATTATACTGATGACATCCCATCACATAGTATTTAAATTTAGATGTGTTTACCATCATGTCTGACACCTAGGACTCTCAGAGAAAAGGAAAACAGGTGTCACACTTGGCTTCTTATTCCACAATCCAATTGTTTGCAGTGCTGGGATCTGAACTCAGGACCTAGCAGACCCAATTCAACACAGCATCCTCTAGCCAAGGAAGCTGCCAGGCAGTTCCCAGACCCTGAGATTGAGCCACAGGGGTGGACAAAATAGCCATACATGGATAGACAGGTGGCAGTATACCAATAAATATATATTTGTATAGAATTCCAGAGACATCTACTTTAGATTCAATGACATCAACTACATTCCTACCATCTCTTAGGTATTTATTATGCTGTCATTGAAGGAATAGTATTGTTTTCATGCTTAATAACCCATTCATTAAGATCAATCAGCATCCTAGGATCATTGCGTCCCATTTTAGATTAGACTGATGCCCGCAGAAACTTATTCAATCATGAGTTTCCAAACATTCCATCGTTATTCCCGTGCATAGGAACGAGTCTCTTGGCAAGTCTCCCCACTGGTAGGTGTCAGGACCAGGATTCAATATCAGGGCCTTTGATAACATATGGGCCTGTGGCTTCCGCAATAGCCCGCTAGCCTTGGCCAATGCGAAGTGAAGTAAACTTGTAGCCTTGTCATTCAGGCCCAGATTGGTCACCATGCAAAGGAATAAAATGTAAAAAATCCATCCGGTGGCTATTTTTCAGTGAGGGTTTTATTTTTTTTCCTCCTGCAAGGCTTCAGGGCCTAGGATCACAGGATCGGCTATGAGCCCATGGCAGCCCATCAGCCTAAAGTGATCGAAGCTGAGGCAGAGTTGCCATGAACTGAGTTCAAATCACTTGGGTGGCAATAAAATAAAATAAACCATCCAAGCTCAAAATTCACATCATTTTCTCTGCCACAGCTGGGATTCCAACTCAGACCTGGATAATACTATAGCACGGTGGGTGAAGGGGAAGCTCACCCTCCTTGAAGACTACAAGGTCAGGTCTGCTTCCAGGGCCTGAATTGAAACTCCCACACTAGCAAAAATCATATGCCCACCTAATTCAAACATAGGATCTCTATTTACATACATGTGTGGAATGCATCATGCATTCAATGTAGTTATTCTTTTTATTGTGTGTCTTAGTCAGGGATGCATTTTGTATTTTATTGTTTATGATGACAGTTATAACTGTGCTGGCAGGGATGAGAACTAATTCCCATGTCTATAGCATTGCTTAAGCCTTCTCCATCCTAGCTGAGACCCAGAACTTTCACAGGGCAGGAAAACAAGTGGATGGATTGGATTCTCACATCTGCATTCCTCTTTTTATTTTATTTTATTTTATTTTTTTATTGTAAAGATACTATACAGAGGATTACAGTTACATGAGTGAGGTAATGAGTACACTTCCTCTTGAACATTGTTACCACCTCCATTTTTTTCCCCACACCATCCCCTCCATCCCTCCCTTCCTCTGCATTACTCTTTTGGCAGTGTTGGGGTTGGAACTTAGAGCTTAGCAAACCCAATAGGAGAAAGGGTCAAGGTGAGGACACCATGCTGAGAGCTAATAAGGAACTAAGCTGTTCCCAGGACCTGAGATCGAGCCCCAGGAGTGGGAGGGTAAGAGCACAATACTCGTCCATTCATAAGCTGAAGGTAGTCGGCATATTTGTATACAGTAGGAGAGATGGTGACCTGTGATGGAATCCAGTATACCCCATGACTACCGATTCTTGGATCTTTCCCGATGCCTCCATTTCATGACTGTGATGATTATGGTCAAGCTTCATCAACTCTTCATTGAAAATAATCGATACACAATGAGTCTTGCCTATCATTTCCTGCCACACCTACTCCGGTGGAGTCTTCTTGGCATGGGAAACCTGCTTTTAGATCTGAGAATGGGGCTTTAAAGAGGCCTACCTCCTGGAAAGGCTGGCAAGCCCCTGGGAAAGATCTGTTCCTGTTTTTCTTTTCCTCACTGTATAGGAGCACCTATTAATCTTTTACTATTCCTGCTGCTTGTTCTACTTACTCATGCTCAACGTTCCCTTATTCAAGGCTCTTTTGTTGATGACTCCCACATCCGATGAGTTTCCTGAGAATATGACTAACTCACCAGAGTTAAGTGCTACCCTAAAAGCCCCTCTTATGGAGGCTATTAGACAAGTCATAAGTAAATATAAAAGTATTGGGGGTTTCATGATGTCACTTCAGCAGAAGGAATTGTTTGTAAGAAATTTACAAGAAGCTGTAGGCACGGCTAGAGCAGAAAGAATGATGGCTATTGGAGACTTCTCTTTAATCCTGAAGCATATACAATAGACTCATATAGATATCCTGTAGATAAGAAAGATGTAGAGGGATATTTAGACCAAAAGCTAAATAAGATTCCTAAAAAGTTGGTAGATGGAAGGTAGCAATGGCTTATCAGAGGAAAATGGTGGGATCCTCCATTATCTAGAGGACCCCAGAGACTTCCCCCAGATCCATAGCCTTTTACAGGTGTTTATGATAAGGATGGCAATCATTGGGAAAACTACTTAGGAGAAAGAGCTTCCTATTAATCTCTTCCATTTACTGAGAGACTTGCTAGATCTAGGCCTCTTTGGTGCTTACTATTAAAGAAGGAACAAGAAAGATCTTATGAGACAGTTAAGGCCTCTATGGAGAAGAGTAAACGATTATGTGAAAGGGTTACAGAAAAGACACTATGAGCTTAAATTTGATATATGGCCAGATTTAACTAAGTATACTAAATATCATGATTTGGGCCACAAATTGGGGACCTTCTAAAGAATGGCAAAGAAGCAAAATTGCTTAAAAAAGATTTGAAACGTATAAAGTACAAAACTAAACAAAACAAACTATGAAGTACTAGAGTTCATGCCTTTCTGTTCAGCCCTTGCCCATATGTTCTGGTTAATGATTAATAGGTGATAAACATCGAAACCAATTGTATTTCTTAAAAATAGAGGTAAAGCCGAAAAAAAGTGCCTATTGTCATAGCTTGTCATCCAGAAAACAAGATCAGGCAACCAGCTGGTGACCGACCACACAAGAATGAAGCCTTACAACAAGATTGTGTAACCTTTTGCCCTTTCTCATGGAGACTTTTGCTATAAAAGCTTGTTATCCTCTGCAATAAATCCCACTCAGCATTCACTCCTCTTGGGTGTGAGTTGTCTGTTTGCCATCTCCCCACCTATTCCAGTTATCTCCAGTAGGTGTCCTCCGTTGTCCCAACAGAGCTGGTCGGCGGCAATTCCCTAAGTGCATCCTGCAGAAAATACTCATTCAAAGATGAGATTGATCGAATTCCATGGCCTTTCCAAGTGCCAGAAAGGAGTATCTCAGGATGTCCCCGCCATTCCATCAATGGAGGGGGGCTGACCTGGATTCGACCTTGAGGTCTCCGATACCCCGTTGCCCTTGGGATTCCCCAAGAGCCAGCAGACCTTCAGTCACTCCAGGTCACCTTCACTCTGCAGGCCGCCAAGTTCGGACCCAGCATGGTCACCATGCAAAGGAAAATGAACATAAAAGTGCCAGGTGGAACTTCTTGCCACTTTTTTTTCCCTTCGCGGCTTTTTTTTTTTTTTTTTTTCCTGCAAGCTCTGGGTTGTAGATCCAGAGGCTGCAGCCTAGGATTATCGGAACTGAAGCAGAGTTGCCACGACTTGAGTTCAAGCTCTGAGTCTGTTAAAAAATATTATGAAGGAAGCACCCTAGCTCCGAATTCACCCCATTTTACTGCCAGAGCTCAGATTTGAACTCAGGTCTGGGTAACTCTGTTGCACTGTGGGGGAAGGGGAAAATCACCATCCTTGAAGACTACAAATTCAGGCCTGTTCCCAGTGCCTGAACTGTAGCCCCAACACTGGCAAAAATCATATGCCCACCTATTTTATACATAGGATCTCTATTTACATACATGTGTGGAATGCATCATGCTTTCAGTGTAGTTATTTATTTTATTGTGTATCATAGTCAGAGATGCATTTTGTATTTTATTGAGTATGATGACAGATATAAATGTGCTGACATGCATGACAACCTATTCCCATGTCTATGGAGTTGCCTATGCCTTGTCCATCCTAGATGATACCCAGGACTTTCACAGGACAGGAAAGCAAGTGAACTGTTATACTGCTCACGTCAGGATTCATGTTTTGGCAGTGTTGTAATTTGAACTCAGAACCTAGCAGGCCCAATTGGCGAAAGGGTCAAGGTTAAGACACTGGCCTGTGAGCAACTGAGGAGCTAGACCATTCCCAGAACCTGACATTGAACACCAAGGAGGGCCAGTATAGGCATAAATTCATAATTTAAACATAGGGCCTCTATTAATATACATGTGTGGACAGCATCTTGCGTTCGGTGCACTTCTCCTTAACTTGTGTCTAATTCATTGAGGTATTGTGTATTTTACTGAGTATGGTGACAGGTATAACTGTGCTGTCTTGGATGTCAACCTGTTCCCATGGTTATAGAGTTGCCTATATAGTATGCTCCATTCCTAGCTGAGAAGCGGAACTTTCACAGCACAGGAAAAGAGGAGGATAACTTGGCTTCTCATATCAGTATTCATCTTTTGACAGTACTGGGATTTGAACTCAAGGCCTAGCAAACCCAAGTGTTGAATGGGTCATGGTGAGTACACCAGCCTGTGAGCCAATAAAGGGTTAGTTCCATCCCGGGACCTGAGATCATGCCCTGGTGGGGCCATTATTGATATAAATGTATAATTGAAAGAGATGATCTCTATTTACTTACATGTGTGGAATGCATCATGCATTCACTGTAGTTATTCTTTTTATTTTGTGTCTTAATCAGGGAAGAACTTTGTATTTTATTGCATATGATGACAGATGTAACTGTGCTGACAAGGATGGCAACCTATTCCAATGAGTATAGAGTTGCCTATATAGCATACTGTGTCCTACCTGAGACCCAGGACTTCACAGCACAGGAAAACAGGTGCAACAATGGACTTCTGAAAGAAGCATTCATGTTTTGGCAGAGTTGGGATTTGAATTCAAAGCCTAGCAGGCTCAATTGGTGAAAGGGACAAGGGAAGGACACTGGCCTGTGAGCAACTGAGGAGCTAGGCCGTTCCCAGGACCTGACATCGAGCCCCAAGGAGGGCCAGGATAGGCATAAATTCATAATTGAAACAGGATCTGTATTGACATATTTGTGTAGACAGCATCTTGCAATCGGTGCACTTCTCCTCAACTTGTGTCAAATTCATGGAGGTATTGTGTATTTTACTGAGTATGGTGACAGATATAACTGTTCTGACACGGATGGCAACCTGTTCTCATGGTTATAGAGTTGCCTATACATTCATTCTCCATCCTAGCTGAGACACAGGACTTCCACACGAGAGGAAAACAGGTGCAACGACTGGCTTCTGACAACAGGATGAAACTTTTGTCAGTGCTGGGATTTGAACTCAAATCTGGGTAACCCCATTGCAATGTGGGGGAAGGGGAAGCTCACCATCCTTGAAGACTAGAATGTCAGACCTGGTCCAAGGCCTGATTTGAAGCCCCAGAACTGGACAAAATAACAAGCCCACTTCTTTCAAACATATCTCTACTTCCATACTGAGGTGGTATGCATCTTGCATTCAATGTAGTTTTTTTTATTTTGAGTCTTATTCATGGATGTATTGTGTATTTTATTGAGTATGGTAACAGGTATATTTGTGCTGCCCTGGATGTCAACTGATTCCCATGAGTAGAGGGTTGCCTATATAGCATTCTCCATCCTAGCTGAGACCCAGGACTTTCACAGCACAGGAAATCAGGTGCAATGATGGGCTTCTCACATCAGGATGAATCTTTTGATAGTCTTGGGATTTGAACTCAAGGTTTAGCAGGCCCAAATGGTGGATGGGCCTGTGAGCCACTAAGTTGATATGCCATTCCCGGGATCTGAGATTGAGCCCCAGTGGGGGCATTAATAGTCATCAATTCATAATTAAAACAGAGGATCTCTATTTCCATACATGGGTGGGCAGCATCTTGGGTTCGGTGTAGTCATTGTCTTTACATGGTGTCTTATTCATGATGTATTCTGTATTTTCCTGAGTATAGGATGACAGATATAATTGTGATGACCTGGATGACAACCTATTCCCATGAGTATACAGTTGCCTATGCATTCTCTATCCTAGCTGAGACCCAGAACTTGCACAGCACAGAAAAACAGGTGCAACAACTGATTTCTCACATCAGGGTGAATTTTTGGCAGTGCTGGGATTCGAACTTGGGGCCTAGGAGGCCCAACTGCCCAATGGGTCCATGTGAGCACACCAGCCTGTGAACCACTAAGGAGCTGGGCCTTTCCCAGGAACTGAGATCTAGCCCTAGGGAGGCCACAATAATCCTCAATGCATCATTGAAACATGGGATGTCTATTCACATCCGTGTGTGGACTGCCTCATGCAATGAGTGTAGTTATCCTCTCTATTTTGTGTGCTATTCATGGATGTATTGAGTATGTTCTTGAGTATATGATGACAGGTATAACTGGGCTGACATGGATGACAACCTATTCCTATGGCCACAGGGTGGCCCATGCAGTCTCCATCCTAGCTGAGACCAAGGACTCACACAAGAAAGGAAAATAGGTGTAAACACTGGCTTGTGACATTAGGATGAATCTTTTGGCACTGCTAGGATCAGAAATTAGGGCCTCGCAGGCCCAATAGGTGATTGGGTCCACGTGAGCACACCAGCCTGTGAGCCAGTAAGGAGCTAGGCCAGTCCTAGGACTTGAGATCGAGCCCCAGGGCGAGGGTCCCGGGGAGCACAATAGTCATCCACTTATAAGCTCAAGATATTATGCAAATAAGTACATATTTGTACAGAGTAGGAGAGATGGTGAACTGTGATGAAATCCAATCTACCCTATGACTACCAATTGTTGGATCTTCCACTATGCCTCTTTTTCATGACTGTGATGATTATGGTCATGCTTCATCAACTCTTCATGAACAATAATCAATACCCCATGAGTCTTGCCTCCTCGCATCCTGCAGTAACTACTCATTCAACCACATTCCCTGACTCTTCCTAGGTCCAGAAATGAGTATTGCAGGATCTCCCGCCATTCCCTCAATGTCGGGGGGCTTTCCAGGATTTGAAATTGGAGCCTCCATTGCCCGGTCAGCCTGGGACTCCTCCGATATCCTACAGGCCTTCAGCCATGCCAAGTCACCTTCAATCTGCCGGCCACCAGGTTCAGACCCAGCAAGGTCACCATGCAATGGAAAATAAACAAAAAAGCATCAGGTGGAACTTCCTGCCACTTTTTTCTTCTCGTGTCCATTTTGTTTGTTTGTTTTTATCCTGCAAGCCCTGGGGTCCTAGGATCTGAGGATGGGCTGTGGGTCCAGAGGCTGTAGCCTAGGATGATCGGAGATGAGACAGAATTGCCACAACTTGAGTTCAAGCCCTGGGTATGGAAAAAATTAAAAAATTATGAATGAAGCACCCTTGCTCAGAATTCGCACCATTTTACTGCCAGAGCTGGGATTTGAATTCAGTTCTGAGTAACTCTGTTGCGCTGTGGGGGAGTGGGCAGCTCACCATCCTTGAAGACTACAAGGTCAGGCCTGCTCCCAGTGCCTGAATTTGAAGCCCCAACACTGGCAAAAATCATATGCCCACCTACTTTACACATATGATCTCTATTTACATACATGTGTGGAATGCATCATGATTTCAGTGTTGTTATTCATTTTATTCTGTGTCTTAGTCAGGAAAGCATTTTGTATTTTATTGAGTATAATAACAGATATAACTTTGCTAAAATGGATGACAAACTATTCCCATGTCTATAGAGTTTCCTATGCCTTGTCCATCCTAGATGAGACCCAGGACTTTCACAGGACAGGAAAGCAGGTGGACTGATGTACTGCTCACATCGGGATTCATGTTTTGGCAGTGTTGTGATTTGGACTCAGAACCTAGCAGACCCAATTGGTGAAAGGGTCAAAGCGAGGACACTGGCCTGTGAGCAACTGAGGAGTTAGACCATTCCCAGAACCTGACATTAAGCACCAGGGAGTGCCAGGATAGGCATAAATTCATAATTTATACATAGGATCTCTATTGATATACATGTGTTGACAGCATCTTGTGTTCGGTGCACTTCTCCTTAACTTGTGTCTAATTCATTGAGGTATTGTGTATTTTACTGAGTATGGTAACAGGTATAACTGTGCTGACATGGATGTCAACCTGTTCGCATGGTGGTAGAATTGCCTATATAGCATGCTCCATCCTAGCTGAGTCCCAGGACTTTCACAGAACAGGAAAACAGGAGGATCGATTGGATTCAGACATCAGTATTCATCTTTTGGCACTGCTGGGATTTTAACTCAATATCTAACAGGCCCAAATGGTGAATGGGTCATGGTGAGTACGCCCGCCCGTGAGCCACTAGGGGGTTAGGTTGTTCCTGGGATCTGAGATCGAGCCCTGGTGGGGACCATTATTGATATAAATTCATAATTTACACAGATGATCTCTATTTACATACATGTGTGGCATGCATCAATGGTTCAGTGTAGTTATTTTATTGTGTAGCATAGTCAGCGATGAATTTTGTATTTTATTGGATATGATGACAGATATCACTATGCTGACATGGCTGGCAACCATGAGTATAGAGTTTCCTATATAGCATACTCCATCCTAGGTGAGACACGGGACTTTCACAGCACAGGAAATCAGGTGCAACGAGGGGCTTCTCACATCAGGATGAATCTTTTGGTAGGGTTGGGATTTGAACTCAAGGCCTAGCAGGCCCAAATGGTGGATGGGTCATGGTGAGCACACCAGCCTGTGAGCCATTAGGTTGATATGCTGTTCCTGGGACCTGAGATTGAGCCCCAGTGTGCGGCGCGCGCCTTCTCGACCAGCGAGGAAGAACGAACAACACACCAGGAGTCTTCTCAGATCACGCTTTATTGGAGAGCCTTTTAGTTGATGGGAGAGCTTGAGCGCGAGAGAGCGTGCACCCGAAACATGGCCGCTTATATAGGGAATAGGAACACGGGTCTTTCTATCATTGGTCGTCTGCCTTTCACCGTCACCAGGTGCCACGGGATTGGCTGGGGACTCTACGTGGCTCGCGCATGTGCAAAGCCCAGGACCCACCGTCCCGCCAAGCACCGCCTGAAATGGAGTGGTTACCTCAAAGCTGCAAGGGAGTGGGCGCCATCTTGTAATGGCGTTCGCCCCGGCTCCCTACACCAGTGGGGGCCTTAATACTCATCAATTCATAATTAAAACAGAGGATCTCTATTTCCATACATGGGTGGGCAGCATCTTGGGTTCGGTGTAGTCATTGTCTTTACATGGTGTCTTATTCATGATGTATTCTGTATTTTCCTGAGTATAGGATGACAGATATAATTGTGGTGACCTGGATGACAACCTATTCCCATGAGTATATAGAGTTGCCTATGCATTCTCCATCCTAGTTAAGACCCAGAGCTTGCACAGCACAGAAGAACAGGTGCAACAACTGATTTCTCACATCAGGGTGAATTTTTGGCAGTGCTGGGATTCGAACTTGGGGCCTAGGAGGCCCAACTGCCCAATGGGTCCATGTGAGCACACCAGCCTGTGAACCACTAAGGAGCTGGGCCTTTCCCAGGAACTGAGATCTAGCCCTAGGGAGGCCACAATAATCCTCAATGCATCATTGAATCATGAGATATCTATTCACATCCGTGTGTGGACTTCCTCCTGCATTGTGGTTAGTTATCCTCTCTATTTTGTGTGCTATTCATGGATGTATTGAGTATGTTCTTGAGTATATGATGACAGGTATAACTGGGCTGGCATGGATGACAACCTATTCCTATGGCCAGAGGGTTGCCCATGCATTCTCCATCTTAGAGGAGACCCAGGACTCGCACAGGAAAGGAAAACAGGTGCAATGAGTGGCTTCAGACATCAGGATGAATCTTTTGGCACTGCTCGTATATGAACTTGGTGCCTCGAAGGCCCAATAGGCCAATTGGTCCATGTGAGCACACCAGCCTGTGAGCCACTAAGGATCTAGCCCATTCCCAGGACCTGAGATCGAGGCCTGGAGCGAGGGGGAGCACAATCGTTGTCCATTTATATGCTGAAGGTAATATGCAAATAAGTACATATTTGTATAAAGTAGGAGAGATGGCAACCTGTGATGGAATCCAATTTACCCTGTGGCTACCAATTCTCAGATCTTCCCCAATGCCTCCATTTCATGACTGTGATGATTATTGTCAACTTCATCAACTCTTCATAAAAAATAATGGATACCCCATGAGTCTTTCCTATAATTTCCTACTTGCATCTTGCAGGAACTACTCATTCAAGGATGAGATGATCATATTCTACACTTCCTAGGTCCGGAAACGAGTATTTCAGGATCTTCCACCATTCCCACAATGTAGGGGGACTGACCGGGATTCGAACCCGTAGCCTCCGTTCCACGATTGGCTATAACTTCCCCGATAGCCAGCAGGTCTTCAGCCATGCCAGGTCATCTTCACTCTGTAGGCCGCCGGGTTCAGACCAACATGGACACTATGCAAAGGAAAATAAATGTAAAAGCATGAGGTGGAAATTCCTGCTACTTCTTTCCCCTTCTGGCCATTTTTTTTCCCCTGAAGCCCCAGGGTCCTAAGATCCGAGGATGGGCTGTGGGTCCAGAGGCTGCAGCCTAGCATGATTGCAGCAAAGGCAGTGTTGCCTTGACTTGAGTTCAAGGCCTAGGTTTGGCAATAAATAAATAAATGAATAAATAAATAAATAATTATGAATGAAGCACCCTTGCTCAGAATTCACGCCATTTTCCTGCCAAAGCTGGGATTTGAATTCAGGTCTGGGTAACTCTGTTGCACTCTGGGGGAAGGGGAAGATCACCATCCTTGAATACTACAAGGTCAGACCTGCTCCCAGGGCCTGAACTGAAGCCCCAACACTGGCAAAAATCATACGCCCACCTATTTCACACATGGGATCTCTATTTACATACATGTGTGGAATGCCTCATGCTTTCAGTGTGTGTCTTAGTCAAGGATGCATTTTGTATTTTATTGAGTATGATAACAGATATAACTATACCGACATGGATGGCAACCAATTCCCATGTCCATGGAGTTGCTTATGCTTTCTCCATCCTAGCTGAGACCTAGGACTTTCACAGGACAGGAAAGCAGGTGGATCGATGGGCTTCTCATATCATGATTCATGTTTCCGTACTGTTGTGATTTGAACTCAGAACCCAGCAGACCAATTGGTGAAAGGGTCAAAGAGAGAACACAGGCCTGTGAGCAACTGAGGAGGTAGGCTGTCCCCAGGACCTGGCATCGAGCCCCAGAGAGGACCAGGATAGGCATAGATTCATCCTTGAAACATAGGATCTGTATTGACATATATGTGTGGACAGCATCTTGCATTCAGTGCACTCCTTCTTCTTTTGTGTCTAATTCATGGAGGTATTGTGTATTTTACTGAGTATGGTGACAGATATAACTGTGCTGACATGGATGATGACCTGTTCCCATGGTTAAAGGGTTGTCTATGCATACATTTTCCATCCTAGCTGAGACCCAGGACTTCCACATGAGAGGAAAACAGGTGCAACGACTGGCTTCTGACATCAGGATGAAACTTTTGTCAGTGCTGTCATTTGAACTCAGATCTGATTAACTCCATTGCACTGTGGGGGAAGGGAAGCTCACCATCCTTGAAGACTAGAATGTCAGGCCTTGTCCAGGGTCTGATTTGAAGCCCCAGCACTGGACAAAATAACAAGCTCATCTCTTTTAAACATAAGATCTTTATTTACATACAGTTTTGGTATGCATCTTCCATTCAGTGTAGTTTTTTTTTTTTGAGTCTTATTCATGGATATATTGTGTATTTTATTGAGTATGGTGACAGGTATATCTGTGCTGCCATGGATGACAACCTATTCCCATGGCTATATAATTGCCTATATAGCATTCTCCATCCTCACTTAGGTGCAGGACTTTCACAGGACAGGAAAACTTCTCATATCAGGATGAATCTTTTGGCAGTACTGGGATTTGAACTCAGGGCCTAGCAGGCAAAATTGATGAATGGGTCAAGGTGAGCATATCAGCCTGTGAGCCACTAAGGTGCTAGGCCGTTTCCATAACTTGAGCTTGAGCCCCGGGGTGGGGCTGGTGCACTATATCCATCGATTCATATGCTGAAACTTCTGTGCTAATAAATACCTATTTGTATAGAGTAGGAGATGTGGCGAACTGTGTTGGAATCCTATCTACCATGTGAGTACCAATTCTTGGATCTTTCCCAATGCCTCAGTTTCCTGAATGTAAGTATTATTGTCACACTTCATGAAGTCTTAATTAAAAATAATCATTGTGCCAAAGGTCTTGCATATCATTTCCTATGAGAATTATGCATTAACTTCTCATCCCCTCCCTAAACCTAAATTCAAGCACCAGCCCGAAAAACGTAACATTTATAGACATTTTAAATACATGATTTATACTTACATCTATATATTCAGTCCATATCGTGTTTGTTGTAGTGCTTAATTATATTTTAGTATTTATTTATGTATTTACCAATTATTTTATTGATCCTGAGTACACCTATAATATTTATTACATTTATTCCAATCTATTCTGTAGCACGTAGCTTTGCAGACATACTATATACATCATACCTGACACCCAGTACTTGCACAGAAAAGGAAAACAGGTGTCACACATGGAATATCACACCAGGAAGAAACTTTTGGCAATGATGGGACTTAGACTAAGGGCCAAGGAGGCCCAATTCATGAATGGGTGAGGGTCAGCACAGCAGCCTCAAGACCGTTCACCTGCCAAGTGGATCCCAGGACCTGGGATGGAGACACAGGTTTGGCCAAAACAGCAATACCTTTCTATGCAGACAGTGGTATACAGATAAATATATATTTAGGTATTTAGATACTGCTAGTGATGTCTATCTGGTATTAAATGACATATACTGTGTTCTTACGGATTCTCAGTCTTTAGTGAGGACTCCATTTAATGAATAGTATTCTTTTAATACATAATAACTATGAATTAAAATCAATTTGTGTCCTGTGATTATTGGGTCTAATTTTATGCTAGACTGATTGATGAACTATTCATCCAGCCATAACCATTGATCACATAACTCTGGTGTTCTTAGGGACAGACAATAGTTTCTTAGGCTCTCCAGACCTTTATACTGGCATGACCGGGATTCAAACTCAGGGCCTAGGTGTGCAGGTTGGCCTATGACTTCGCTACCAGCCTGCCAGCCTTCAGCAATGCTAGGAGAACTACAGGTTGCAGCCTTGTCATTTGGACCCAGAATGGTCACAATGCAAGTAAGGAAAAGCAAGAAACCGCCATCCACCCTCAGTTTGTGATTTTTTCTCAGTGCCATTTTCATTTTGTTTTCCTGTCAGCCCCCGAGGCCTGGGATCCCAGGATGGGCTATGGGTCCAGAGACTCCACCATCCCAGCCTAGGGTGATATTAGTTGAGGCAGAGTTGCCACGACCTGAGTTCAATCCCCGTGCTTGGCAATAAATAAATAAATAAATAAATAAATAAATAAATAAATAAATAAATAAATAAATAAATAAAATAATTTAAAAATATTAAAAATAGTCGGGCACCAAAGCCTCACGCCTGTAACCTTAGCTACTCAGGAGGCTGACATCTGAAAATCGCGGTTCAAAGCCAGTGGGAGCAGGAAAGTCCTTGAGACTCTTATCTCCATTAAACCACTAGAAAACCGGAAGTAGCGAAGTAGCACTGTGGTTTAAGTGGTAGAGTGCTCGCCTTGAGTTAAAGAGCCCAAGGACAGCTCCCAAGGCCAGATTTCAAGTCCCATGAACAATATATATGTATATACATACATACATACATATATATGTATGTGTATACATACATACATACATACATATATATATATATATATATATATATATATATATATATATATATATATATATATATATATATAAAACTAATGAAGCTCCCTGGCTTGGAATTCATGCCTTTTTTTTTTCTGTCATGCCTGGGAATTAAACTCGGAGCCTGGGTAACTCTAATGCACTTTTGGGGACACAGAAACTTACCTGCTTTGAAGACAAGGCCTGAATTCAATCCCCAGCCCTGTTAAAGTAATATTCATCCACATTTCAAATAATGATTAATATCTACATGTGTTTATTGCATATTGCTTTGAGTGTATTTATTTTACTTTTTGTATTATTCATTCATTCATTATTTTTATTGACTATTATTATACTTATGTATTAAATTGATTACATCTTCTGAGAACTATACAGATTTACATATGCATTATATATCTTACTTCAGACCCAGGACATTCACAGAAATTCTATAGTAGATCATCCCATGCATAGAAAAACAGAATGAATACACCAACCAAAGTCTAATTTATCCCTAGGTACCCCAATGGCTCACATCTGTAATCCCAGCTACTCAGAGGTGAGAAGTGGAAGATTAAGTTTTAAAGCCAATCCAAGCAGAAAAGCCTGAGAGATGTCGTCTCCAAATAAATTGCCAAAAACCAGGCTACAGGGATGGCTGAATTGGTAGAAAATCAGCTATGAAAAACCAAGCCAAGAAAGAGCAAGCTGAGTTCAAATGCAGGGAAAGGGGGTTTGGGGCATAAAGGGGAGAAAACTCCTCCAAAAACAGAGAAGAAACAACAGTACACAAATCCCACCTAATTTAGGGTACCAACCAAAGTGAAAAAAAAATCAACTTGTGCAGTTGAATAACTTTACATGAGCACATATGTTCTTAGGTACACTTCAAAGGTATGTTTTCAGTAATATATATGTATTTATTAATAATGTATATATTATGTGTATATATATATAAATAATGTATATATATATATGTGAATAAACTAAGAAACAAGCCAATGAATAAATACTTCTGAATTAGTGCCTTAATCATGGCATTATAAATTATTTGTACTAAAATTATATTCCAAGTTTCCTTCAGAATCAATCTTTAAGACGTTTGTTCATGTGCTAGGCATTGGAGGCCCATGCCTACGATCCTAGTTACTCAGGAGGCAGAGATCTGAGGATGGTGGTTCAAGGCCTGATCTGGCAGGAAAGGCTGTGAAACCCTTATCTCCATTAAACCACTAGAAAACTGGAAGTGGTGCTGTGGCTCAAAAGGTAGAGTACTTGCCTTGAACAGAAGAGCACAGGGATAATGCCCAAGCCCAGAGTTCAAGCCCCACCACCGAAGAAAGAAGTTTGTTCATACAAACTTCTAACATTCTAAGCTTAAGAAACTTTTCTTCAAGGGTCTTATGCTCTTTAGGCAACTACTCCATTGCTGGGCTACATCAAAGTCCCAATGTTTTTGTTTTTCATTTTACAATCCAGTTTATTCCCAAAATGCTTACAAGTACCTACTCTCTTCACAGAAATGAGATTTTATTCACAAACCCAACCTTTTGTGGTATGACACCCCTAGTGTATTTCATGGTAGGCACTGAGGAAAACTCACACAACACAATTGCAGACAGTTTATAATTACAGAAATAACTCTAAATAGAAACAACATCAATTGCCAGGTGCTGATGACTCAGGCCTGTAATCCTAGCTACTCAGGAGGCTAAGATCTGAGGGTCATGGTTAAAAGCCAGCCCAGGCAAGAAAGTCCATGAGGCTCTTATCTCCAATAAACCACTAGAAAACTGGAAGTGGTGCTGTGGCTCAAAAGGTAGAGTACTCGCCTTGAACAGAAGAGCGCAGGGACAGCGCCCAAGCCCAGAGTTCAAGCCCCAGGACCAACTTCCCCCCTCAAAAAAAAAGAAATAACATCAACTCTCCCAACCTTCTAGGGAGAAATGATGTCCTTATTTTCATTCTCACTCTTCATGGCAGATGGCCAAAATAGAAACACCAATGTGCTATGCTAAAATGTAAAAGTTTAAACCCCTTTTTTGAAAAAACTCTCATGTTTTAAAATCAAATGTATCAAATAAAGGCAAAGTGAACTTTAAAAAAATATTAAAAATGCTAATGAAGCTCCCTGGCTTGGAATGTGTGACATTTTTTGTCTGCAAGACCTGTGATTTGAACTTGGGGTCTGGGTAACTCTGTTGCACTGTGGGGAAAGGGGAAGCTCACTGTGCTTGAAGATCAGAAAGTCAGGCCTGTTCCCTAGGCCTGAATTCAGGCCCCAGCCATGGAAAATGTACTCCTTATAT
Organism: Dipodomys merriami; assembly: GCF_024711535.1. Taxonomy (NCBI): domain Eukaryota; kingdom Metazoa; phylum Chordata; class Mammalia; order Rodentia; family Heteromyidae; genus Dipodomys; species Dipodomys merriami. The sequence continues at coordinate 2,212,482 of NW_027202727.1, read as the reverse complement.
ACATTTTAAAGATAGGATTGAACTTCCATACAGATGTTCATTCTATGTTATGTTTGGTGTGGTTATTCATTGTATTTTTTGTTTTATTCATTTATTTACCATATATTTTATTGACTCTGATGACACCTATACCATTTATTACATTGTTTACATCCTATCACATAGCATCTAGATTTGTAGATGTGGTCTCCATCACGCCTGACACCCAGGACTCTCCCAGAAAAGGAAAACATTTGTCACACTCAGCTTCTTACTCCAAGATTAAATTTTTGGCAGTGCTGGGATCTGAAGTCAGGGCCTAGCAGACCCAATTCATGAATGGGTGAGTGTGAGCACGGCAGCCTCTAGACAATGAAGCTTTCAGGTGGTTCCCACATACTAAGCTCGAGTCCCATGTTTGGCCAAAACAGCGATACATGGATTGCCAGACGTTGGTATACAAATAAATATATATTGGTAAAGAGTGCCAGAGCTGTCTATCTATTACTGAATGACCCTTACTACATTCCGACCAAATCTTAGGTATTTATTATACTGCCATTGAAGGAATATTATTCCTTCCATGCTTAATAAACTATTAATTAAGATCAATTGGGGGCTGGGAAAGTGGCTCAGTGGTAGAGCGTTCGCCTTGCATGCATGAGGCCTGAGTTTGATTCCTCAGCACCACATAAGCAGATAAAAGAAAAAAGCTGGAAGTGGCACTGTGGCACAAGTGGTAGAGCGCTAGCCTTGAGCTGAAGAGCTGAAGGACAGTGCCCAGGCCCAGATTTCAGACCCCTTGACCCCCTACCCCCCACAAAAGATCCATCAGCATCCTAGGATTATTGCATCCAATTTTAGACTTGACTGATGCACAAACTACTCTTTCAATAGAGTCTCTTGTGATCTCCTGCCATTGGTAGGTGTCAGGACCTGGATTTGAAAATGAGGCCTATGTTGACAGGTCGGCCTATAGCTTTCCTGATAGTCCACCAGCCTTCAGCAATGGCAGGTCAGGTCCACTTTGCAAGTGAGACATTGCAGACCCAGGATTATCACCATGCAAAGAAAAAAACGTAAAACCCCCAGCTTTCTGCAGCTTGCGACTTTTTGTGCTGTCCCACTTTTTTTTCGTCCTGCAAGCCCTCTGGTCCTAGGATCCCAGGATCGACTATGGGTCTAGAAGCTGCACCCCATCCTAGGGTGATCACAGCTGCGACAGGGTTTCCACGACCAGAGTTCAAGCCCCATGGTTGACAAAAATAAAAACAATAAATACAAAATTAATTAATTATTTAACTAAATAAAAAAATAAATCTCCCTGGTTTGAAATATCTGCTAGTTTTCTTTCCTAGCCTTGGATTTGAACTCAGGGTCTTGGTATATCTGTAGCAATGTGAGGGAAGTTCAGAGTTGCCAATACTTGAGTTAAAACCCCATGCCAAGCCAAAAATAAAAAATTAAGTCACTGACCGTGGCGGGGGAGCAGTTGTCCATATTAGAGGGAAGGGATGGTAGGGGGAAAACAAAGGAGAAGGCAACAATGCTCAATAGGAAATGTACTCATTACCTTGTTCATGTAACTGTAACTCTCAGTACAACATTTTTACAATTAAAAACGTGCAAAAAAAAGAAACAATGTAATGATCAGAGAAGCATTTGGGGGGTAAGGGAAGGATGTCTAAATAGCTGTACATAATTCTACACTGCTTTGCTTTTAATGCTCAGTATGAAACTGAATAAACATAACTGCTTCCATTAAAAATAATCAAGTCACTGTCTTGGAACTGGGCCAGTCTTTCTGCCATTGCTAGGATTTGATTGCATCACCCAGTAACTCTTTTGCAACAAGGGTGAAGGTGAAGCTCACTGAACTTGAGGAAAAGAAATTCAGGCTAGAGTTCCCAGGAACTAAATGAAGACCCTGCAATGAAAAAAATACTTCCATACATGTGTAATATATAATATATACTTACATATGTATGTTTATTACATATTATTATTATTATTGATTTTGTATTTATTATTTGATTCATTTATTGTTTATTGTATTTAGTGTTATTATACACATACTTTTACATGTTGTACATGTATTATAAAAATATACAAAATAAATTAGGACATTGACTCATTTTTCATTAATACTATATTAAGTGTTGAAACATAATACATAATTAAATGGAGGTATTTGTCACAGTCTTAACATGTTTAGAATCTGTTCCCAGTATGAGCCTTGTCTTATTTATCTTTGGCCATCTTCCTATACGGATTTCTTTACATGATTTATACTCAGAAGCCTGTTCTTGAGGATAGGCAAATTGAGGGATAAAATTGCAAGGGTGGGGTTAAAATATGGCTTAGTGGTAAAGAGCTCTTTCAGCATGCATGAATGCCAAGGTTTGAATTCTCAGAGCCACATACTCAGAAAAAGCCAGAAACTGTGGAGTGGCTCAAGAGGTATAGCACTAGGCTTGAGAAAAAGAATCTCAGAGACAGTACCCAGGCCCTAAGTTCAAGCCCCAGGACTGTCAAAAACAATAGGCCAGATGCCAATGGCTCACTCCTGGAAACCTAGCTACTCAGGAGGCTGAGATTTGAACACCACAGTTCAAAGACAGACTACGCAAGGAAAGCCTGTTAGACTCTTATCTCCAATGAACCACCAAAATACCTCACATGGCATTGTGGCTCAAGTGGTAGAGTGTTCACCTTGACCTGAACTACTCAGGGACAGTGCCCAGGCGTGATACAAGACACACAACTGGAAAAAAGTGAGGATTAATTAAAGTACTTTTCTTATTTTCTAATTATGAGAACATTCTGTGGAAAATGAACACAGATGTACACCAGAATTGGAGTCAGAGCTCAAGGTTCAAGTGTCCACATCCATATACCCAGCCTCTCTGACTCTAGCATTATAACTTTGCATACTACAGGGTTCTGAAAGGTCTAATATTGAAGGGATTAATATGATCCCCAAGCCCTTTGTGATAAGCAGTTGACTTGTATTGTCAATTTCATTACAGTTCTGAAGCTAGCAGAGCACCAGTAGCTTACGCCCATCACCCTAGCATAGGAGGCTGAGGTCTCAGTATCACAGGCTGAAGCTAGCCAGAGCAAGAAATCTATGACATTCTGACTTCCTCTTCTGAAAGGTTAGATGTTCAAGAGCTTCCTCTGTTTCGCTTGGTGATGAGAAGTTACTCACACTCTAAATATTCTTAGAATTCTTGAGCTATAGAAGCAAGAAAGAAATATCATTGACCCATCCTGAGTTCAAATGAATTTCTCAGGATCCAAGCCTTAGCCCTGTTGGCAGGAAGAACTCCAATGAAACACTATATTTGAAGGACAGAAAACAGTTTCAAAAAAACAGGCTAGGTGCAGAGACCTAGGTCTGCAGGATTAGGAGGCAGAATGTACACACTCAACAGGGAAGTGAGCTGCAAAACGACTTCATTCATTCCAGGCACAGCCAGAAATGGGGGGAAACCTGAAATATTTGTTAGACTTACACCAAGGTCAGGCTTTTCTCATTCTCTTCAAACAACAACTAATTAACCTTCCTCTCTCAGGTGAACCGAGGTTCAAGCTATCATTAAGTTCATAATAGTGAGCCAGGTTAATGGGGAGAGGGCAGGAACAGAGTAAAAAACCATGTTCTCTGGTCTTAGGGAGTGAGTTTTTGACTCTCCATCTGTCAGATTTGAAGGCCCTTCTTCTACCTCTTCCAGTCCATTCTCCTTCCTTCATTCTCCACATCATTAATTCAAATCCCCAGTCCAAGGAGAGGCAGGGCCCTTTCTCTACTGTCTCCAAGCACCTGAGTTAGAACCTGGCTGTGCCCGCTTGGCTCTGGGGCCTTCGGCTGCCTGAGACGTGGGACAGAGACAGTCTTCTTGCTCTGTGGTTGTTTGAAGGTGATGCTGGTGTCCTGGCACACTGTAGAAGGCCTCACGACAGAATTGTTGCCTTCTTTCCTTCTAACGACCAAGACCAGCTTCATTTATCATCTATCTATCTATCTATCTATCTATCTATCTATCTATCTATCTATCTATCTATCTATCTATCTATCTATCTATCTATCTATCTATCTATCTATCTATCTATCTATCTATCAATCTATCATCAATCTCCATATCTACCTACCTACCTACCTAGCCAGCTAGGTATCTTTTTGCCAGTTCTTGGGTTGAATTCAAGGCCTGGGCACTGTCTATACCACTCTACTACTTGAGCCACAGCATCAATTCTGGCTTTTTCTGTGTATGTGCTGTTGAGAAATCAAACCCAGGGCTTCTTGCATGCTAGGCACTCTCTCACTAATCCACATTCCCAGTCCCCTCATCTTTTCTTAATGGTAGTTTTTACTTAAGCATGCTTCCATTTCACGTTTAATTTTACGTTTAATTTTCTGAATGCCGGTTACTACTATAAAACCTGGTCTTCTATTTCCCTGCCTCATTTGTGGCCATTCATGCATTGGCCTCATAATAAAATGTAAATAAAGGCCGCTGAAAGCTTAAGTATGCATCATATAAAGACACAGGCCAGGAACCCTAGAAGAGAAAAGCGATAGGCCTGAAATGAAGAGAATGATGTAGTATGCAAAATGAACATATTTGAAAAATAAATCAGTAAATAAAAGCAGAAGCATTACATGTGCTCTGTTTGCATTCAGGGAGGTAATTTACACACATAAGTAGGTAGGGCACTGATTCATAAACTTGGCCTCCTCTTTTTGAATTTTCTTTTTGGCCATCCCAGGGCTTAAACTCAGGGCCTGATGCATTCCTGAGCTGTTTTGCTCAAGGCTGTGGCTCTACCATCACCACAGCTCCAGCCATCTGGTTGTTAATTGGACATAAGCACCTCCCAGTCTTTCCTGCCTGGTCTGGACTGTATCTCCCACTCAGCTTGTTCTCTTAAAGCTCGAGTTCTACCCTCTGGGTCACTGCTCCACTTCTGGTTTTTTGGTGGTTTATTGGAGATAAGAGTCTCACAGACTTTCCTGGTCGGGCTGCCTTTGGATGGCGATCTCCTGAGCGGGTTTCCAGTGGCTTTTCTCAGGGATTCACGGAGGAGCCTCTCCATACAAACCCTTAATCTAAATCTCAGGAGGTACTAGAGAAAACAGAAACATGCAGTTGTTTCTAGTATGCTCCAGATACTTAAGGTTGGAGACACAAAACACTCATAATTATTAGATCATTTTATAGGCAAAAGGAGCAATGCAGACAGTATGAAGATCACTCCAGCTTCAGTCCTCTCATCAATTCAGCTCAATGCTAAGTGATGGAAATGGCATGTCCTGTGGACATATGCTCCCAAATCCTGTGACACTCATTTCTCACTTTTGGCTTCAAATCTGTGACCAGAGAAGATGAGGAGAGAAAATTCTTCTCAGAGAAAGCAGCTATAAAGAATATTGGGGTAGTTTACTCATAAATTCAAACTATTGGAATGATCCTGTTAAGAAGTCAGATTGTCCAGATTAAAAAAATGAAGAAGAAAAGTAAGGCAGTGTCTGTGTAATCCCAGCTTCTTAGGAGGCTGAGATGTAGAGAATATTAGTTTGAATCCAGCCAGCATAGGAAAGGAAATGACACTTTTATTTCTAAGAGATCCCAGAAAAATCCAGAAGTGAGCTGTGACTCAAGATTAATGCACTACCCTTGAGCAAAAGGAGCTCAGGGACAATGTCTAGGCTCAATGTTCAACCCCTGGACCTGCCTGCCCCCAATAGAGCCTATACCTCCATGTCTTTGTGAATGTCTGGATGTATTCCTATAGGCAAAGCTCCAGAGTAGATATGATGAATGGCACCAAGTTAGGAAATTTGTTTTCAATACAATGATTTCATAACACAGAGACTACTTTTATGACAATGTATGTTCCAGGGCTCCCTTCACTGTTCCCAGTGTAGCCTGAGGGTTTCTCTGCATCCCAGGCCTGCTGGAAGAAGTCTCTCTCATTGTCTGGACAGGCAGACAAAAGGCCTCAGTCCTGTACAGCTTTGTAACAACTCCACATCTGTGCCAATTAGTGAGGATGAGTGTGTGTGTGCTCTGAAGGCCAGGAGAAAAAGGCTTCTTTGTACTCCAAGCTATCTCTCTTCCCAGTGCTCTGTTTTGACAAGAAGCTTTCATTTGTGCCACCTCCCATGGCAGGCCAAGTTCCCTGTACTTATCCTGCCTTTGTGAGACTATATTCCAGTGCTCAGATACAGTGCTCAATATAATTCAGAAGTCCTTCTTGCAGACAACTAGGGCACTGAACTTAATGAAATGTTTCATTGCCAGCGATAATGGGCCTATGATACCTCTCCTTGGTTTTCTGGAAGCTTGAGAAATCCAAGAACATGTTGGATATCACAAAGCTTCCTGTCATCTAGGGCTGGTGAAGATCATCTGGTTCTGAAACCTTTGACCTCTCTTAATTGGGCCTTGGATGGCTAGGTTTGGAGGTTGAACACAGGGCCTTGGTGCTGACCATAAGTTCAGTGGAGAAGTCCAGTGCTTTACCATTTTGTGTCACAACTTCACTTCTGGTCTATGTGTGTGTGTGTGTGTGTGTGTGTGTGTGTGTGTGTGTGTGTGTGTGTGTGTGTGTGCATCTGTGTGTCTGTGTGTGTATGTCCATGTGTGTGCGCGCATACAGTCATGGAGCTTGAACTCAGCACTGTACCTAATTTCTGTTGTACAAGGATAGCCTTCTCTCACTTGAGCCACAGAACCACTTCATGCTTTTTCTAGTGATGTTGTCCTGAGTAATCAAGCCCAGGGTTTCATATATGCAAAACATTCTACCCCTAAGGCACATTCCCAGCTCTGTACTTCAGGTTTGTTAGATTGTTTCTGGTTTTGGGCTTTTTTTATGTTGTTGGTTGTGGGAGTTGAAGTCTGGGACTGGGTGCTGTCCCTGAGCTTTTCAGCTCAAGTCTTGTGCTCTATCTCTTGAGCCACAGCACCACTTCAGGTTTTCTGGTGGTCCATTGGAGCTAAGTGTCTCAAAGACATTCCTGCCCAGGCTAGCTTTGAACCATGATCCTTAGTTCTCATCTTCCTGAGAACCTAGGATGATAGTCATGAGCTGCAAGCATCAACTTCCACTTAATGTTTCTTAGTGGTGAATTGGAGATAATAGTCTCATGGGACTTTTTGTGTCTGGGATAATTTAGAACTCAGATCCTCAGATCTCAGCTTGCTGAGAAGGCAGGATGACAAACCTCATCTATCGATACCTAGGCCATGGTAGTCTGCTGCAAGGGGATCCTTGGCTCCACGTGGTGGAGTGCTAGCCTTGAGCCCAAGAGGTAAGGGTCAAAATCTAGGTCCTGAGATCAAGGTTCATGACTGAAAAAACAAACAAACAAAACAATGGTCTGCAGGAGACAACTCACTAGTCTTCAGTTATACTTAATTTTGTTCCTTCCATGGAGATATATCTGAGCCTCAATATTCTTATCTGCTTAAGCATCTCAGTTGTGGAGCTCTTACAAGGACCAGATGAAAGAATGCACCCTGTGAATGACATAGCACATGACACTGTTTGAAGGACTCAATACACAGCATCATGTGAAAGACACAGCACCCAGAACCCAATTCAGGACTCAGCACACTGCAACCTGTGAAAGACTCAGCACATAGCATCCTGTGCAGTACTCAGCATAGAGCACCTTCTGAAGGACTCAGCACATAGCTGTATTCCACAAGCTGTCATTAGAATCAACGTGTTTTCTTCAGTATCACCATTCTTTGAGGAACATTTCACAAACCACACAAGTTCACATCTAATGGTTTAGTGGCATGTTTTTTTTGGGGGGGGAGGTTACATATGGGGCTTGAACTGAAATGTAGGGATACTGTTCTAATAACATTTGCTCAAGGCTACAGCTCTACCATTTGGAAGAGTCTCACAGACTTCCTGCTAGGGCTGGGTTTTAAAGCCGGTGAGCAGCTAGAATGACTGAGGTAAGCCATCAGCGTCTGGTTCGGTGGAGCTGGGTTGCAGTGATTTACATCTGGATAAGTCAGGTTAGGTGGCAGCTGTCAGCACCAGACTCCTAGCTTGCTCTGTGATGAAGTATTTGAAGTCTTGACCTTCTATAGTTGCAGTTAGAACAGTCTACCTTTTTTGGCAGCAGTCCTGGGCCTTTAGTAAGGGCTTAGCCACTCTCCCCAAGCGTTTGTGCTCCAGGTTAGTACACAATTGATTGAAAGAAAGCGGAACTTCTGGTTTTTCTTTTTATATTGTACTGAGGAATGGAAGCCAGGGCTTCCTGCTTACTAGGCGAGCACTCAACCACCGAGTCCCAGGAGTGCATGAGGTATAAATAGAGATTTCTGTATATAAATATTATATATACAAAAAGAAAGATGTGGGTTGGGAAGGTGGCTCAGTGATAGAGCGCTTCCCTTGCAAGCATGAGGACCTGAGTTCAATTCCTTAGCACCACATAAGCAGGAAAAAAAAGCCGGAAGTGGTGCTGTGGCTCAAGTGGTAGAGTGCTAGCCTTGAGCTGAAGAGCTGAGGGACAGAGCCTAGGCCCAGACTTCAGGCCCACGACTGGACCCAAAAGAAATATATATAGAGAGATTTATGCATATTATTAAATTATAACTAATAGTACTACCAATGTTAGGTATTAAATGATGTCTCCATTTAATTATATATCCCAGTTGAACAATTAATAAAACATTATTACTCAATTTACTGTTATTGTTTATCATATATGTACACACATCCATACATATAATTACATATTTTATAGAATGAGACCTCTATTTATAATTAATTTATGCATCATGTGTTACTACCAATTATTAGGTATTTAACTATGTCTCCATTTACTTTTCATTCTGTTAATGCTTAATAATATATTAATTAAACTTAATCCATGTCCTATAATTATTTTGTCTAATATTATCCCAGAATGATTCGCTACTAATTCAATCTGTTTTTCATTTATTGTAGTGACCATTTTTCCACCTATGACATTTTTACCTTTATGACATTCTATTACATAGTATATAGAGTTGCATACGAATTATACATCCTACCTGACACAGAGCAATTTCATAGAAAAGGAAAATATGTGTCACTCTTGACTTCTTACTCCAAGATTGCATTTTTGGCAGGGCTGGGATCTAAACTCAGGGCCTAGAAGGCTCAGCTCATGAATGAGTGACTGTCAGCACAGCAGCCTCTAGCCAATTCAGCTGCTAGGCAGTTCCCAGCCTATGAGAATGAGCCCCGTATGTTGACCCCATATTGTGCTTAGTGAAGTTATGCATTTATTTGTTGTTTTATTCATTTATTTACCATTTATTTTATTGACTGGTATTACACATGGAATATTTATTACATTTATTACATGGGATATAGATTTGCCTATGTATGAAACTTCATACCTGACACCCAGACTCTCACAGAAAAGGAAAACATGTGTCACCAGTGCTTCTTACTCCACAATTCAATTTTTGTGAGTGCTGGCATCTGAACTCAAAGCCTACAAAGCCCAATTCATGAATGGGCAAGTGTCAGCATGGCCAACCTGGGCCATATGGAGCTGACAAGCAGTTACCAGCACCTGAGATCCAGCCCCAGGGGTTGACAAAATAAGACAGATTGACATGTGGATGGTAGTACACAAATAAATATAGATCTTTATAGAGTACCAGAGATGTTTATATATTCTTCAGTTATATAGACTACATTTTTAACAATTCTTGGGTATTTATTATGCCCCCATGTCATTAGTATTATTGTGTTCATTCTTAATGAATTATTAATTTAATCAACCACTGTCACAGAACTATTGCATCCATGTATTTAATAGTATTCTTTTAATGTGTCAAAATATTCATTAAAATCCATCAGCCTCCTAAAATCACTACTTTTATAGTAGTATCATTCAGGAACAACTAATTTAATCTTGACATTCATAATCTTCTATCAGTATTCCTATGAATAGGAATGAGACTCTTAGGATCTCCCACCATTGGTAGGTGTCAGGACGGGGCCTCGACCACAGGGCCTATGTTGCCATGTTGACCTATGGCTTGCCTGGTAGCCCACCAGCCTTCAGCAATGTCAGGTTACAAAACTTTTCATCAATGTCATTCAGACCTAAGATGGTCACCTTGCAAAAAAAAACAAATGTAAAACAGATAGCCATTTGCAAGTTGCCAGATTTTTATCTGTGTCATTTTATTTATCTTTTTCCTGTAAATCTTTGGGGCCCAGGAACCCAGGTTCAGCTGTGGGTCCAGTGGTTGCACCCCAGCCTAGAGCGATCAAAGCTGAGGCAGAGTTGCCCCAACCTGAGTTCAAGCTCTGTGCTTGACAAAATAAAAATAAATAAATAAATAAATTCATTAAAAATATTTATAAAATAACGAGGCTTCTTAGCTTGGAATTCACGCCATTTTTTCTGCCAGGCCTGGGATTTGAATTCAGACTTTGGGAAAATCTGCAGCATTGTCTGGGAAGGGGAAGCTCACCATGCTGGAAGACAAGAAAGTCAGGCCTGTTCCCAGGGCCTGAATTCAAGTCTTAGCACTAAAAAAATAATATTCATATACATTTTAAATACATGATTTATATTTGCATACACATGTTTAGTTATATTGCAGTTAGTGTAGTTATTCATTTTATTTTATTTTTATGTATTTCTTATGTATTTTAGTGAGTATGATTACACATATAACATTTTTTACATCCTATTACATAGGACATAAATTTGCCTATGTATTATACATCATTCCTGAGACCCAGGAATTTTGACACCCATAAGGAAAACAAGTGGGACAATTGGCTTCTTCCACTAGGATTAAGTTTTTGGCAGTTCTGTGATTTGAACTCAAAACCTAGCAGGCCAACTTCATGAATGGGTCAATGTTAGCACACCAGTCTGATGCAAATGAAGTTTTCAGGCAAATTTCAGGACCTGAGATGAAGCCCTAGGAGTGGCCAATATATAAAAAGATAGATATGTAGATTGCAGTGTGTGTGTATTTACATATGAATATGCATCTATAAATAAATGTATACAGAGAGAGACAGATATTTACGTAGAATCTAGTGTATAACTCTATATAAAGTGATGTCTACATCTTATTTTTATATATTCTATTACTACCAATTATATATTCTATTACTACCAATTATTTGGTTTAATATTATGCCTCCATTAATTAATCACTGTAGAAGTTATTAATTGAATTAATCAATGATATATATTTATGCGTACAATATTATACTAGAAAGACTAGATAAATAGTAATTCAATTTGTACATGTCAAATATTCTATTAATGTTCCTATAGATAGGAACGAGTTTCCTAGGATCTTCAGCTGTGTGTAGGTGGCAGTCTGAGGATAGAACTCACGGCATAGGTATCTGGGTGGGGCTTAGGCTTTACCAACAATCTGTGAGCCTTTGGCCATGCAAGGTCACATACAATTTTCAAGCTGAGTCATTGAGACCCATGGTGGTCACAGTGCAAAAGAAACAAAGGTAAAACGGTTGTGTAATACTTGCTGGTTTTTTCCTCATCTATATTTGTTGGTTTGATGTATTTTTGCCAGTGCTGGGAGTTTAACTGGGGTCCTAGGATGACTAGATCATCTGTGGGTGTAAATGCTGTAAACCACCGTAGGGTAATCATGGGTTAAGACACAATATGGTGCTTCCTTGAGAAAAAGGAACTCAGGGACAGTGCCTGGGGTCACAGTTCAAGCCTCAGGACCTGCCACAAAAATAGAGCCAGTAACTCTATGTGTCTGTGTATGTATGCATGTATTTCTATCAGTGACCATCTAGAGTTGCTGTGAAGAAAGGTTTGAATGGAATGATTTCACAGCACAGGGAGTGCTTTCAAGACAGTGCATGTTCTGGGGCTACCTTCACTGTTCCCAGAGTATCCTGAGGGCTTCTGTGCACCCCAGGCTGCTGGAGGAAGTCTGCCTCATTGTTGGAACAGGTAGACAAAAGGCCTCACTCTTGAACAGCTGTGTAACAAACAATTCATCTGGAACAATTACTGAGGATGAGCAATGAATGAGGATGAGGGCAGAATCTGAAGGCCAGGAGGAAAAGGCCTACTTGTACCCCAAGCTATCTCTCTCCCTAGTGCTTTGTTTTGACAGGAATCCTTCATTTGTGCTGCCTCTCGGGGCAGTCCAAATTCCCTGCACTCTTCCTGTCTTAGTTAGACTATGTTCCAGTGTTGAAACAAACTGCTACAATTAATTTAAGGGTCCTTCTGGCAGAAAACAAGCGAGCTGAACCTAATGAAAAGATTCCTAATTGGCAAAGGTGCCTCCCTAGTTTTCCGGATGCTAACTCTAAGCATTTGTGCAAAATCACAATGCTTCCTGTCATCTAGTGCTGGTGAAACTAATCAGGTTTTGAAACCTTTGCCCTCTCTTAGTTGGGCTCTGGACTCTGGGTGTTTATATTTTGGGGTTGAACACAGGGCCAGAGTGCTGACCATGAGCTCAGAGCAGAAGCTCTTTTCTTTACCATTTAGTGTCACAGCTTCACTTACGGTATCTTTGTGTGTGTGTGTGTGTGTGTGTGTGTGTGTGTGTGTGTGTGTGTGTGTGTGTGTGTGTAAACACCAGTCCTGGAGCTTGAACTCAGTACCTCAGCTCTGTACCTGAGTTTCTCCTGTATGAGGATAGTGCATTACCACTTGAGCCACAGAACCACTTCAGGCTTTTTTTTTCTAGGGATGTAGTACTGAGGATTCAAACCCAGGGTTTCATACATGCAAAGCACTCTACCCCTAAGAAACATTCCCAGCACTCCACTTCAGGTTTCTTTCTTTCTCTCCTTGTAGTTGGAGGAGTTGAAGTCTGGGACTGGGTGCTCAAGTCTAGCACTCTACCACTTGAGCTACAATGCCCCTTCAGGCTTTCTGGTGGTTCACTGGAGATAAGCATCTCAAGGAATCTCCTGCCCAGGCTGGCTTTGGACTGTGATTCTCAGCTCTCAGGATCCTGAATAGCTAGGATGACAGGCATGAGTCACCAATGCCCAGCTTCCACTTCAAGTTTCTAAGTGGTGAATAGGAGATAATATTCTCATGGGACCTTTTGTGTCTAGGATTGTTTGGAACCCAGAACCTCAGCTTCCTGAGAAGGCAGGATGACAGACTTCAGCTAAAGACACACTTTGCTGCAAAGGTGTCCTTAGCTCACAGGTAGAGCACTAGCCATGAGCCCAAGAGGAAAGTCAGTACCTAGGCTCTAAGTTGAATGTTCATGATGGAGAAAACTAAACCAAACAATTGTCTGCAGGAGACAAGTCAGTAGAGTTCAGTATATACATTAATTTGGCCCTGCCTTGGGGACATATCTGAGCTTCAACTTTCTCATCAGCACAATCATCTTACTTGTGGAGCTCTAACAAGGACCAGATGAAAGAATACACCCCATGAAGGGCTCATAGCATAGCACCCTGTGAAGGACTCGGCATACAGCAACCCGTGAAGGACTCAGCACCCAGAATCCCAGGAAGAGCTCATCACATAGCTGTATCCCACAAGCTGTCATTAGAATTCGGGTGCTTTCATCAGTATCACCATTCTTTCAGAAATACATCACAAACCACACAAGTTCACATCTAACAATACAGATGGGTGGTTAATGGGGGGGAGGGTCGTCCGCTTCGGGGATCTCACTCATAGGTTGGGGGTACTGTCCTAAGACCTTTTCCTCAAGGCTAGAGCTCTACCACTTTGAGCCACAGCTCAGAGTCTCACAGACTTCCTGCCAGGGCTGAGTTTTCAACCCACCAGTGTCAGATCTCATCCCCCAAGCAGCTAGGGGTGAGCCAGCAACGTCTGGCTAAATAGAGTTGGTTTGCAGCAGTTGACCTTTGGCTGTCAGGTTAGATGGCAGCCATGAGCTGCAGACCGTCGGCTTGCTCTGTTATGAGGTAATTGAAGTCCTAGCCTTCTATAGTTTCAGTCAGCACGTTCTAACTTGATTTTTTGGTGCTGGAGTGACAGCACCACTTCTGGCTTTTCTGTGCATGTGATAGTGTGGAAACAAACCCAGGGCTTCATACATACTAGGCGAGCACTCTACCACTGAACCCCAGGAGTGACAAGTGGAGACTTAGATATGTAGATTGTTTTATATATACATATATATGCATAAAACAAGAGGGAGATGTCTGTATATTATTAAATTATATATACTATATTACTATTAATTATCAATAAATTATTTCTTCCTTTATTTAAGTATCATGGTTAAATACATAATGAAATATTTATTGAAAATTAGTCAATGTACTATGATTATTGTGTATAATTTTAATATAATCATACACTAAATACTAATGAAATTGTTACTTTTACAACATTCCATTCATATGGATGACTATTGGAATGTGTTTCTTAGGATCTCCTGCCATTTGTAGGTAGCAGTCCCGGGATCCAAACCCCGGACCTAGGTTGCTGGTTTAGGCTGTGGCTTTCCTGATAGCCCACCAAACTTCAACAGTGCAAGGTCATGTACACTTTTCGGGTCCTGTCATTTAGACCCAGGATGGTCACAATGCAAAGGAAAAAAAACAATGTAAAACCGCCTTCCGGAACTTCCCAGTTTTATACTTCTCTTTTTTTCCCCGTCTTTTTTTTTTTTTTTTTTTTTTTTGGTCTGTTGTGGGGCCAGAAGTCTGGGTCTGGGTGCTGTCCCTCAAATCTTCAGCTCAAGGCTATAGTTCTACCACTTGAGCCATAGCACCACTTCCGGCTTTTTTCTGCTTATATGGTGCTGAGGAATCCAACCCAAGGCCTTATGCATGCAAGGCAAGCAATCTACTATTGAGCCACCTTCCCAGCCCTTCACTTTTTTTTTTTTGCCAGTCCCGAGATTTAAACTTGGGGCCTGGGATCTCAAGATGGGCTGTGGGTCCAGAGGTTGCACCCCAGCCTAGAATGATCAAAACTGAGGCAGAGTTGCTACTAGCTGAGTTCAAGCCCCGGGCCTGGCCAAAAAAATAAGGCACTGGTTTGGAATTTGCACCATTTATTTGCAGGCCTGGGATTTGAACTCAGCGTCTGGGTATCTCTGTGGCACTCTGGGGGACAGGAAGCTCACCGTCATTGAAAACAAGAAATTCAGACCAATTTCCAGGACCAAATTCAAGCCACAGCACTGGAAAAATAATATTCATGTATGAAATCTTTTTACATACATGGGTTTACCCCATATGACATTTATTATCCTTATCTATTTATTCTTTATTTTACTATTATTACATATATAATATTTATTTCATTAATTACATCTTTATCACATGGATATATTTGCACATGGATTTTACATCATACTGAGACCCAGGACTTTTACAGAGAAGGAAAAAAAATATGTCAAAATTCGCTTATTACTCCACCTATAAATTTTTGGCCATGCTGGGATATGAACTCACAACCCAAAATGCCCAATTCATGAAAGTGTCAGTTGTAGACAAAGCCTTTGGCAAATTGAGCTGCCAGCCAGTTCTGAGGATGTGTGATCAAGCCATCATAGTGGCCTAGATTTAGATATAGATATAGATAGATAGATAGATAGATAGATAGATAGATAGATAGATAGATAGATAGATAGATAGATAGATAGATGTGTAGTTTGCTCTCTCTCTCTCTCTATATATATATATATGAGAGAGAGACAATATGAGGATATTGAATAATATATACTGTGAATTATTAGTTATTAAATTAAGCCTCCATTTAATGAAGTATCATTGTTTAATACTTATTAAAGCATTAATGTAAAAGTAGTCAGTATTCTTTAATTAAGAGAATCATACCATGGTGCTAGAATGAAAGACATAATCCAATACTTTTTGTGTGGCATTCTTTAGGAGAATCATGAACAACTGTGAAATTTAATTGTTACTTTTATGACAGTCTATTAAGCATTCCCATGAATAGGAATGATTTTTTCAAGATCTCCCTCCATTTGTAGGTATCAGTCCTGGCATTTGAACTCCAGGCCTCGGTAGTTTACTTCGAAATGCAAACCATTAGTATGACACTGTGAAGATTTCAGATTGTCATGATAAAACAAAGAACATCAAGAATAAAAGAAAGCCAGGTCTCAGAGGCTCATGCTTGTAATCCTAGCTCTTCAGGAGGCTGAGAGGTAGAGAATGGCAGCTTGAATTCAGTCGGGACAGGAAAGTTCAGGACACTCTTATTTTTAAGGAATCACAGGAATATAAACACCCATGAGTGGGACTGAAACTCAAGGGCAGAGCACCACTCTTGAACAAAAGGAGCTCTGGGAGAGTGACTAGGCTCATAGTACAAGCCCCGAACCTGCCAAAAAAGAAAAAGTAGTAAATCCATGTCTCCCCATGTATGTATGCATGTATTTCTATTGGTAAAGATCCAGAGTAGCTATGTTGAAAGGCACTCAGCTAGGAAATTTGCTTTGAATAGAATGATTTCATAGCACAGAGAGTGCTTTCAAAACAGTGCATGTTCCGGGGCTCCCGTCACTGTTCCCAGTGTAGCCTGAGGGTTTCTGTGCACTCCAGGCTGCTGGAGGAAGTCTGCCTCCAGGTCTGGACAGACAGACAAAAAGGCCCCCCTCCTGTACAGCTGTGTAACAAACAACTCCATCTGAGCCAATTAGTGAGGATGAGTGTAGGCAAAATTTGAAGGCCAGGAGAAAAAGGCTTCTTTGTACTCTAAGCTATCTCTCTCCCCAGGAAGCTTTCATTTGTGCCACCTCCTGTGGCAGGCCAAGTTCCCTGCACTTATCCTGTCTTTGTTAGATTATGTTCCAGTATTGAAATAACCTGCTCCCTCCAATTAATTCATGGGTCCTTCTGGCAGACAATAAGGGAGCTGAACCTAATGAAAAAATTCCTAATTGGCAATGGTGCCTCCTTAGGATTCCAGAAGCTTGCTAAATCTAAGCACTTGTGCAAAATCCCAAAGTTTCCTATCATCTAAGGCTGGTGAAGTGCATCAAATTTTGAAACCTTTGACCTATCCTAGTTGAGCCCTGGATTGCTAGCTTTTGGGGTTGAACACAGGACCTGGGTGCTGACCATGAGCTCAGAACAGAAGCTCAGTGCTTTACCACCATTTGGTGTCACAGCTTCACTTCTGGTATGTGTGTGTGTGTGTGTGTGTGTGTGTGTGTGTGTGTGTGTGTGTGTGTGTGTGTGTGTGTGTGTGTGTGTGTGTGTGTGTGTGTGTGTGTGTGTGTGTGTGTGTGCATACACTTGTCCTGGAACTTGACCTCAGGACCTGAGCATGGTTCCTGAGTTTCTCCTGTACAAGGGTAGCACTCTACCACTTGAGCCACAGGGCCACTTCAGGCTTTTTTCTAGTGATGTGGTACTGAGGATTCAATTCCAGGGATTCATACATGCAAAGCACTCTAACCACTCCTCTTTTGGTTTGTTTGTTTCTTTTCTTTTCTTGTAAGTTGGAAGAGTTGAAGTCTAGGCCTGGGTGCTGTCTATCCTAGAGCTTTTCAGCTAAAACCAAGCACTCTACCACTTGAGCTTCAGCACCCCTTCAGGTTTTTGGTGGGTCACTGGAGAGAATTGTCCATTTCAAGGAATTTCCTGTCCAAGCTGGCTTTGGACCATGGTCCTCAGCTCTCAGGCTCCTGAGTAGTTAGGATGACAGGCGTTAGTCACTGGTGCCCAGCTTCCATTTCAAGTTTCTAAGTGGTGAATAGAAGATAATAGTCTCATGGGAACTTTTGTGTCTGGGATAGTTTAGAACCCAGATCCTCACATCTCAGTTTCTTGAGTAGGCAGGGTGACAGACCTCAGCTACAGACACCTAGATCATAACTCTCTGTTGCAAAGAGCCATGGGGAATGCACTGAAAATTTGGGGGGTACTGTTCTAAGGTCTTTTGCTCAAGGCTAGAGCTCTACTACTGTGAACCACAGCTCAGAGTTTCACAGATCAGCCCCCGAGTATCTTGGATGACAGTGGTGAGTGAACCAGCAAGTTCTGGTTCCGTGGAGCTGGGTTGCAGTGATTTATCTCTGGCTAAGTCAGGTAAGATGGCAGCTGCAAGCACCAGACTCCATGCTTGTTATGTGATGAGGTATTTGCAGTACTATCCTTATATTGTTGCAGTCAGAACATTCTATTTTATTTTATTTTTTTTTTGGTGCCAGTCCTGGGTCTTGAGAAAGGGTCTAGACACAGTCCCGAAGCTTTTATGCTCAAAGCGAGTGCTCCACTGCTTAAGCGACAGCACGACTTCTAGATTTTTCTGTGCACAAGGGAGTGAAGAATCGAACTCAGGGCTTTGTACATAGTAGGCGAGCAATCTACAAATGAGCCCGATGACTGACAAGTGTATGAACACATATATATATGTAGATTGATAGATAGATAAATAGATGCATATATATATATATAGCAAGAGAGATATATACTAGGAAATTGCATATAAAATATTATTACAAATTATTGGCATTTAAATTATTCCTTCTTTTTTTAAGTAACATGATTGAATAAATAAAGTATTAATTGAAAATTAGTCAATGTAGTTTTATATAATCATACACTAACTACTATTTTAATTGGTACTTTTTTTTCTTTTATTTTACATTGTGAAAATACTGTACAGAGGGGTTACAATTACATGGGCAAGATAATGAGTAAATTTCTTATCAACCATCGTAGCCTCTTCCTTTTTGTTTCCCCTTCCTATCTTTTCCCATTCTCTCCCGGCCCCTCACCCCCCCCCACAATCATCGTTCCAAGCACCCCCCCCCCCGCCACAGTGGTAAAGATCATATTTTGACATAATGACTTGTACATTTCATTGTTGCAATGGGTCCACCTGTATCCCTATTTAAACAATTTGTTTTTTCCCTTTCCCTCCACAAATTATACCGACATCAAATACAGTGAAAGCAGAGGTTATAAAGTGGGGAGGGACATAGAAAGCAACAAAGAAATAATCTTATAAATGTGTTAGAAACAATCACATGAAAGAAAAAACACATTTGAATACATACCTTAGGGTTCATTTCCGGGAAATCAATTTATTTGACCTTTTCTGCTTGACTCAGACATATACTAGATATTGCAAATGAGGGAAACCATAGGACCTATGTTTCTTTGGACATGGATTACTTCACTTAATATAATTTTTCCAAGTCTTTCCATTTCCTAACAAATGGGGCAATGTCATTCTTTCTGATGGAGGCATAGAATTCCATTGTGTATATATACCACATTTTCTTGATCCATTCATCTACTGAGTGGCATCCGAGCTGGTACCATATCTTAGCTATGGTAAATAATGCTACAATAAACATAGTCGTTCTGGGAGCTTTAGTGTGGTGTTGTTTGTGAACATTTGGGTAAATGCCCAAAAGTGAAATTGCTGGGTCATAGGGGAGCTCTATGTGGAATCTTTCGAGGAACCTGCATACTCCTTTCCAAAGTCATTGAAGAAGTATACACTCCCACCAACAATGCAGTAAGGTCCCTTCTGTCCACATCCGCTCCAGCACCTGTTGTTATTGTAGTTCTTGATTATAGCCTTTCTAACTGGGGTGAGGTGGTATCTCATGTTCTTTTGATTTGCATTTCTTTAATGGCTAGGAGGTTGAACATTTCTTCAGGTGTCTATTGGCCATCCTTCTTTCCTCTTCAGAGAAGTTTCTCTTAAAGTCTTTAGCCCACTTATTTATTGGACAGTTGTTTCTTTAAAGATTTGTTTTTGGAGGATTTAATTTTTTGAGTTCTAGGTATACTTTAGATATGAGACGCTTGTCCATTGTATGACTAGTGAAGATTTTCTCCCAATCCGTGTGCTTTGATTGATCTTACTAGCTATGTCCTTTGCCATGCAGAAGCTCTGCAATTTCATGGCATCTCATTTGTCCAACCATTCTTTGATTTGTGGCTTTTCCGGCTCTTTATTAAGAAAATTTCAGCCTGTGCCAAGGAGACCTAGGGTTTCTCCTATTACACCCTATAATGTTTTCAGAGTGTCTGCTTTGACTCTGAGGTTTTTTATCTTTTTGGAGTTGATTCTGGTGCACGGTGATATATAGGGACCTAGCTTATTTTTCTAAAAGTAGTTAACCAATTTTGCCACCACCATTTACTGCAGAGGCTGTCTTTTTTTCATTCTATTTTTTTTAGCTCCCTCATCGAAGATTAGATGGCTATAGGTCTGTAAGTTCATTTCTGCTTTTTCAATTCTATTGCATTGGTCCTGAGGTCTGTTCTTGTGCCAGTATCAAGCTGTTTAGATTACTATGGCTTTGTAGTAGAGTTTGAAATTTGGTATTTATATTCCTCCAGCACTGTTCTTTCTGTTGAGGATCATTTTTGCTATTTGGGATCGTTTGTTGTTCCATATAAATTTTTGGAGTGCGTCTTCTATTTCCTTGAAGACTGAGGTTGGAATATTGATAGGTATCTCATTGATAGACAGCCTTGGGAAGTATTGCCATTTTCATGAGGTTGATCTTTCCAATCCAGGAGCATGGGAGTTTTTGCCACTTTCTAAATTCTGTTTTGATTTCCTTTTTCAACTTTTTAAAGTTTTCATCATAGAGCTCCTTCACTTTTTTGGTTAATTCCTAGATATTTTATTTTTTTGTGGGGCTATTACAAATGGAGTTGATTTCCTAATTTCAGCCACACTTTTCTCATTGTTGGCATACAGAAAAGTCAATGATTTTTGAGGGTTAATTTTATATCTTGTTACTTTGCCAAAGTTTTGAATCAGCTTGAGTAATTTGGGAGTGGAGTCGGTGGGATTCTTTAAATACAAGATCATGTCATGTGCAAAGAGGGAGAGTTTTACTTCTTCTTTCCCTATTTGGATCCCATTTATGTTTACATCTTGTCTTATTCCTGTAGCTAGGTATTCTAATACTAGATTCAAAAGAAGTGGAGAAAATGGACCTCTTTGTCTTGTTCCTGAGTTAAGATGAAATGGCATTAATTTTTCACCATTAAGAATAATGCTGGCTGTAGGTTTGTCATATATTGCCTTTATTGTATTGAGGAATGTTCCATGGATTCCTAATTTTTCCAACACCTTCATCATAAAGCGGTGTTAGATGTTGGCAATTGCTTTTTGTGCATCTATTGGGATAACCATGTGGTTCTTATCCTTGCTCCTATTGATGTGATGAATTATATTAATTGATTTGCATATATTGAACCAGCTGTGCATCTCTGAAATGAATCTAGTTTGATCGTGGTATATGATTTTTTGGATGAATTGTTGAAGTTGATTGATCAAAATTTTGCAGAAATATGACATTTATTACCCTTATTTATTTAGCATTATTACACATATAACATTTCTTTTATTACATCATATCACATAGGATATATGTAGATATGGATTATACATCATACTGAGACCATGGACTTTCACAGAAAAGGAAAACAATGTGCTAATATTGGCTTCTTATTCCATGAATAAATTTTTGGCCATGCTGGGATTTCAGCTCACAGCCTAGAATGCCCAGTCCATCAATGGGGTCACAGTTTTAGCAGACCAGCCTCTGGGAAACTGAGCTGCCAGGAAGTTCTGAGGACCTGTGATCAAGCCACAGGAGTGCTTGATATTTAGATAGATAGACAGATAAATAGATAGATAGATAGATAGATAGATATAGATAGATAAAGACATGTGTAGATTGATATACATATATATATATATATATATATACAAAGAGAGGGACTGTGAGGTAATTAAATTATATATATTATTACAAATTATTAGTTATTAAATTATGCCTCCATTTAATGAAATATTACTGTTGAATACTTATAAAAGTATTAATTAAAAATCATTCAATACCCTTAATCATACCATGGTGCTAGAATGGAAGACATAAATCCAATATTTTTTGAGTGGCATTCTAAAATAGAATCATGAATCATCGGCACATTTATCATTTTTATAACATTCCGTTAGCATTCACATGAACAGAAATGAGTTTTTCAGGATCTCCCTCCATTTGTGGGTGGTAGTCCTAGCATTTGAACTCCAGACCTCGGTAGTTTACTTCGAATGCAAACCATTGGAATGACACGGTGAAAATTTCAGACTGTTAAAATTGAAAAAAATAACAAGAAGAAAATAAAGTAAGGTGCCATTGGTTCCTGCCTATAACCCTAGCTCCTCAGGAGGCTGTGATGTAGAAAATTCCAATTTAAATTCAGATGGGATGGGAAAGTCTAGGACACTCTTCTTTCCAAGAGATCACCAGAAAAATAAACATGAATGGGGCTGTGACTCAATGGCAGCGCGCTACCCTTGAGCAAAAGGAGCTCAAGAGCAGGGCCTAGGATCATAGTGCAATAGAGTACCTGCCCTCCCCCCAAAAGGAGGCAATAACTACATGGATCTCTGTATGGATGATGGGCATTCAGCAGGTTGCCCGGTCCCCAGCCACCCCAACCTGGTCAAACTGGGACAAGCCCTCATAGAGTACTAAGTGTAGGCCAGCAGCTTGAACAAAGCACCCTCTGCCATTTAATAACTGAAGACCTGAAGGCTTTGCCTGGGCTAGTGTGTGCAACGGGTGCATAATGTTCTGTCTGAGGCATCCCATTGGGACACTTTGCAGCCAGCCACTGCTTCCAGAGAGTCCACAGTCCCTAGGTTGGAGGAGTTGTCCAAGGTTCTCTCTGCATCGTCTCTATCCCTGTGTAGGATGTGAGCCTAGACCTCTGGGGCCTGGTGGCTATCACTCATCTATCATTCTTCATTGCCAAGTCAAAAGCTAGTCCCAAATCTTGGCATAGACATGAAATAATCAGCTATTTCTACACCAAAAGGGGTAATTCAATAAATCCCACTCTCATAATTCCCATTAGAAGTGGGCTGCAAATGTGGCTTAGTGATAGAGTGCTTACATAGCACAAATGAAGCCCTGAGTTTCATTCTTTAGTACCACAGAAACAGAAAAAGCCAAAAGTGGCACTGTGGCTTAAGTGAGAGAGTGCTAGCTTTGAGCAAAAGAAGCTCAGGAACATACCCAGACCCTGAATTCAAGCCCCAAGACTGGCAAAAAGAAAAAAAAAGTGAGTCTGGTGAGACATATTCTTCTGGGACACAGAGGAAGGCCAAGGTTATAGGTAAGAGGTAGAGTAGAAGGCAGGTGCTGCTGGCTCACCCCTGTAATCTTAGTTACTCGGGAGGCTGAGATCTGAGGATCCCAATTACTAACAAAAAGTCTATATGAGACGTTTTTCTTCAATTAAACACCCAAAAAGTGAGAAGTAGAGCAGTGATTCTAAGAGTAGAGTGCTAGCCTTGAGCACAAAAGCTCAGGGTTAGGACAACGTCCAGACCATAAATTCAAACATTAGGACTGGCACACACACACACACACACACACACACACACACACACACACACACGCACACGCACACGCACACGCACACGCGCGCATGCTCGCGCGGGTGCACACATTCACATGCACACACAACACACCAAGACAGAGCATTTGCCAGTCACCCTGCACAAAGTTTTGTCTATAGCAACTCAATAATAAAAAAAAGGGAGAAGGGAAGGAAAGATTTGCTCCAGGAGGTGATATAACCAGTGCCAAAATTCCACAGGAGTTCTAAGGTATGGAACTGGACAGAGAGCCTCAGGCAGAAGGTCCATCATGGGCAAAGGTCCTTATGTGTCGTATGGAGCAAGTGGTGTAGGTGGAATGAAGGTTCTGTGGCTTCAGACATTCTGGCAGAACATTCAAGGCTGGATCAAGGTTTGTTGAGACACAGGTAGGGCAAATGGTGGGTTCCCAGAATGGGGCCCAGGGGGAAGATTAGCCTGGCTTTTCACCATGGACTCCAGCCATTTCCTGTGGCTGGAAGCCTATTTTTCACACCTCCTGACCCTCAGGCCTCCTTTGCATGGAGGATTCAAGGCAAACACAGGGAAGAATGCTTGCTTAAGAAAAGCTTCTAGCACAATGCCAGAAGTGGCTCAACCCCTGTAAATCCTAGCTACTCAGAAGACTGAGATCAGATATCATGAGTCAAGCCAGCTCAGGTGAGAAAAGTTAGTGAGACTGTTCTTGCAGATTAACTACAAAAGCCAGAAATGGAGCTGTGGCTCAAGTGGTAGAGTTCCAGCCTTGAGGGAAAAAGTTAAGAGACCAGAGGCCAGACCCTGAGTTCAAGCCCCAGCATTGGCACCTAAAAAAATAAAGAAAAGCTTTCAGGAGCTACTGAAAGGTCAGATCAGCCAGGTGCCAGTGACTCACACCTCTCCTCCTAGCTCCTCAGGAAGCTGAGATATGAGGATTACGGTTCAAAACCAACCCCAGGCAGGAATTCCAGGAGACTCTGATCTAAAAGGAACCTCCTGAATACTGGAATTGGCCCTGTGACACAAGTGGCAAGCTGAAGAGCTAGGAGACAGCATCCAGGCCCAGAGTTCAAGCCCCATGAACAACACCTGGCCTTCTTGGACCTCACTCTGTGACTCTAGGCAGAGTACTTTCCAGTGGGCCCCTGAGGATCTCCCAATGTTTTGGTCTTCTACAAGTCTTGAGTGCAGCCTCTTTTGAGGCCTTTTCCTATAGAGCAGGCCACAGTATCAGAGAAGAATCCAGCCCTGGGGTATGGAGGTCATTGGTCGGGTCATCAGAATGGCATCTGTCATGGGTGCAGTGTGCATCTGACCAGGCAATCGATGTCTCAGATCATAGTTCTGGGCCAGGAGGGGCAAGGGCTGCAAAATGGCACAGCAGGTAACACCCACTCATACAAGTATCACAACAGTGTTAATCATCAGGCACACCTTGAGCAGGTGTTGAGTTGGGCTCATGATAGACTTGTAGGCTCAGGAATCTAAAGCCGGCTGGCTGCTGCTTGTAGCAGTCGCTATCTCTGGAGTCCCAGGGCTCAGAACCCTGTTTTCCTCACCAGTGCGTGGGGGTATATGAAGGTTTACAATCATGGGCCGACTACAAAGGAGCATCCATACTGTCCTTCCCTGGATCCTGTGGCTCCATACACGGATGAAGGGGCAGGTTCCATGGTACTAACTGCCATGACCCAGAATCCTCAGCCCAAGAAGGACTTAGGGAGAAACTACTTGATCCACCTTGAGAGTTTACTATGTCTATGCCTCAGGACTGCCCCCAGTTCCAGCTCAGCTCATCATTACTACCTTCCTCTGTGTGTGTGTGTGTGTGTGTGTGTGTGTGTGTGTGTGTGTGTGTGTGTGTGTGTATGTGTATGTGTGTAAAGAACACTGCTGGTGGAATATCAATACTAAATTTCAAACTCTATTATAAAGCCATAGTAATCAAAACAGCTTGGTACTGGCATAAGAACAGACCTCAGGACCAATGGAATAGAATTGAAAACCCAGAAATGAACCTACAGACCTATAGCCAACTAATCTTCGATAAGGGAGCGAAAATAATAGAATGGAAGAAAGACAGCCTCTTCAGTATATGGTGCTGGAAAAATTAGTTAACTACTTGTAGAAAACTAAAACTAGATCCTTATATATCACCCTGCACCAGAATCAACTCCAAATGGATCAAAGATCTCTGAGTCAAAGCAGACACTCTGAAAACATTACAGGATGGAATAGGAGAAACCCTAGGCCTCCTTGGCTCAGGCCGAAATTTTCTTAATAGAGACCCAGAAACACAACAAATCAAAGAAAGGTTGGACAAATGGGATTGCATGAAGTTGCAGAGCTTCTGCATGGCAAAGTACATAGCTAGCAAGATCAATAGAAAGCCCACAGATTGGGAGAAAATCTTCACTAGCCATACAACGGACAAGGGTCTCATATCTAAAATATAGTTGGCATCCACATTCTTTGGCAAGACCAGCCCCAGGGCTCAGCCCCATAGCTCACCTGCCAGTGGGGTGCTTGGGGCGGTTTCTGCCATGGGACTCTCTAGCAGGAGCACCTTGGGCGGCACCCGAATTAGGGCCCCATCCCGTCGGTTTGCCCATCAGTACCTGCACCTTGAGCAGGACTCGCCCTTTAGGTCTCCCTCCATCCCCTGGATTCAGGGCAGAACAGATGCAGGGGGCTGACTGGGCCCACCCACTTTCTTCTGCTCCCACCTGCATCACAGGGACAGACTCGCAACAAGGCCCTGCCCTTTCAGGCTTGCTGGCATCTGTTTCCTGAGCCTGGTCCCACCCCATTTTTCCTGCTGCTGCTTGGATCCCAGTGCCTTGTTCCCAGTAAGCCTTTTGCAGCCCCGGTACCCCAGGCAAGACCCTCAGGCTGAGGCCCCAGCAACTCTTCCTCTGCCCCGCATCAGCCCATGGGATCAGGACAGCTCCAGAAGTCATTTCCTGGAAAGCAGAGAATGGCCCTGGCCTGGAAGTGTTGAGGTTGGAGCAAGCTCCAAGACTGGGAACTGACTCTTAATGGCCCATGGAGCCTTTGCCATTCTGAGAGGGCCGGGCTGCCAAGGAGGGGTGGGATAAGCGGAAGGGGCATGAAACTTAGGACAGGGGCAGGCCCGGAATGGAGGAGGTAGGGCTGATGGGGGAAATGGAGGAGCAAGGATGGAGCAGATGGAGATGGGGTCTCGGTGTTGTGCCTGCTGGACCCCTAGGCCCCTATGGTTAGGAGAAGCAGGAGAGGGACTGGCGGGGCAGGAAAGGCAGGAGCAGTTAGTGGGAAAGGGCCAGCCAAGCGGGGAAGAGGAAGGCAGGATTTCTGGGCTTCCTCAATGAGAACCAACCCGGGCTGCCAGGGAGGGGCAGCAAATGGGGAGCAGGCCAACCCAGCAGTGTGGGTGGACTTAGTAGGCGGAGCCCTCAGAGATCAGTAGGGGAGAAGGGGTGGGCCTCCATCTGGGAAATCTTGAAGTTGGCCTTCAGGGAAGGGAGAAAGTAGGAAGGGAGAATTCGGGGCTGCTGCCATATGCCTGCAGGGGGGAGGGGGGCTAGGCCTCCCTTGGGCTTTGCTACAACATATCCGACCATACCAGTGGGGCCACGGGGCACCAGCACCTCCTCCCAGACTAATATCCTGGGATGAGGGAATGTAGGAGATAGGAAAGGCTGCCCTCAACCTGTGGGTCCCCTCTGGCTTCTGAGGCCTCTCTAATTCAGACCCACTGTGGCTGACATGGCCCAGGTGCCAACAGAGAGCCTTGGCTCTGTGTGTGGCTGTGGCATTGAGAGGTCATTTCCCAGGGAAATGGGTGTGCATGGGGGAGGGAACTCAAGACACATCCGGGAGCAGTGGAGGAGAGAGCCTCCCACAGGAATGCAGGGGAGCTTCTGGATTTCCCACACAGATCAGACTTGGTTGCATAGGGCTGGACAGCCAAGAGGGATCCAAGAAGGAGCTGTGGATGGGGAATCAGCTGGTGACCTCTCCAGGTGGGGTGAAAAAAGGCATCTCCAGAGGAAAGGGGTTGGGGGAGGCCGTGTGCACCTGCAGAGCCCACAGCAGAAACAGTCCAGGAAGGAAGAGGGGGAAACATGAGCCAGGTGCTTGGGCCTACTCCTGTCCCACCAGGGAGCCCATCTCTCCCAGTGAGTTGTCTCCCTGTAGTGGGGGGAGGGGTGGTATTGCGCCTTTGGCTCCCTAGGTGGGGCAGGGGGCAGGGGCATGTCCTACAAACCTTATCCAGACATGGAGAGGTCCTTCCTGCAAGGGGAAGGTGGAGAGGGAAAGCACAGTGCAGAATCAAGTCCAGGAAGGAGCAATGGAGGATGCACGGTGTACAGGGAGCACCCTCTGGTTCAACAGTGGGTAGAGCAGTGAAGGGCTGGCAGGGGGGAGGGGGAGAGTGGGTGGTCAGTTCAGATGCGGCATCTGGTACTCTGTGTATGTGTGGGGGGGGTTCTCCTAAAATCTATTCCCAACAGATGGAGAGACCCACACTCAGGAAGTGAAGAAGCCTGAGAGATCTTGGTGGTCATGAGTGGCCAGGGATAGAACAAGGTAGGAGGGACGAGGAGGGAAGATGGCCCCCTTTGGAGTGGTGCAGGACCTACTCAGGAACTTGGGCTTCTGGGGGCATTCTGGTGCAGATCTGATCTGTTTGTGTGTGTGGGAACTTTGGCACGTGTGGTGGGCAGGGCTTCTAAAAGCTATTTCTGCTGGGAGGGTGGGTAGGAGGGGTTTCTAAGAGCAGGAAGATTTAAGAAGCAAAAATAAAGACATTAGACCATGAAAATTATGTAAAATTGGAAAGGGTGTGGAGGATTTGACAAGAGAGTGCTGGGGTGAAGAGGGGCTGCATGTGGTCGAAATTAAGGAGATGTGGCTCCACCTGCTCAGCTAATCGGCAGCTCTGGCCCCATACAACCCAGGGATGGGGGTCTCATCCAGAGGGACACTTCCAGTACACAGATCGGGGGAGAAAGAGGGGGGAAGGAGGTTGAGTCAGATACCTTCTAAGAAGTCACCCAGACTTCCATTTTCCATTGGTCTCTGTAGGTTCCAAGGTAGAAGGTGGCTCTGAGGCTTTGTGTAGAATCAGGGTCAGTATGTGAAGATCCACGTTCAGACCCCCTTGCAGAGACCAGGGACTCAGGAAGGAGCTGGACTCAGAGCCGCAGGTCTCGAGCAGAAGAGTGCCTGCCAAGTGGGAGAAAGACACGCCAGATTATACAGGCCTGTGGAACCAGAGTCTGGGCTCTGGTGTACACACACACACACACACACACACACACACACACCAGCCCTGCCTAGAATACCTATCTATAGGTAATGGTGAGAGAAAGATATCCTACACAGGGAATATACACATAAGGTGTCTTCAACCTAAGCCAACACGGCTTAGGGCCAGTGCAGACAGCATAGCCAATTAGATGTAGGTGGGAGTTCATCAGTAGCATTTTTTTAAATTGCAAAAAATTTGGACAGGGAACAAATATACACATTTTTCAACCATCATATTCCACATCCTTCTTCTTCCTTCCTAGGAAACACACCCAATCAACAAAAAGGCTTAGATATGGCTCTTGACCATGAAAGTGGAAGCAGAATATTTTGGATGTCTGAGCTGTTAATAGTGTTTTCAATAATAATGTCACATGCAACAGCCCTATGAGTCCTGCAGGTCAACACTGTACTTCCTTAGTGATGTGATAGGAATGTAAACCTTCCTGGACTTAGTATTGTTTTCCGCTTCCTTTTCTACCACCTGGCCCAAATTATAATACAAAGTATTGGAAAGAAAAAGTAATGCCATCTTAAGAAAGTCATTTAGGGTTCTGAGAATTTGGCTTCATGGTACAGTGATTGCTTAGCGTGCATGAAACCCTAGGCTCAATTCCTCAGTACCACATGAACAGAAAAAGAAACACTGGAAGTGGTGCTGTGCCTCAAGTGGTAGAGTGCTAGCCTTGAGCAAAAAAGAAAAAAACACCGAAAAGCTCAGGAACATTTCCTTGGCCCTGAGTTCAAGCCCCAGGACTGGCAAAAATGACACTTAGCTAGTAAATGCCAAATAGAGAATCCATACTTGGAATATATAATTGCTCCTTCCAACTATTACCTAACGGTAGTCCTTAATTCATGTTTTTTTAAAACCTATATTAGGATACTGTGTTTTTTTAAAAAAAACCTTTGTTAACAGGTCACAGCAATTAGTGCCAGGAATGTGCTTAGATATCAGGTGAAGATTAATCCTGGAAATTCAAAGATTCCATGCTTTTGAGTTGTCACTTCTAATCACAATGAGAAGGGTAGTCTAATTGAGATTTGGAAATCTTTTTTGGTCAGTTATGGCACCAAAAAGGCAGAGGCTAATAAATAGTTTTAACAGAAGTGAAGGAATAACCCCAGCTCGAAGAAATAAATGATAATAATAACTAAATTATACCAGAAACTGTTCTAGGGAACTATTTTGGGTTGTTGAAGAACTAGTCAACTAGGCTCATTCCACCTTGCCTTTAGCATTCTAAATCATTTTGGCTAGTTCTTAATCTCTGTGTGATAAGTTGTATCTCCTTTTATGTTGTTCTTTCATTCCTGATATCCTTTGCTTTCTAAAAATCTGTCTTTCTCTATTTCTCTATGAACAATTCCTAATATTAAATAACACCTACACAGATGGCAGAGGATGCTAATGTAAGAGTCCCATAGTTCATGAGTCATTAGTATAACAACATGGAAAAACGAGGACATAGTTATTCCTACCTCAATTTTTCTGAAAAGCTGCAATGTCATCATTTGATTCAAATTTCCATTCTTTGCATACATAGTGTTATTAAATGCAGTAAATTCAAACATGAGCCAGGTGCTGGTGGCTCACACCAGTAATCCTAGCTACTCTGGAGGTTGAGACCAGAGGATTGTGGTTCAAAGCCAGACTGGTCAGGAAAGTCCATGAAACATTTATCTTCAATTAACCACCAGAAACCCGGAAGTGGTTCTGTAGCTACAGTGGTAGAGTGCTCAACTTTAGCTGAAGAGCTGAGGGACAGTGCCCAGGAGCAGAGTTCAAGCCCCACAACAAACAAAACAAGTGCAAATATGACTTTCAGTTTCCCCAAAAGGAACTACGAAGTCAATATTAATCTTCCTATGCATAAAAAAATAATTCCAAAATGATTCAGTGCACCTACTTTAGTTGAGTTATTTAAGTTATGGCTTCTTCGATGGATATATTCTCTTATTTTAAAAATTACCAAATATTAGCTTTATAAATAAACTTCTTCTAATACTTCTTGTTTCAAAAGAGAAGTCCATACAGTTGATGTCACTTGGTTTTCTCAGTTCAAAGCCAACCCAGGCAGGGGAGTCTGTCACATTGTTATCTCTAATTAAACACCAAAAAAGCCAGACGTGGGGTTTTAGCTCAAGTAATAGTGTACTAGATTTGAGGGCAGGTAGACAAGAAAGACAACTGTTCAGGGACAGGGTCCAGCCTCTGAGTTCCAGCCCCACATCCAGAAAAAAACTAAACAAATAAAGAAGCAAACAAAAACCCCACATATTTCTTTGGGACCATGCTTACAGCACTGGTTTGAGAAGAGGCTCCTTTTGCTTATCATATTCACTGGAACCTGCTTTTTGGAATCCTCATTGCTATGGTGAACTCATGACCAGATTAAAGGAATGGATAACGGACTTTTGCAACAAGAGAATCATCTCAGGAGTTAAATACCCATGCATAAGACATTTTAAAACCTCATGTCTTTGTTTCTTTGAAGTAGAATACTTTAAAACAAAGTTATTTTCTTTTTCTATGCTGGCCTTCAAATGGCAGATTGTTTCCTTTTGTAATACTCTCAATTTTAGAAGTTTACAGAAAAGTTTTATATGAGTAAAGAACACACTGGAACAAGTCAGGGACAGATTTTCCTTCAAGCCTTGGATTATTTTCTTGTACAGTAAAAAGGACAGCACAAATTAACTTGAACTTGGTCATTTCCCTATGTTCAATTCCTCTCTTAGAATCAGTATCCACTTCCCATAACAGTTCCTTCCACTTACTTCCAGGAACAATCTAGGGTGCTACTCCCGATAAAATGAATGTTTTCTGGCTTCATTGAAATAACACAAGTACATCTTTGGACATGAGGTAACACGTGTTTCAGAGACAACTTAGTAACGAGAAAATATGGAATTGTCATGGTTTATAAAACATTATCCGTGTACATATGGCCATATAAGATGATGTTAAGTAAAATGAACCTCAAGATAGGAACACAACTTGTTTTTTTCTTTTTTGTTATTGTTTTTAATGTACTAAATGTACTATGTGATTTTTTGTTTCTCTTCTATTTTCTTCCTCCATGGTGTAACCCCTGTTTTCACTGTATTTGATGTCGTTAACCTGCACCTTACATATACATTTTTCTAATGTGGGGAGGGGAAGGGAAATAAAATGCTGAAACAAGGAAACAGTATGACCCATTGTAACAACAAGATGAACAAGACACTATGTTGAAAATGAACTTTAAAACTTGGGGATGGGAGGGGGGAGTTTGGATGGTGGAGAGAAAAAAAGATGACGGGGAAAAACAAAGAGGATGTAACAATGCTCATTAGATAATGCACTTGTTAACTTACTTATGTAACTCTAACCCCTCTGTACATCATTTTCAAAATAAAAAACATGAAAGAAATTATCCTGGAGTACATTAAGTTGAAATTTCCTATGCTCTGTAAATTAAGACCAATTTTAAGTGGGAAGAAGATTCTCAGAAACATTTTTTAGTAAGTGTGTGTGTTGTTCATTAGTTCCCTAGTGTACGTAAGTTAACAGTAGGAGATACAATGAGAATACTAGGAGAAAGAGAAGTTCTGTGTTTAAATATAATGGTCCAATACACTATAGAAGACTCTGCAAAAAACAACTTTGAAACAATAAAGCCAAAACCAGTATTTAGATCTATAGGAGTGATATAGAGAAAGCATTACTATCAATGAAACATGAAGGATAAGGCCACTCTCTTTCATCTACTAACTCTAAATCATGGTAGCTAATCATGCAAATTTGTAAAAAGTAGAATGGAAGAATAATTCTGGTTCCAAGTAAGTCAGATATAAGAGCATGGACTTAATTGGGAAAAAAAGGCCATGTTGAGAAAGCAGGAATTATATTAGCAATGAACTGGTGGCTAAGATCACATTTCTTTTTCCATTTTTCTTTCTTTTTCTTTCTTTCTTTTTTTTTTTTTTTGGATGGTTGTGGGCTTGAAGTCTGGGCCTCCACTCTTCAGTCCAAAGCTAGCGTTCTACCTCTTGAGACACAGTGCTACTACCAGTTTTCTGCTGGTTAATTGGAGATAAGGGCCTCAGAAACTTTCCTATGCATGCTGGATTTGAACTGCAATCCTCAGATCTCAGCCTCGTGAGTAGCTAGCATTATACGCATGAGCCACCAGCATCCCTCTTAACATCACATTTCTAACAGTGTACACTCAGTATATGTAACGTGTATGTTTCTCTATCTTTATATGAACTCGAGTTAAAAATCTGGGCTACAGCTTTTGCACTCACAAAAATGTTTCTAGTTTAAAAGTTGATACTCCTGGAAAAATAGAAACTAAGAATTTAAAGGAGTCTGGGAAGTTCAGCTTGCATCCAGCCTGGGAGAACAGTCTTTGAGACACTATTTATAATTACCAGCCAAAAGCTGCACTGGAAGAATGGCTCATGTGATGGAATACTAGTTATGAGCAAGATTGCTGAATAAGAGCTTGAGGTTATCATATATATATATATATATATATATATATATATATATATATATATACCTACAAACATGCACATACACACAAAGGCACTTATATGTGCAAACACACATATGAAACAACTCTCAGAATGTGCAGAAATGTTAGAAAATAATAAAAAAATATATCCTAAGACTAGAATCAAGTGATAATTTTTTAATTTTAGAAAGTCCTCAAGTGAAATTTCCTCCCAA
This sequence comes from Dipodomys merriami, assembly GCF_024711535.1. Taxonomy (NCBI): domain Eukaryota; kingdom Metazoa; phylum Chordata; class Mammalia; order Rodentia; family Heteromyidae; genus Dipodomys; species Dipodomys merriami. Next base: position 2,179,105 of record NW_027202727.1, on the reverse strand, counting down.
AACGCTTGAGAATATTACATAGTTAGGGACCAGAGATAGTAAGAAAGTCAAGTAATCGTTATTGAAGGGGTTGGATCCATGGAGGAATGAATCAGAGACCCCTTCAGGTGCATCTGAAAACGTTCATATGCTGTGTCAAATGTTAGAAAATAGTACATAAACATTCTGAGCCATCAGTCTTTTGAAAAATATTATCGGAGAAGTTCAGAAATGCTAGTCTATATCAAGATTAAATAAACCAACAAAGTATGGTAAGACAATGAGATACAAGCCTGGAATTCTAGCACTCAGACTAAGACAGGAGATTAGAGAGTGGAATTACATAGTGGTACCTTCCCTGGACTAGGTAATATAATTTTGTCTCAATAAAACAAAACCAGAAAGGAATAAAAAAAAACAAGAAAGGAATATACAGTTACAATTTTGGCTAATTTTGTCATTATGTTTTAAGAAGTCAAGTTTCCTATTGAAATGCAACTTATATGTAATCCTCAGTTGTGTTTTAAATGCTGTCATCATTACAGAACATTCCTAGATGCTAAAGAGCTCAAGATTCCCAACCAAAAAATTGAAAAAGTAAGCATCATTCTGTTGGATTCCAAAGAAATGGTGAAGGATTACAAAAGCTTAAGCCTGGGGAAATAGCGAAGTTCATCTAATGTAGGACTTTGTAGACCTGTCTAAATTAGAATTTAGATTTAAAATAAATATTTTTGTTTGTAATTTTTTTGTGATTTCATATTCTATTTCATATTGTATTTCATATTCTATAGGATAGAAGATTTAATTCACAAATTCACAAATGATTCTGGCATTCTATTTGCCTAAAATATTCTGTCAAGTGAGGTATAATTAGAACTTAGTTAATAGATAATTGCAACAGTTCCTGTGTAACATGATAATGTGAATAATCTAGAAAAAGTTGCCAACAAATTTATGACATTAATTTATAAATTTAGAAAAAGAGGAATTTTTTGAGACTTTGGTGCACCATGGTATGTATAGAGTAATTGTGTGACATCCTTTTTCTTCTACCTATATATAACACAGGAAGAAATTTCCTTAATTACATACCTCTGTATATGATGAGAAAAATGCTAGGGTTTGTTTTTATTTTGGTTTTGTTGTTTGCTTTATCCTTGGGCTTAAATTCTGGGCTTGGGTACTGTCCCTGAGCCTGTTTTTGCTCAAGGCTACTGCTCTTCAATTGAACAACAGTGCCACTTGTGTCTGGCTTTTCGTTAGCAGTTTATTGGAGATAAGAATCTAAGGAACCTTCCTGCCTGTGTGGGCTTTGAACCATAAGCTTCAGATCTTCATATTCAGGTATTCAGATCTGCTGAATATCTGTGATAGATAAAAATATAACTATAAATAATATTTGCAAGTGTTTTGATCTCAAGAATACCACTGGGGGGAAAATGATTCAGCAAAGTTTAGTGTAATGTTCTTTCCCCAATAGGAAGAGCATCACATTAGCAGAAGTTTAGTATTTTTTCACAATAATGATAAGCTAGTCCTGATGTGAATTTAGGGAATTTTAAGGTCCACCTTACAAGTTGGAAACTGTTGGGCTAGGATGAATTTACAGCATAAAAACTTAGGATTGATGGTCATAGAAATAATAGCTTACTCTGATGAACATATGTTTACACTTGAGGAATTTATTATAGATACTTCATAGTTTTATCTTCTACCAGAATGTGGCTATTTTTTCTGTTGACTTTTAAATATGTACCCCCCACACTGGAAACTGCATCAATTGCAGAATAAAATGCAAACAGGTACTGTTTTGAATGTCTCTGGTTCAGCATGTTCAGAATTTGAAAATGAGTAGTTAGTAGTTACAGGAATGTTGAAAAATACATATATTCTGTCCTCTTAACAATTAGTCAGTTTTAAAAGTTAGGAGTTTCCATAGAATTGAACTGTTTTCTGTTTTAGTATGACAATACTAAAATAATGTGTTTTTTCCAAAATAATGGCAAGTATATTCTGAAAAATTTGTATATTTTGATAACATTCAAGTTGATGACCATCTGATAAAGAAAGGGGTAATTAATACATATTAGTAGACAAATAGCGTTCATTTTTTAAAAAGGTAATCCACATCGAATATTTACTATACCAATATAGTGAAATTATATTTTATGTAGCTTATTTTTTAATTTAATTTTATTGTCAAGGTGATATATAGAAGTGGTTGCAGTAAATGTAAGGTAGTAAATATATAGCATGTTGAACTTTTTACCTCCTCCCTCATTTTTCTCATACTTTTCCTTCACCCTAATACCCCTTACAAGTTGTAATGTAAATTTCCAACAAGTCTTGTGAGTATTGCTATTGCACTGGTTGGTCTTTTGCCCTTTGTCTCGCCATTTTGTTGTTCCTCTTCTCTTGCCAAATTAAGATATATGTATATACAATACACAGGATCCCAAAATCAAATATAGTAGGGGATAAACCATAGGGGTAAACACAAAGAAAAAGAAATTACATTGTACATCAAAAACAACAACCTCAAAGAAAAACCTGTTTCCATATCTAGGAGTTTATTTTGCTCAGCATTATCTTATATGGTCATATATACATAACTATTGAGACATTTGGCTCATCTGCTAGGACTATCCTAGACATTTCCTACTTATTACAAATGAGAGAAACCATGGAATCTCTTTGTGTCTTGCTTATTTTGCTTAGTAGGGTATTTCCAAGTCTTTCCATTTCCTTATGACTTAGAAGCATAGAATTCCACCGTGTGTGTGTGTGTGTGAGTGTGTGCGTGTGTGTGTGTGTGTGTGTGTGTGTGTGTGTGTGTGTGTGTGTGTGTGTATACCACATTTTGTCAATTCGTTCATCAACTGAGTGGCATATTGGTTTAAAACATGATTGCATGTAAGTATCACTTAGGGTCATTCAAAAATGACAGATGCCACTTCCCCAGACATTCTAAAATCATGATTTCTATGTCAGGATTTTATGGTGGCAGGTGTTGAGATATCTGAATTAGTCTATCTATATCTTGCACTGAATTAGGCAGGAAGATATCCAATATCATATAGGATAAAAATGGTAGTGATAAAATATTCCCTTGAGAAAGACATAGGAGGTTGCCAGAAGTATGAAGTAGTTGAGATAATTTTGAAGAATTTAGAAATGCAAGCTCAGGTATGTCTCTTTAAATAATAATTATGTAAGTGGAAGGGCAAAAGAAGGGGAAGAGAAGAAAATAACTGACAGCAGATCATTGTCCCAAATTATAGTATAAAAGGCATATCTATAACTTCCAAGTTAAAAAGAGACCAATATAATACGTCGCACTTAATTTAGGTACATGCAAAATGTTTACTTGGCTTTTTCCTACTCTAATGCTCCTAAATAAATGAAGACATAAGAAAAGGTATGTGATTGCCATTATTTGAACCTGAACACTAACTGTGATGAGCCCTCTTTTTCTCACTTTGCACTTGGAAAATAGTACCTAAGTTGATGATGTTGTGGCTGATTAGAGGTAGACTAAGGAGCTTCTAATTGTACAATTATCCCAGAATAGTTTAAAGTAGTTTTTTCTCCCAAGATATCCAACTACATTTTCTGAAGTTGTGCTTTGAACACACCCTCACACATGAGCAGATTATTTGAAATTATACTTCAGCATTTCCTTGGCACATTCTACTTTGTGCCTTTGTCTTTTTTGCACATTCCTTTTGAGTTCATGGTTGCTCTATTTCCATTTCATCTTTAAAAACTGCTAAGAACATTGTTCAACTACCACTTCTTGTTTGCACATGCCCAGTCTATGTATGAAGGCACTTTGTACATGCTAAGCAATAGGGTAGTACTCACTCTCTGAGGAGAATAGTTCCACATTATAACCTTATGCTCACATTAGAGGGCGTAGAATTTAAAGCATTTTGAGACAAACAGTGATATTAGAATTGAAAGGCTCCTTAGGGACATTTTCTTGGAGCTCATTAGTTTACCCAGGAGAAATATAAATATCCACAAAACCTGGAGATTATTAGTAAGTATCAGAATTAACACTAGATCTTAGATGCTGTGTTAATACAAGTCACCATTGTATTATTGTTACATCAGAATCCTTCCCTATTGCAAATATGGATGAGAAAATGAAAGAAAGGCATTAAAAATGTCTTATCTTTTTAGGCATTTAATCCTAGTGGTGAGGGTAATGTCTGAACTCTCCCATTCAATAAACATTTAAAGTTTATAAGAGTACTTCCTACATATAAGCAGTTGTGGCATGTTGATTGACAGGGTTATTTCAGCATGGAGATATCCCTAACAAGAACTACATTTAAATAGAATATATGTCAGTTATGATATGTCAATCAGGCATTTTCTATTCTAAAGAAGAATCAATTCAAGGACTGTTCAGTAACATCAGTAACATCAGTATTACTTGTCCTACATTTATAATGAATAGGCTGATAAAATATCCAAACATATCTAAAGATATTTCAATAAAATCCCAAACTGAATGGATACATGGGTCACTCATTGAAGCTGTAGACCAATTAGTCTTATCTGTGCTGTAGATCAATCTATAATCACCTGGCTAAACAAACTCTTCAAAAATATTCACAGAATTCCTCTAAGTAAAGATCATGACAGTTATATCTGTATAATTCTTCTAAGGTCAGGATAAAAGAATTTGTTCTCAATATTTTAAATCAACAGGATCTGTTGAATTCATGGATCCAGAATTTTATGGCTTCACATCCATATCTCAAAATTTTATTAATATGACTTTCACCAAAACACTGTTCTTATTGAACTTGTCTATGTCCTTTTAGTTTTCAAATCCAAATAGCATATTTCCTTCAGCATTTTCCTGACAATTTGTTCCCTCGTTTACCTCTCTAAATATGTTTTTGGTCATGGATATTTTAATGATGTCTAAAAAGACTTATCTATGCATCTGTTTAACATAAATTTTAGAACTATCAGAGAGTTTTTTCCTCTAAATCCATCATTTCCACCTGTAATCCTTATCACCAAGAATATTACTAACATGGTTGCCAGCCAGAGACGTGGGAGCACTTTAGATTTCTTCTTACCCTTCTTACTTCCGTCTGTTAGATAAGATGAATGATCAAGATTTTCTGTTTCTGTCACTAATATAATTTCTATGTACTCCTTTTTATACAACTGAAACTGGCCTGTTTCAAATACTCATCATTGGTCACTTTGTCCTAAAACAACTGCTTACATAGTATGCTTTTTCCCCATAGACTTTTCATATTGTTCTTCTCCATCACCAAATTACTGCTCCATGTAAGCACACAGAGTGAATATCTCAGACACAAATTCTAGTATCATTAATTACTCACTACAATGACTGTTGGCATTACATTTCTCATCTGTAAATGGATATAGTCTACCAGAAATATTGAAGAATGAATTTGTTGAATTCTAGAGCAAGAAAAAAGAAAAGTGAAGAGTCCTTACATTTTCCACCTTACCTTACAAATAAGAAAAGAGTCAAATTCAGTTTGTTGGTTTAAAATCACAATTTTTTTCATGCAGAAATAAAAATAAGTCATCATCAGGCTACACTGTGGTCATCATCCTCACCAAAATTATTATTAGCATCATAAGTGCTAATTATTGAAAGCCTGGTATGTGTCTATGACGTTGCTATTATTTGTCTTTTGATTAATAATTTTAATGTTACCACTGTGCATGCATCCATATTAAAATTTTGAACAAATAAAGAAACTAAAAAAAACTAAACTATATCAGATAGCTTGACTATGTGCTTTTCACAAATTATAGAATAGATTTTTGAAGCATTACAAATTCCTAACCAGTATGAATTAACTTCCTCTCTCTCCGTCACTACACACAAATATTTAAGAGTTTGAACAGAACTTTTTTCAAGTGATATACTCTAAATGTTACTACAATATCATGTGTATATCTAAAATTTCCTTTAAAGTAATAAACTCTACTTTCAAATCAAGTATTAGTTATTTTATTCTCAGGAACTTTTAGATAAAGGCTGTATATCTTTGAAATGCAAAAGGTCAAAATAGTAGCATAAAAATTTTAGAGGGAGTCTGTCTTCAGAAATACATATACATATATATCTATATATACATTATGTGCAGAAAGATATAGATTTTTAGAGATTATTTGTCATCAGAAATATGTACATATATTTAAATTTCTGTGTAGAATGATGTACATTATAGTGAAAGATACATCTTAAAACATAATTAAAATTTAAAAAATACATCAAACCAAGTGCCAGTGACACGCTTATAATTCGAGCTATTCTGGGTGCTGAGATCATAGAATTGTGTTCAAAACTAGCCCAGACAGAAAAGTACTTGTTAGAGTCTTATCCCCAATTAATCACTAAAAACAGGAATTAGCTCTGTGCTTCCAGTTGTGGAGTGCTGTCCTTGAGCATAAAAACATTGGGGACAATGCCAAAGTCTTGCAAACAACAACAACAACAAAATGTATCACATTAATTTCACAAAAGCAAATTTTAACTGCTGTGAACATTTCTTAGAAACATGAATACATGCCCCTGGAAAATGTTAAGTAAAAGTATAGAATATTTACGTCTATGTTAAAGACAAGACTATTTAGATTGTTTAAGATATTTAGGTGATGATTAGGAATTAAGAATAATGATAGTTAGGTAATAGATTGGGATTGGACTTTAATTCTAGTTTACAGTAGTAACAAAATGATATTTGTAATGATTATATAAAATTATTCTTGCTTGGTATATGAATTATAATAAGTGATAAACATTTTAAAATTATTTCCAATGCAAAGGATTATCAATTCTTTTGTACTTTCAAAACAATTAAGAAATCTATTCCAAGGCTAGTTTGCTCTAAGACTATATTTGTTTTCTAAAATTAATTTAGGAATGAGTTAAGATTTAGATAACGATGCACAGCAGAAGAGAGTGAGAGGGGATAGAATGATGGACCACATAGGAGCTGTATGTCATTGGTACTGTGTTTCAACAAACAGAAACACGTCAGAGAAGAGAAAGAGAAATATAAGGTGTCCTGAATCAAGTTTCGTTTTAATCCACCTAATAGTTTTGACTGAGAATCAGAGAACATGGGAAAATAGAAAATAAAGCATTGTGTAAACCTGTTACAATGTAAAGAAATTGTAATAGGAAGATGATAATTTCCAAAGAAATAAAAGAAAGGATAGGTAAACTCTAAAGGGAAAAAGAATGAAGAGAGAAAAGAAGCAAAATAAACCTTTATCAATAACAAACACAGGAGTTTGGAAGTGGAAAGCCAGTAGAAATATTGTAAATAACAATAAAATAACAATAAAAATTGCTAACGTGGATAGAAGATGGATCATATTTTATCATATATAATTTTGAAGTAATAGGAAATGAAAATTTAAAAGTCATAATTTAAAACACTATAGCCCAATGGTAAAACATTGCCATAGCATGTGTGAAGCAATGGTGTGATCGCCCAAACATTACAAAGTACACCCAAAGCACACACACACAAAAACCCACATTAACACACACACACACACACACACACACAACACACACACATTTGGAATATTGATATTATCATATTAAACAGAGGTAATTATCACAAATAGTAAAAATATGTTAATATGAAATCATATTATTGCTCATACTATTTAAAAGTTTACTAGAAATAAAATACTCACAATATACTTAGATTCTTATAGATCAACTAAATTGAAAATTAAGAAATAGAAGACACGAGAACCTTTGCAAACAAGTTTTAAATAATAAACATTTTGAAACATGTATACTTTTATTTTGACAAAAGATTGATGTTACTGGTATTTTAACTCAAGATTTAGAATATGATAACCAGATGCTCTATATCTCGTTAGAGATGGCTATATTTCTAATCATTTCACTCTGGATACTTTTATAATAAAGGTCTCATCATTTCAAAGCCCCTCCCGAATCACAAACCCTGCTTATATTTCCCACCATAGCTAGAAAATGGAAGCCACAAATCACCATTCCCTGCTCAAACATTTTTTTAAGTCAAGTACAAATATTTCCAAAAAGTGACCAGGTAATGAAGCCTTCTTAATAAAGTATGTGCTTCTTGGAAACATAGTAAGGACAAATATGTTTAGAACTATAAGAAATTAAAATTATTTAAATTCACCAACCATATAAAAATTAAGAAAATAATTTTTAAATATTCATGTTAAATATTTTAAAAGCAAAGTATGTGTCTAAATAATTTACATTGTAAAACTCATGCAAAATTAAATTAATCCTTCGACTCTGAAAAGAGAATTACTCTAAAGAAACAAAAGAAAATAATTAAGTTCAAAATTTGAAATTTAGAAAATGAAATGAATTGCATTCTTTAGTTGACTGAAGAAACTGTAAACCCTCTGAATATCAATTTTATAATAAAAAATGCATGAACAAAGAAAGCAAAAGTACCCATTGATCAATAGCACCAGCTAAAGTATCAGTATTTCTTTTTTTGAGTGTACAAGAAAATCGATGGAGGGGATAACGTTCCTTCCATTAAAAAATGTACTCATTACCTTATGTATGTTACTGTAACCACTTTGTACATTACCTTTACAATAAAATTAAATTGAAATTAAAAATAAGCTAAATAATATACCAATTAAGAATTCTTAGAAGCCATTGGTTAAAAACTTTGTAAAAAACTGTCTTAGGAACCCAAGGAATATACTTTGATGATACTATTTAAATACTTAAACTTCAGCAGAGAAGCAAAAAGTTTATAAATGTTACAAGTAAAGTAATAAATCAGAATATATTACTATTAATAAAAATCATAAGATGAATTTATAGTGGTAGTCAAATATGTAACAAATGAGACGAATTGCCATTCGTTTGCACTTAATAAGTGAGAAAGAACTTTCTAGGTCTTTAAAAATATATATTAAGATAATGAAGAAACTATTCTGTCACATCATATGATAATCAGATAAAGATGATATTAAAACAAAGAACAGATTGTACTAAGTTGTGGGATGTTAATGTATTTACCTATTTTGGTTGTGGGTAACTGTGGGGATTTCAACTTGGAGTATTGTTCTTGCTAGGCTGGCGTCATATCAGTGGTTAATTATAGGATAGGGGTTCCCTTTCCACAAGAACATGCACCTGATCTGTCCTTTTAGCCTTCCAATAATCAATAGCATCAGAGTTGCACACCAACTTGTCTAGCTGCCTACCTTGGCTGGCCTGGATTCTGCAGTCCTTCCAATATTTGCCTCTAGATAGTGCAGGATCGTGGAAATGATCCAGTTCACCTAGCTATAGAGTGAGAAGGAAGTCCACTAAACTTTTGGCTTGGGTTCTGTACTCAAGCCTCGCCTCCTAAGTAGTTAAGGGTAAAGATGGGAGCCCCTGGTGCCAAGCAGTAGCAGTATTTTTAAAAAACTTGACATATATATGAGTTAGGCTTGTGATTACCTCAGGAAAAGAATAAAAGAGCAGTGAAGCATAAAGGACAGTCAGAACTTTAACTAGCTACTCAGAGGCTGAATCAGCTTAGCTAGCTACTCAGGAGGCTGAGATCTGAAGACCACTGTTCAAAGCCAGTCAAATCATGAAAATACATGTGATTATTTCCAAAAAATCAGAAGTGCAGCAGTGGCTCGAGTGGTAGACCACTATCCTTGTGCACAGAAGCTTAGGGATAGTGCCCAGGCACTAACAAGCTTCAGGAATGATGAATACATGCATGAACTCCTGTAAATGTGCGTGTGCATACACACGTGTGCGTGAACACACAAACACACCAATGAGTATTTCAATGCTACCTTCTTTAATTTTTTTTACCTTGTTGTACCCTATTGCCATGTATTGTTTCACAAATTAACAAAATCAGCTAAGCAGCTATTTACATACAACTGATCATGTTTCTCTAAAGTCTATTCTCTTTTTGCAAGCCTGCTTTTATATGACCCAAAAGTAAATTATTCAGGAGGGCAATTCATCTCCCTCAACTCTGGAGTATTAGATGATTGTTTAGGTTCTTCCTAGCTATATGATTTTGTGAAATTCTGCATCAAACAGCGTATTTCTTTCACGAGAAGGGAAGTCTTTGTCAAACAATTAATAGGATTTTCTCCTCCTGGCAAGCATGTATAGTTTTATTATCTTCATATATTTCATGATCTGTCTGTGTATGCCAAAGAGTGCTGTGAAAATAAAAAGACCATTCTCAGCACTTAGCATTCGTATAACATTCATATGTATGAAGGTATTTAAATATTACTGAAATTGCTTTGGAATAAATAATGTTCACCTTGACTATTTTGAGAAAGAAGAATTGGTTTCTCAGCACTTAGGTAAGAACGTGAGTGAAAGAAACGAAAGGAAAGTTTGGAACAACTCAACACATACATTCAAATGAAACAAAACAACCCAAGAAAACACAAATTAATTCAGTACTTAAAAACCTGCAGGAAATCTTCCTGAGTAACCAGGATTCCAGGCATAAGCTGTCTATTTTTTAAATAGTTTAGCAAATCATGTAGTTACAGAAGTTATAAATTATCATTACAACATGTGTAATAGATGTGTGTATGTATATATCAATGCATACAGACAGAAATATCTTATCATATCTTTGTATCTACAGTAGATTTATGAAATATCAACCTTTGTTGTAAAATAAAATGGAAACAAAAGTTATTAAGGAGCCAAACAAAGGGAATTGTCACAAGTTTCTTTTTTTTTTAATTTAATTTTATTTTATTTGAGAACATACTTTACAGAGGGGCTACAATTACATGGGCAGGATAATGCATACATTTCTTACCAAGCATTGCAGCCTCCTCCTTTGTTTACCCTGCACATCCCTTCCCAGCCTCCCCCCTCCCCCCACCCAATTATACCCCCCTCACCCCCCACACCAACATTGTAAAGCTGGTTTTGACATGACATTTTGTACTTCTCATTGTTGCAACAGATACACCTGAATCCTTAAACGACTTGTTTGCCCCCATCTCCTCCACATGTTATACTGACATCAAATATAGTGAAAGCGGGGGTTACACTGTGGGGGAGGGACATACAAAGCAACAAAGAAATAATCTTATAAATGCATTAGAAACATATGCATGAAAGAAACGAAAACATTAAAATACATATTTAAGGGTTCATTTTCCTAACATCACATTATCTGACCTTTTCTGCTTGACTCATACCTATACTAGATATTGCAAATAAGGGAAACCATGGGACCTGTGCTTCTTTGGGCCTGGCTTACTTCACTTAATATAATTTATTCCAAGCCTTTCCATTTCCTAACAAATGGGGAAATGTCATTCTTTCTGATGGAGGCATAGAATTCCATTGTGTATATATACCACATTTTCTTAATCCATTCATCTACTGAGGGGCATCTGGGTTGGTTCCAGATCTTAGCTATGGTAAATAATGCTGCAATAAACATAGTTGTGCTGGTAGCTTTAGTGTGGTCTTGTTTGTAAACATTTGGGTAAATGCCCAAAAGTGGGATTGCTGGATCATAGGGGAGATCTATGTGAAGTCTTTTGAGGAACCTCCATACTGCTTTCCAAAGTGGTTGAACAAGTTTACATTCCCACCAACAATGAAGTAAGGTTCCTTTCTGTCCACATCCCCTCCAGCATCTGTTCTTGTTAGAGTTCTTGATTTTTGCTGTTCTAACTGGAGTGAGGTGATATCTCAGTGTTGTTTTGATTTGCATTTCTTTTATGGCTAGGGATTTTGAACATTTCTTCATGTGTCTATTGGCCATCCTTCTTTCTTCTTCAGAGAAGCTTCTCTTTAAGTCTTTCGCCCACTTATTTATTGGTCAGTTGTTTCTTTGAGGATTTGTTTTTGGGGGGTTTAATTTTTTGAGTTCCAAGTATATTTTAAATATGAGACCCTTGTCCGTTGGATGGCTAGTAAAGATCTCCTCCCAATCGTTGGGCTTTCTATTGATCTTGCTAGCTATGTCTTTTGCCCTGCAGAAGCTCTGCAACCGTTTGCAATCCCATTTGTCCAACCTTTCTTTGAATTGTTGTGCTTCCGGGTCTCTATTCAGAAAATTTCGGCCTGAGCCAAGGAGACCTAGGGTTTCTCCTATTCCATCCTGTAATGTTTTCAGAGTGTCTGCTTTGAGTTCAAGGTCTTTGATCCATTTGGCGTTGATTCTGGTGCAGGGTGATATATAAAGATCTAGCTTTAGTTTTCTACATATAGTTAACCAATTTTGCCAGCACCATTTACTGAAGAGGCTGTCTTTCTTCCATTCTATTGTTTTAGCTTCCTTATCGAAGATTAGATGGCTATAGGTCTGTAGGTTCATTTCTGGGTTTTCAATTCTATTGCATTGGTCCTGAGGTCTGTTCTTATGCCAATACCAAGCTGTTTTGATTACTATGGCTTTATAGTAGAGTTTGAAATTTGGTATTGATATTCCTCCAGCAGTGTTCTTTCCGTTGAGGAGCGTTTTTGCTATTCGGGGTCTTTTATTGTTCCATATGAATTTTTGGATTGCCTCCTCTATTTCCTTGAAGAATGACGGTGGAATTTTGATAGGTATCGAGTTGAATTTGTACATAGCCTTGGGAAGTATTGCCATTTTCACGATGTTAATCTTGCCAATCCAGGAGCATGGGAGGTTTTGCCATTTTTTAAGTTCTGTGTTGATTTCCTTTTTCAAGATTTTAAAGTTTTCATCATAGAGGTCCTTCACTTCTTTGGTTAAGTTAATTCCTAGGTATTTTATTTTTTGTGGGGCTATTACAAATGGAGTTGCTTTCCTAATTTCAGCCACACTTTTCTCATTGTTGGCATATAGAAAAGCCATTGATTTTTGGGGGTTAATTTTATAACCTGCTACTTTGCCAAAGTTTTGAATCAGCTTGAGTAATTTGGGAGTGGAGTCTATGGGATTCTTTAAATACAAGATCATGTCATCTGCAAAGAGGGAGAGTTTTATTTCTTCTTTCCCTCTATGGATCCCCTTTATGTCTGCATCTTGTCTTATTGCTGTAGCTAGACATTCTAATACTAGATTGAAGAGAAGTGGATAGAGTGGGCATCCTTGTCTTGTTCCTGAGTTAAGAGGAAATGGCTTTAGTTTTTCACCATTGAGTATAATGCTGGCTGTAGGTTTGTCATATACAACCTTTATTGTATTGAGGAATGGTCCATGGATTCCTACTTTTTCCAAAACCTTCATCATAAAGGGGTGTTGGATCTTGTCAAATGCTTTTTCTGCATCTATTGAGATAACCATGTGGTTCTTATTCTTGCTCCTGTTGATGTGATGAATAATATTAATTGATTTGCCTATATTGAACCAGCTTTGCATCCCTGAAATGAATCCTGTTTGATCATGGTGTATGATTTTTTGGATGAATTGTTGAAGTCGATTGGCCAAAATTTTGTTGAGAAGTTTTGCATCAATATTCATCAAAGAAATGGGTCTATAGTTCTCTTTCTTTGATGAGTCCCTGCCTGGTTTTGGGTTGAGGGTTATGATGGCTTCATAGAATATGTTCGGTAGTGAGCTTTCTCTTTCAATTTCATTGAAGAGTTGGAGGAGTATTGGTGTGAGCTCTGCTTTGAAGGCCTTGTAAAATTCCGCTGTAAAACCATCTGGTCCTGGACTTTTCTTAGCTGGGAGGTCTCTTATTGCTGTTTCTATTTCAATGCTTGATATGGGCCTGTTAAGCTGGTTTAACTCATCTTGGTTTAGTTTTGACATGTCAATATTTGCTAGGAAAAGGTCCATTTCTGTCAAGTTCTCAAACTTATTAGCATAAAGTTTTGAGAAGTATTCCCTTATAATGTTCTGAATCTTGGTTGTTTCCGTGGTGATGTTTCCCTTCTCATCTCTGAGTTTATTAATTTGGGTGTGTTCTCTCCTTTTTCTGATAAGGTTTGCTAAGGGTCTGTCAATGTTTTTAAGTTTTTCGAAGAACCAACTCTTTGTTTTGTTGATTCTTTCTATCGTTTTTTTGGATTCTAATTCATTTAATTCTGATTTAATTTTGATTATTTCTTTCCATCTACTGGATTGGGGTTTATCTTGCTGCTCTTTTTCAAGGAGGTTTAGATGTGTCATTAAATTGTTAGTTTCAGATCTCTCCAATATGTTGATGTAGGAGCTCAGAGCTCTAAACTTGCCTCTGAGTACTGCCTTTGCTTTGTCCCAGAGGAGCTGGTAATTTGTGTGTTCATTTTTGTTGAATAGCATGAACATTTGAATTTCCTTTCTAATCTCTTCCATGACGCACTCATGATTCAGCAGTGTGTTGTTCAGCCTCCATGTGATACCGGACTTTCTTTGGTGGTTTTTGGTGTTGAGTTCTAATTTTATTCCCTTGTGGTCAGAGAGAATGCAAGGTATAACTTCAATGTTTCTGAATTTAGACAAGTTTGCTTTGTGGCCTAAAATGTGATCTATTTTAGAAAACGTTCCATGTGCTGCTGAGAAGAATGTGTATTCTGATGCTGCTGGGTGAAATGTTCGGTAAATGTCTGTTAAGTCTAGTTGATCTATGCAGCTCTTTAGATCTGCGGTTTCTCTTTTGAGTTTTTGCCGAGTTGATCTATCTAGTGGGGATAGTGGTGTGTTAAAATCCCCAACAATTAATGTCTTTGCATCTATATGGGATTTGAGGGAAAGTAGTGTTTCTTTGATAAATTTGGGTGCTCCATAGTTTGGCGAATAGATATTTAGAATTGTAATATCCTTCTGAAGGAGAGATCCTTTAATTAGTATGTAGCGACCTTCTTTATCTCTTCTCACGAATTTTAATTTGAAATCTATTTTATCTGATATTAGGATTGCAACTCCCACCTGTTTATGAGGGCTGTTTGCTTGGTAGATTTTGTTCCAGCCTTTAACATTGAAAATGTGTTTGTTTTTACGGGCAAGATGTGACTCCTGCAGGCAGCAGATAGAAGGGTCTTGTTTTTTAATCCAACTAGACAGTCTATGTCGCTTAATTGGAGAGTTCAGTCCGTTAACATTAAGAGATAAGACTGAGAGGTATTTGGGAGTTCCTGCCATGTTATCCACCTTCTTGGGGGCTGCGAAAACTGGGTTCTTCCTAAGGTTCTTGGTTTCTCAGTTTGGGTGCAGTTTCTTGGCCTTTGTTGCGTTCTTGTTGGTTTTCTATGTGTAGGACATCTTTAAGAATCTTTTGCAGGGCTGGTTTGGTGGAGATGTATTGTTTCAATTTTTCTTTGCTATGGAAGGTTTTTATTTGGCCTTCAGTTATGAAGGAGAGTTTAGCTGGGTACAGTATTCTTGGTTGATAGTTGTTTGTTTTTAGGGCATGGCATACGTCATTCCAGGCTCTTCTTGCTTTGATTGTCTCTGCTGAGAAATCTGAGGTAATTCTAATTGGTTTCCCTTTATAGGTGATTAACCTTTTCTCCTTGACAGATTTAAGCATCTTTTCCTTGGTCTGGGTTGATCCTGTGTGGATTATAATGTGACGGTGGGATGTCCTATTCTGGTCTGGTCTATTTGGGGTTCTAAAAGCTTCTTGAATCTGAATAGGCCTATCTTTTTGTATGTTTGGGAAGTTCTCTGCTAGGATCCTGTTAAACAAATTTCCTAGACCATTAATTTCTGTTTCTAGGTGCTCCTCTACACCCATTATCCTTAGATTGGGCCTTCTGATGGTGTCTTCCAGGTGTTGGATAGACCTATCATATTTCTTGTACTTGTCTTGGATGGTTGTATATTCTTTCTCTATAATATCTAGGCTGTCTTCAATCCCTGAGATTCGATCTTCTGCATGGTCTAACCTGCTGTCAAGACTCTCTACTTTGTTTTTTAATCTCTTTTCCTACTAATTGGTCAGCTTTGATAGCTTCAAGTTCTTTGTTGAAGCTCTGTTTTAGGTCTTGTATGAATTTCTTTACTTCCTTAATTTGGTGTTCAGTGTTTTTTCTCAAATCACTTAGTTGATTGGTTATGGTTTCTTTGGACTCCCATTCCTTCTGTTGGGTTCCATTCAGCATTCGCTTTGTGGTCTTCCTGACTTCCTTCAGCTCTTTGTTAATGGATTCCATGAATGCCTTTAGTGATCTTTGTGTATTCTCTACCTGGTCTCTCAATTCCTGAATTACTCTTTGATTAGCTTCCTCCTGTCTGTGGGATTCCTGCAGTTCTCTTTCTTCCCGTTCGTGGGATTCCTGCAGTTCTCTTTGAGTGTTCTCTGCCTGCTCACGCCATTCCTCCCTTTCTCTTTGAGTATTCTCAAGTTGTTCACACAAATCCTGTATCAGTTTTTGAGTAGCTTCCTCACGCTTATGATATTCCTGTATAAACTTCTGGGATGCCTCCTCTCTCTCCCTATCACGCTCATACAGAGTCCTTTGTACATTGTCAAACTTCTCATTTATCATGTTTGCTAGTAGTGTTTGTAGAGCTATTTGGGAACTCTCCTCTGGATTATTCTTTATCTGTTCTAATCCCTGATTATGAAGATTGGGAATTGAGATACCCGAATTTGCCATTTTTCTTGTGTTTTTCCATCTCACTCTGCCCATTTGAGATGAAGATAGCAACAGTTTTGTGCTAGAACAGTATCTTAAGGCAACCATCAACCAAAGTTTGCGTTTGTACCGTGAATAGTCTACATATACAATCTAGTTCAACAGATACATCTATTCAACATCAAACAACTATATGTTAAAGTACTTCGAACCGCTGAAAAGAATTTGGAAAACCAGAAATTATTAGGATTAGGGAGAGATGTGGGTAAAAAAATAGGAATAGATTGGTGTGGGGAGGCACAGGGAGAGTTAACTATGTCCTAATCACAATGCAGGAAATGGGTTGGGTAGGATGCAAGTAGAGAGAGAGAGAAAAAGAAGAGACGGAAAGGGGAATGAAAAGAGACCAGAAAAAAATAGAAACGTGAAAATTAATGTATTTAGAGAGGAATGTGAATATGTTGAGAGAAGGGGAGGGACATAGAGGAGATGTGAAAAACTTTAAGGATGGGAAAGGGAGAAGAAAAGATCAGAAGTTCAGTAGAGTTAGACAAAAAACAAAAAGATAATTAAGAAAGAAAGAAAAAGAGAAAGAAGACAAGAAAAGAAAGGAAAACGCTCATTCACATATTCTTAAAATAAAAATTATAAGATGAGAAAAAAATGTTACTGGAAAACAATTATTTTTTCAGAAGAGGCAAAAATTAAAGATTAGTAAAAGTTTTAGAAGGGAAAAAATTTATACATACATATATCTATATATATATATAACAAAAAACAAACATAAAAAGAAAAGAAGAAGAAAAAAGAAAGAAAAAAAAAGAAAAAAAAAAAAAAAAAAAGAAAAAAAAGTCTTTTGAATTTTTTTTGGGGGGGGAGGGGTGGGAAGAATCCTGTATCTCCCTTTTGTCTGTAACCAGTTTCTTGTTGGAGTCTCTGGTCAGCTTGAGGTCCTGTGGCTTGATTGGTTTCTTAAGTCGGTTTGTTGGAAGAGGCAGAATAATGCTCTGCTTTACCCAAGATTTTGAGATCCCCCTCCCAGTTTAGTTTTCTGGGATGGTGATCTGCTTTGAGAATCACAAAAGAGGGGGATGTGGTGATGAGGCTAGGTTCTGGGTAGAGTTGAGGCCTTTCAACAAACAGTAGCTTTTCCCTGGGTCTATTTTGTGATAAAGCTCACAGCGCCCAGCCTGGAGCCATTCTCAGGGTTTCTGTTTTTCAATTGATTGTGGTGGCTGCTAGAGGGAGGGGCAGCCTCTGGCTCTGGTTACCCAGTGAGGCAAGCCACTCCAATGGCTGGCGCCTGAGCTGGGTGACTTTTCCCTGGATGGAGCTGAGTCTGGCAGGTCACTTCGCCGTTAAGTTCTTGTGACCTGCTAAATGACTCCTTTTATTCCAAGGCCTGAGTTGGAGGTAGCAGCTCCTCCGAGCTTTGTAGGTACCCAAGATGGAGATATCCGGTGCTGGGGGGGGGAGGGGTGGCCTTCCCTCCTCTGCTCCCTGAGAAGGAGTGAGGACGTCGGGCTTGTACTCACACTGAGTCTTGGATCCTGGGTCGTCTCTGGTCTGCAAACAGCAGGATGAAGATGTCCGCTCCTTGTTGGTTCTTGTTGGTGTTGAGTAGAATCTGCTCGTCGGCTGCGTCTGGCTCCTTCGTCCCGGACTCTCTGTGTCTCAGGTATGACCCCGCGGCGGTGGTCGCCGCCATGTCCCTGCCGCCGCAGCGGCAGCTGATGTGTTTCCTTGGCTTCCCCTCTCTTGACTAACTCTCTGTCCTGTGATGGCACACTTGGTGTGATTCTCTGGCTTGGGACTGTTCACGGGAACTCTAAAACTGCTTTCTATGCAAGAGCTTGTTCAGATTCCAGCTTCTCCTCCGCCATCTTCCCGGAACTCTACTCTATTGTCATGTGTCTCATTCCCACATTAGAAAAGTACATAGAAGGTTCTCAGTAAATTATGTGTATAATCATGAAAAAAATGTATTGAAAGAATATGGGCCCAGTGTGGTTTTAGCTTATTGAGACCTGTAGGGGGTAGTGTGTTTTTGAGGCCTTGCAAAACGTTGTGATGGAGATGAAAGGAGGGATGTGCTTATTCTTGAAAAATTGTCTGGAGGATTGCTCCCAGAAAGATAGTGACGAATTCTTCCAAAAGATATAGCAAAATCACTTCCACAACCATGTTCACTGCTGCACTATTTACCATAGCCATGTTATGAAAACAGCCCAGATGTCTTACGGTAGAAGGATGTTTGGAGAAAGTGGGGCACATATACACAGTTGGATTGCACCCATCCATTATGAAGACTGTTACATAATTTGCAAAGAAATAGATAGATCTAAAAATATGTTAAGTGAACTAAGTCAGAGCCAGACACACAGAGGACCCATGTTCGGTCGCGTATTTGGAACATAGGATTTTATGCAAGTTTACACAACAGTATTAACCAAAGCATGCTCTTTGCAGATGAATATTTAAAAGGTGTAATTTCTTATAAATTTGAACTTTTATTCCAACAAAATGAATACCAAGAAACTATCATTTGGAAGATATGAGCGGAAGTCAAAGGGAAGGAATAAAGAGAGTTTTGGATGAAGAGAGGGAAGGTATAATATTCAATGCAGAAACTAGAAGAAATGAAAGTGGGGTGAGGTTTGGAAGGGTATTGGAAAGTTATGTAAAGATCCATTGTACTTATAAACTGATTTGTTGAATGGAAATTCCTTCATACAACTATTTAATAAAAATATAATTAAAAACAATGGAGACGGGGCTGGGAAAGTGGCTCAGTGGTAGAGAACTTGCCTTGCAGGCCTGAGGCCCTGGGTTCGATTCCTCAGCACCACATAAGCAAAAATAAAAAGCCATAAATGGCGCTGTGTTTCAAGTGGTAGAGAGCTAGCCTTGAGCTGAACAGCTGAAGGACATCACCCATGCCCAGTGTTCAGGCTCCACGACTAGACCCCCCCAAAAAAAAAACAATGGAGACATCTGAACCTTAAACTGTGTTCTCTTAGATCATGAATCAAAATAATAGTTTCCTTCTCAGAAATTTTCTTTGTAGTTATTTTCCTCAAAATGACAGAAAAGTGACCAACAAAATGAATGTCAATACATCACATTGCATATCCTAAAGAGAAACAATATAAAAATCACAGTAAAAATGTTAGAATTCATCACATGATTAAATAACAGGTAGAAAGGATCAAATGCTGATTGTTTTTCCAAGTACGTTACCTATGGTATCTAATTTAATCCTCACAATAATCCCATAAAGTAGAACTACTTCTATTTCTAATTCTCAGATGATGATATTGAGGTCTTCAGAGTTGGAATTACTAGTACAACATTTCACAAATGGTAAATCTTAGCCTGCGGCCCATTCCCACCGTATCAAATAACTTCATTCTATTTTGTGACTAAAATACCAGCACTTAGTTCACTAATTCTAGGAAAATTTCCCAGAATTATTGTCCACACTCTAATAATATTTCACTTTATCTTTGTTAGAAAATAGGAAACTAAGCGGGATGTCGGTGGCTATACCTGTAATCTTAGCTACTCAGGAGGCTGAGATCTGAGGAACGCTGTTCAAAGCCAGCCCAGTCAGGAAAGTCCGAGAGATTCTTATCTATAATAAACCGCTAATAAACCAGAAGTGGCACTGTAGCTCAAGCGGTACAGTGCTTGACTTGAGCGGAAGAGTGCAGGGACAGTACCCAAGCCCAGAGTTCAAGTGCCAAGACCAACTAAAAAAAAAAAGGAAATAGGTAACTGCAATATGAAAACTCCAAGTTCATAATCAATTTATACCTCCCTGGTTAAAGGAACTGCTAAACTATAACATTCTTGATTTCTAGCTCAAAATTGTAGAAATTATATTCTATCCCATGACAACACTGCATCACAGTCATACTGAAAGAATAATCTCCCCAATTCCTGATGGAAACAGATTGCAGGTCTTATAGACCAATCATTTCCACATTGTAGCTCACATAAGTTGTTTACCATTAGAGGTATCTTGATTGCTTTTTATACCCAACATTTTGAGAGAAATGTATTACTTTAAAATGTTATTAAAGCAAGACTGATATAAAAATCACCTTTGACCCCAGATAAATATTTACCTTTCATATACCCAAAAATGCAGTCTTACCTATCATTAATGTTAGGAACGAGAGGTTAAAAATCATGGACACCTAGACCTAAGCATGAATTAAAGACTCTCCAACTTGCGAATACAATTGGTTTAAAAAGACATGAATACTACTGCATGTTTTTCAAAATTTCTTGTGATATTGAAGATTCAATGATAAAATATTAACACTTGAAAATAACTCATTTTCTTGGGAGTAGAACAGAAAACACAAGATTAATCCATCATTTTCAAATACCTTTATTTTTCTACAAATTCACTCTTATAATTATCAAGATTATAAAACTAACTGAAGTACAGAGCCACAAAGGAAATAATTTAACTGCATCATCTACATTCAAAAAACTGTTACTGGGGCTGGGAATGTGGCTCAGTGGTAGAGTGCTTGCCTTGCATGCATGAGGCCCTAGGTTCTATTCCTCAGCACCACATAAGCAAAAAGGATAAAGCCGGAAGTGGTGCTGTGGCTCAAGCTGTAGAGCACTAGCCTTGAGCTGAAGAGCTGAGGGACAGTGCCCAGGCCCAGAGTTCAAGGCCCCAAGACCGGACCCCCAAAAAAGAAAAAAAAAACTGTTACTAGAAAACAAAGTTATTCTAATAATTAGCTTACCAAATTCACTTATATCCTTTTATTCTATTTCATAATATTTCATAATATTCTATTGCATAAAAAGCCTATATACCCACTTACATCTTCAGATCTTAATATTTATTTCAGAAATGTCTATAGCTCTATAGTCAATGAACTGAAATAATACTAAAAATATTTAAAGGCTTTTCAGAAATTGCAAGACGCTCTCGGGGTTGTTATTTATATTGGAAAAGATATTCGAAAAGCCTTATTTGTTAAAGTTGTGATAGTTACTTTCACAAAAGAGCCATTAGTGAGGATCCCATTGCATGTACAAAAGAACTTCAAATGCATCCATAATCTGGAGGTGACACATGCTTTTTGTTTGTTTGTTTTGAAAGGTATATCTAGCAAGCATATCCACAATACTGGTTTTCAGTCAATATGATGGGATATTCAAACCTAATAAATACAGGGTTGATTATCTTAGTGAGAATAGATATAATGTTACAAAGAAAGTTATTTTCAACAGAAATCCAGAAAGAGTTTATTCACCTTGTGTTTCACGGGAATAACCAGAGAGTAATACCTGTTTGGTCAAGTCAGTCAAACTCACTCCAAGAGTATATCTTAAAAGTATAACCAATTTAAGAGGTCAAATACATATTTTGTACTGACAGTCATCTTACAGCAATAACTTACTACCTAATTATATCTGTATCTTCTTACCTAACATATAATAAGAGCTGAAAGTGGTCTCTTTTATCTAACTTAATGTTGTATATGCTTTGATTATGATGATGTTATTATTTGACAAATAAAATGTACAGAAGGGTGGCTCCACAGAAATGACATGACAGAACACTGATAAATAAAAACATTGCAACACAGTTAGCTCTTTTGAGCCTCACCTTGTCCACACTGGCAAGCAACATTGCAACAGCACACGCACACATATACACATACACACATGTGTGCACATGTACACACATATACTTGCATGCTAAATTCAGGGTTTAGTACAAAAAAGTACAAATAAAATTTTAGTGATTAGGACAAATGTTAATTTGCCTTATTACAAAATAATACACAATCCAGTCACCATGGGTGTCACATTTTACTTGCCTCGCCACATGTGACCACTTAATTTATTTTAATTAATTAATGAATTCATTTGTTTGGTGCTAATACTAGGCTTGAACTCATGGCCTGGCTCTGTCCCAGAATTTGTTGTTTTTTTTGTTGTAGTTTTCTCAAGCCTAGAATTTTACTGCTTGTCCCACAGCTCCATTTCTAGCTTTTGCTGGTTACTTTCAAATCAGAATTTAATGGACTTTTTTTTTGCTTGGTTTGGTTTCAAACCACAATCCTCAGATTTCATCTTTCTGATTAGCTAGGATAAACACATGAGCCACAAGTGTGGCTTCTAGTTTTTCCTCTATAGCTATCTAATACACATATTAGATAGTAATTTAAAACTTAGAGTATAGAAGCAAGTTGTACAGTGATGATATTGTCTTGTCAGAAATTTAAGCTAGTAAATTTCTTCTTAAAACCATAAACAAAAATACCATGGTATAATATAAGAGAACTCACTATTGAACATATGAGCTTTAAGAGCTTTCTAATAGATCCATTATTTGTTACCCAACATTAGAAAAACTATATAATGCAGTAGTAAAATAGAAGTCCTTTGTAGGAATACTTAATTACCTTGTTTTTAAAGATACTTGTTTTCATCCAAAAAAGTAGGCCTGTCTATTGTCTTCATGTGATTTTGATGATTGAAGGTGCTTAATGAGAAGTCAAAGTGTATTACTAATCCTTTGCTATCAATTAAATCTCACCTTTTCTTCTTGGAACTTATAATTATTAAAGAAATAGTTCAGAATCAGCAAGCAATAGTTCAGATTCACACTTCCAGTGCAAGTGGATCACCAGTAATTAATCCTTGATACCATTTTCCACAAAGTTTTGTCACAGATACAATCGGTCTGCCTTCTCTAGCTGCTTTCCTAGCCTGGACCTATTCCTTCACTCTACAGGAAAAGTGTGATTCAACTGATTTCAGTCAGATCTGTTACTAGAATTATCAAGGATTTAGATTTTTGTCTATAATTTGGTCAAAGCTATGTCTCTTTATGTAGGCTAATAAAAATGTATTTACTAATTTCAAGTAAATTCATAAATTCCATTTCCACCTCTTTTAAAAAATAAAATTGTTTGCTCTATAAATTGATCAGAGGCATGGATTTTTGGCTAGCTAGGTCATTGTACATCTGTCTCTCTCTTCCTCTCTCCCTTTCATGGTTCTCATAGATAATGTGACTGCTCCATAATTATCCTAATTTATTTTGCTTTTATATTTTTGGTTGCCATTTCTGCTCTGCCATTTCCCAAATCATTTACATAGAAGGCATTATTTCATATTTTCTCATTCCTATAATAAGCTGCACATGAAGACACCACTGGTCCCATTTTCAGTCTGTACCTTTGAATATGGAGGAAAACCTTTCCTTTGCTCTCTATGAATTCCCTACTCTCCAGTTAGAATAATTTCCAATAGTAAAATTGGAAAAAGAGAAAGAAAATCATGGTGAAATAACAGATGTAGAAAATTCACTGGATTTTTCTGACCAGTTCAACCAATGTGAACTATTCGGGAATACATGTGCACCCCATTCCCACTGGTACTCACTGTCTCTGGTTAGGCAATTCTGATGAAGACAAGGAACAAGATGAAAAAGTGAGGAATGATATCATTTGCAAAAAAATGGAGAAGTATTAAAGCAAATTTTTGTTTGGGCTGCTGAAAATAATTGGCTTACTACAGTGCAGACACTGCTTTCCTAAAAGGCCACTCATGTGAATACTAGGGATGATGATGAGTATACCTCTCTTCATCGGGAAGCCTCCAGTGGGCACTTAGACATGGTCCATGAGTTGGTGGCTCAAGGCATATATTCATGCAATTACTGTGAATGGCTAGACACCCCTGCACAGTGCTTATATGTTGAATAATACCAGAGTGGCTGCTTCCTTAGTTCACATTGAGGCAGATAGCATTTCCCAAACTAAAGTCCTCTTGACTCCCTTGCATCTTGCTGCTTGGAATAGAAATATCAAAGATATGCTGGATTGCCTTCTATTGAAGCATTATATCAAACCAGGTCTGAAGAACAACTTGGAAGAAACTGCATTTAATATTGCCAAAAGGATAAATAAGTATCACTACCTCTTTTAAATTGTGGAAGGCTGTAAAAATTGTTCTCCTAACTCATAATGGTTTGGTTAAGATTCTTAAATTTCAAAAATGCCAATCCATCTTTGTGTCTGTACAAAATATTTTCACAATACAAAGCAACAGCAATATCTTACTTTAAAAATTCATGGATTCCATAGTATTCTTCAAGTGAATTGCCTGACTTTGATGTCAAAATGTATTCAAGAGTTGTTTGTATACATCTATAATGATTTCTGCAGGGTTTGTGATTTTTAAACCAGAAATCACTTTAACTTATCTGTTGAAATGAGTAGTACAGAAACTAAAAATATTTCTGGTGCTTGTATGAAAAAAGTATATTTTAAAATACTCTGTATTTTGTTTGTATAATGTCCATAATCTATTTAATTCTCTCCTAGATATAATACTTTGAATTATACATTGTTTTATAATATATAGGTTCGTTAATAAATGTGTTATTTCAGATAGCATTCCATATAGAAAAAGTTTAAGATTCCTTTTTTTCCCTAGGTCCTTATATTATTTTATTTCTTTGGGATAAAATGACAATGTTATCCAATTTCAAATGTTTTGTAAAGATTATGCTATGTAAAGGCCATTCTAAGGTGAGGATTTAACACACTGATGTCAAACTAACTTTCAGTTCAATGAATTACATATATTGTTATATTTGCCTTTTTAAATTTTTTATTGTGAAAATACTGTACAGAGGGGTTACAATTACATGGGCAAGATAATGAGTACATTTTTTATCAAGCATTGTAGCCTCCTCCTGTATTTACCCTTCCCATCCATTCCCATCCTTCCCCTGCTTCCCCACTCAATCCTCCCTGCTACCCCTCCACCCGCACAAAGTTGTAAAGTTCATTTTTCGACATAACGACTTGTATTTTTGTAATCAATTTTTAATAACTGTTTTTCATTTCTTGCATCTCAAGAATGAAAAATATGGAATATTTCACAAATTTTAATATCATCCTTGTGCAAGTGCCATGATAATCTCTATATTGTAGTAATTTGGGTAAACGTCCTGCTGAAGCATGTAGTATCCTGTAAATTTAAGTAGTTATTGAAGCAATCTTTATACAGGCATATATCCTTGGTTGACTGTTTGTAACTAGGAACCCTTATTGTTCCTAAAAATGTTATTGATCTCACTTCTCTAAAATTCTGTGTATATTGGGAAAAGCTAATATTGTTTGGTCGATTGCTCACATTTGCAATTTTTTTGTCAATGACTATTGTAAGTCTTTTTCATTTTAAATTTGATCATACTTTGAAGCCTTTATAGCTAGGTCCAAAGGTGATTGTTTTTCAAGTACTTATTTATAAACTGAGTTAGCTTTGTGGAGGTAATGGATTCAAAGTAAGCCTTGTTTAAGAGCTACTTCTAAACTTCTGCAGCTTAAAAATTCCTAAATGATGTCTTACTGGTATAAATGTCTACCTGACCCTTTACTCTTCTTCCCTGTAGCAACAGACCAACCAGAATATCTTACCCTGACAGCATAGATTTTCTTATTGGAACAAAACTAATATTAGTTAAAAGGGATCATAGAGAGATAAACAGTTAAGACAGAATCATTTAGGCTAGAAGGTATTTTATCAAAATATAATTGTTTTTTATACCTAACATTTCAATAGTAGCTAAAGCCAAGAAGGTGAAAAAAAATTTCACATGCATGATTACCAAATGTCCTGGCCAATCTACCATCCATCCAGGCAGGAATTTACACTACTGCCTTTCTTTCATCAAATATTTTCATAGTTACAAGAGAAGTCTATATGTTTCTCCTCGATATTAGGCCTTAAATTGGTAATGTTTTAATCACAGTGTTTCCTCTTGTCTCTAGGCTGTAAATCTCCAAATGGTAAAGTTTTAGGTCCAACTCTACCAAACACTGAGGTAGAAATAATGGAATAATATTTTAAATCACAGTTGCCTTTGATACCCTAACCACAACAGAACATTGCAAAACATGTGCCTTTTTTCTTATATTTTATAGTTATATATTTTATATTTATACGTGCTGATATTTTTTCACACAGTGAAACTTACTAGAATTAATTGATAATTTGACAAATAAATAGATATTTATTACAATAAATAGATTTGAATATAAATAATAAAGTTTAGAATGTACATTAGAATATATAAACTATCAATGCAATGTCTTTGGTATAAACATGTGATATGTTCTAAGTATTCTTGGTCTTCTGAATTCACATTGTAAAAAAAAAACAATTTTTTTCCTCTAATCTATAAGGGATTTTACTCTGCTGCTCTGTTTATTGTTTTAACTCATTGGTTGCAAAATGTTTTTCTCTATATTTCTGAAGCATTTCTACTTATTGTACCCAAATTTTGCTGATATGATATCTAAAAGGTGTTATTCTTCTGCAGGACCAACGGGTCCTAGGATCCCAGGTCTTAGTTATCCTCTTCATCTGATAACAAGGGGAAGATTTCTCACCTAGGCTCATGAAACATGACAACAGAAATTAATTGAAAATCCATCTCAATTCCTTATGACACCGGAATTAGTGGTAAGCAATTGTGTAATGCAATGCAACTTAAAATGAAAGATGAGATCACAAAATCTGAGAGAAAGTACAGTAATTCAAACTTTCAGTTAACAAATGACCAGCCCATATGAGTGACCAAGATCACAAATGTCACAAAATTAATTTTAATACCCCTCTTCTAATGATTACTCCAAGATTTCAGTCCAGCATAAGTAGGCAAAAAAAAAAATAGTTCCCAGAACGATAGATCCATAATTGGTCTACCAAGGCTAGGAAAACTTGACTTACAGGTCAAATATAATTCACAAAAACATTAATTGAGAAGATCGTTAATGCTTCAAAATACTGGTACTTCAGTAAAACTTGTTTCTGTAGAATAAAAATGTTATCATTCTCAAACCAATGATAACCTACACTTAATCTCCTGAAAACAGATTCTTTTTCAAATAATCTCTTAAAAATCACATTCACCAAAATAACATTTGACAAGTAGACAATATTGACATTACAAATTTTTCAAGTTTAGGGTGCAAGTTACAATAGAGTTGTTTTATTTACCCAGCACTAATGCCAAACAGGTTCAACCATTCATTAAAGTGTAGAAATAGTACCACCCACCATTTGTGTTGTTCAGTAGGTGCCTTACAGAAATGTGTCAAATAGAAAAACCTCCCATAATTCAAACCCAAACACTAGCTAATAAAGTAAGTTTAATCACTTACTAAGGTACATTTTAAAAAGTCACAAATAGTTGCTTTATCATATGTTGTTTTATGTTTTACCTATCAGTTTAACATAGTAAGAAATATGACTTAAAGTCATGAATATGGGTACTCATCAGAGATGTGACAAACATAAAATCTGTCTTCTATTTCTACCATATTTCTGTATAGTAGTAAATCGTAGTCTTCTTCTTTTTCCAAAACTTATAGGTAGTAGAAAATATTATCCCATGTAAAATAAAATAATCACAAACCTTTTTCAAAGCCGTTTATAAAATTTGGTAGTTAGGAATATATTCTAAGCCATTTTTAAACTTTCTTGTTGACTAAAGATTAATCTTACAAATGGATGAGAATAAAATCATGTCTAGGTGCTTCACGTCTCCAGTCTTGCAAATTGTTATTGCAGATGAATGAATTATGGAAATATAAGCTGATATCAGTTCAAGTGTACGAAGGATTGAAACTCCATGGATAGTATATAAACCTTTCAAAATATTAACAGTTTAACAGAATGACTATCAGGAAGTTGAAACCAGAGAGGAATAATAGTAAAGACAGAATGAATGAAAAATGGAACAAGGGGCAAGTACAGCTAGAATACTCAATGTACACATGTGATAAAGGAAGTGATAAATCTGAAATACATCTTGGAGAAGGGGTTGGTTGAGAATGATAGAAGGAGTCACTCTGATCCAGGAGCATTGGACAATTAGATGGACATATTTATTGTAATACACTTGCACAACCTTTTGAAATTTAATTAAAAAACACAACAAAAAACAAAAACACACAAAAATCATAACCAAACAGCAATCTCTAGAGAGGATATATATGACCTCTCAAAATTTTAAATAGTTCATGAAGGGTAGTCTTGGGAATAGCAAACAAAGCTGTTCAAAGAGGGCAGTTTGGGGTAGCAGAGAATTTTGAACAGATTTAAGTAGATTATCTAAGGTTGTGAATCACCTACATCTGCTGCAAATATTTTCTTCTGTGAGTTCTCTTTGTCTGCAATGGATACTCCAGTCCTCAGCCACACTTGATAGCTTGTGAAGATAGAATGGAAGAAACAAGATCAAGTATCCATTACTCCACTGGAGACAGAAGAGTCCTCTATGTTTTCTCTCTCTCTTCACTACTCTTTCTTCATACTTTTAAGTCAAGTGATTTTGAATTATATCTTTCATTCTTTGCTCTGGCAAAGTAATTAGCCAAACTAATTTCCTAAATATTATTTGCCATTTTTTTCTACCATGCTGTTTACTTGTCCAAGGGAGTCCATTAAGCTTCACCCTTGCATTTGGTTGCCACGAAAATCCAACATCTATGTTAATGAGGACAAACTCTAATGTAAAACTTTGTCTCCAAAAAACCGATCCAAGAAGCTGTGATCACAAATATTTAGCTATAGTTTTTTTCTTTTACCTTGAAAATCTTCTTGTGTCTAAAGTTCCACAAAAATAAGTACTCCACTACTTTTTGGTTCAATCACTTCTAACCTCAAAGATATATTTTGCTAACAAGATGCTTAGAGGAAACCGAAGTATACTCCACTTTTATGTTCTCTCTTAAGACTCTCCTTAGATACCATATCAGGATCAGTGAAGTTATTCTTTGCAAAATTATTTCAATAAATTATTTTTTCTTAGTCTTGCATTTGCTCAGCAAGATGTATGGAATAGAATAGAGTTAAATCATCCATACCTTGGGTAACAGTGTCTATTACAAAGGACAATGCTTCTATGTCCTAATTCTATGTCCTCCTCTTAGCTCTTCCCTGATTTCCAATTAAGCACAGCTTCTTGACTTCAAGTCCAGTGAAGCTGAAAGACTATAAGATCTCCTCCCCACCCCACCCCGCTACATCTTCATTGTTTCTCTTTTAAAACTCTTTTAAGTTGCCTCATTTGGACGTAGAATTTATTTTCCTGTCCTCATTCAAACTGTTCTACATTGTAGTGAGCCAAATAGGCTCTGTAAAATCACTTTAGGTAGCAAAAATATTAAGACAATCTATATCAAAATTTTTGGCCTCCCTCCACTGCTGAAGTCAGTATGCTTAGATAGGGCTTCTAAGAACATTGTTTTCTTACCCTTTCAATTTTCTCAATTCTTTTCTGATCCCAAACTTTTTGGCTTATGTAATAAGAGAAGTCTTCACTACCTCATGTTAATAAGGATATTATTTTTTGTGAGCTACTTAGAAATGTGTAATCATTGGCGTAACCAATCAGATTTTTTCCGTGTTTCAGTGCTTCACGTGCAAAGACATTGTGGAAAGTGTTACAAACAGAAAAGTGTGAACCCAATACCTTCTTTCATTTTGAAGGGCCCTTTCTCCCTAAATATTTTGACCCAAATTATCTTTTTCAAAGAATAATTTGGGTAATTAAAGGTCAATTCACAAAATTTGATGTCTCAGTTTTCTTAAGAACTTTGAATTTCACACAGTGAGAGTATATTTCCTGGGTAAGGACAATTCTCAAGGGAACCTACAGGATTTACAGTAAGGTTTCTGAAGTTTGTTTAGTGTGAAAATGAGCTATCTTTACCCACATTGCTCCCTCTCAACTAGTCCTCCATAGCGTTCTTTGCATGAAAGCCTATTTTCCCAGGCAATTTTCTTAATAGGCTAATTTGTTAAAAATTTGAACAATTAAAATATACCTGTCATAATTTTTAAACTCTTTTGAAATTGCTTTATCAGAATCACGTTTTCCCCAATCCTAATTCAACCTTTTCCATCAAAAACAGTAACATGTTGTTTATTTGATATAGTGTCCATGCAACTATTATTTTCTGGTGGCTTTATGTGTATATATGAACATATAAGCTGATGCTGAGCAAAATGAACTCCAAGATATGGAAACAGAGATTTTTTTGCAGTTGTTTTTAATGTACTATGTGATTTCTATTTTCTTTGGGTTTTCCACCTATGGTTTGGCTTCGGGTGTATTTGATTTTGTGCCCTGTGTATTGTGTATACATTTACCTTAATTAGGGAAGGGAAGAGGAACAACAAAATGGCAAGACAAAGGACAAAGGGCAAGCCAATGCAATAACAATACTCACAAGACAATATGTTGGAAATGTATATTAAAACTTGTGAGGAGTATTGAGGTGAAAGAAAACTGTAAGAAAAATGAAAGAGGGGGTAAAAAGTTTGAAAAGTTATGTTTTCACTACCTTACAATTACTGTAAACCATTGTTCACCAATTTGACAATAAAATTAAATTAAAAAATAAGCTACATAAAAAATAATTTCACTGTATTGTTATAGTAAATATTATTTTATGTATTAACTTTTTAAAAATCAATATTATTTGGCATCTAATTTGAATTGATTACTCCTTTTTTATCAGAGAGTCATCAACTTGAATGTTATACCACTAGACAATATTTTCACAATAAACTTGACAATATTTTGAAAAAAGGAAAAATTTAGTACTTTCTCATACTAAAACTGAATGTAGTTTAATTCTATGGAAACCCATAACTTTTAAAAGTAAATGAGTTGTTAAGAGGACAGAATATATGTGTTCCTCAAAATTCCTATGATTAATAACTACTCATTTTCAAATTCGGAACATTCCATACCTGAGCGATTCAAAACAGTACCTGTTTGCATGTTATGTAATTTTGCAATAGATGCAGTTTCCAATGGAGTGTTACAGATTGAGAAGTCAACAGAAAAATAGCCACATTCTGGTAGAGGATAAAATTATGAAGCATCTGTAATTAATTCTTCAAGAGTAAGCAAATTTTATCAGAGAAAGCTATAATTTCTATGAATCCAAAGATTTATGCCATAAAGTCATCCTAGTCCAATAATTTCCAACTTGTAAAGTGCACCTTAATATTCCCTTAATTCACATCATGAATAGCTTATCTCTATTGTGAAAAAAATACTACACCTCTGATAATGTGATTCTCTCCTTCTTCTGGAAAGAATACTACAATTAACTGGGTTGCATCACTTTTCCCCCAGTAAGATTCTTGAGATCAGAACACTTGCAAATGTTATTTATATTTATACTTTTTTAAACTATCACAGATATTTAGGATGCTAAGGTCAGAAGATTATGGTTCAAATATCCAATAAACTCAGAAAATGTCAGATACAAGTGGCACTGAGATTGAAGTGGTAGCACACGAGCCTTGAGCATAAACAGGCTCAGAGACAGTTCCCAGGCCCAGATTTCAAGCCCTAGGACAAACCAATAAAACAAAAACAAACCCCAAATGTAGCATTTTTCTCATTGTATACAGAGGCACGTAATTAAGGAAATTGTTTCCTGTGTTACATATAGGTAGAAGAAAGAAGATGTCACACAATTATTCTCTTCATACAATGTTATACAAAACCCTCAAAAATTGCAATTTTTCTATAGTTATAAATTAATATCGATTTGTTGGCAACTCTGCCTAGATTATTTACATTATCATTTTATACATGAATTGTTGGAATTTTCTATTAACTAAGATCTAATTATAACTCTCTTGAAAGCATATTCTAGGCAAATAGAATGCCAGAATCATTTGTGAATTTGTCAATTAAACCCTCTACTCAAAAAAATTTTGTAGTATCCTATAAAATATGAAATTAGAAGCAAAACTAAAATATTTATGTTAACTCTAAATTCTAAGTTAGCAAGATCTACAAAGTCCTGCTTTAGATGAACTTTGAAATTCCTCTAGGCTTAAGATTTTGTAATCCTTCCTCATTTCTTTGGAATCCAACAGAATGATGCTTACTTACTTTTTCAAATTTTGGCTGGGAATCATGAGCCATTTTGAATCTAGGAATGTTCTGTAATGAAGAGAGCATTTAAAACAAAACTGAAGATTATATACGAGTTGCATTTCAATAGGAAACTTGACTTCTCAAAACATAATAACAAAATTAGCCCAAACTTCCAACTGTGTATTCCTTTCTTGTTGTTTGGTTTGTTTTATTAGACAAAATTATACTACCTGGTCCAGGAAATGTATCACTATTTAATTCCACTCTCTAATCTCCTGCCTTAGTCTGAGTGCTAGAATTCCAGGTTTGTATCACATTGCCCTGCCATGTTTGTTGGTTTATTTAATCTAGACATAGACTAGCAATTCTGAACTTCTCCAATGATATTATCCACTAGACAGACTGCTCAGAGTGTTTATGTACTATTTTAGAAGATCTTCTAACATTTGACACAGGATATGATCATTTTCAGATGCACCTGCTGGGATCTCTGATTCATTCGGTCCCTTTAATCGTAATTACTTGACTCTCTTACTATCTCTCGTCCCTACCTATGTAATAGTCTCAAACTTTTTTGAAGAAAGTTCATGAGGACTTTCTAATATTAAAATTCATCTCTTAATTCTTACTCAGGACATATTTTCTATTGCTATTTTAAAACTTTT
Organism: Dipodomys merriami; assembly: GCF_024711535.1. Lineage (NCBI taxonomy): Eukaryota > Metazoa > Chordata > Mammalia > Rodentia > Heteromyidae > Dipodomys > Dipodomys merriami. The sequence continues at coordinate 2,145,963 of NW_027202727.1, read as the reverse complement.
CTACATATTCTAAGAGTTGTTTCATTTGTGTATTTGTGTGTACACATATAAGTGCCTCTGTGTGTATGTGTATGTTTGTATGTATGTATGCAAAAGCCTCAAGCTCTTATTCATCAATCTTGCTCATGCCTGGTATTCCATCACCTGAGACATTCTTCCAATTCAGGTTTTGGCTGGTAGTGTGGCAAAGACTGTTCTGCCCAGGCTGCATGCAAACTGAAATTCCCAGACTGCTTTACATTCTTAGGTTTTATATCTCCAGAAGTATCAACTTTTAAACTACGAACATTTTTGTGAGTGAAAAGTCTAAGTTGTAGCCCACATTTTTAACTCAAAAATTCATATAAAGATAGATGAACATACACATTGCATATGCTGAGTGTATACTGTTAGAAATGTGATCTTAAGCTGCGTGGTGGAGAGATCTGGGGATTGGAGTTCAAAGCCAGCCCAGCTAGGAAAGTCCCAGAGACTTTTTTCTCCAATTAACTACAAGAAAACTGGAAGTGGCACTGTGGCTCAAGTGGTAGAGCAGTAGCCTTGAGCTGAATAGCAGAGGGACAGTGCCCAGGCCCAAAGATCAAGTGCCAAGACCAACAACAACAACAAAATGCAAGTAAAGGAAAGAAAAAGAAATGTGATCTTAGCCACTTGTTCATTGCCAGTATAATCCCTGCTCTCTGGAGATGGACTTGTTTTTCCAGTTAAGTCCATGCCCTTATATCTGACTTTCATTGGAACCAGAATTATTCTTCCATTCTATTTTTAAAAATTTTGCGATTAGGAAACGTGATTGAGAAAGGGAAAGGCCTCATACTTCATATTCCACTTAGGAACACTCCCATAAATCTACATATTGGACTTGGCTTTATTGTTTCGATGTTGTCTTATTTGTAGTCTTCTATATTGTATTGAACCCTTATACTTAAACACAGAACTTCTCTTTCTCCTATTGTTGCAAATGTTTCTCTTACTGTTAATCCATGTGTACTAGGGAAATAACACCCAGCAAATACACTCACAAAAAGAATGATCTGAGGACCTTCTTCCCATTTAAAATTTGGCTTAATTTGCAGAGCAATTATGAAGTTTGAACTAAATGTACTCATGGATAACATATTTATAAGCAATATAAATTTTATATTTTCTCTTTTACTAAGTTTTCTCTGAAACACCTATTACCTCATGTCCAAAAATGTCCTTGTGTTGTGTTATTTCAATGAAGACAGAAAACATTCATTAAACCTCAAGAAGCACCAATGATTGTTACTGGACTTTGTGGAAACTGATCCCAGGAGAGGAATTGAACACAGAGAAATGATAAAGTTCAAATTAACTTGTGCTTTCCTTTTTACTGTACAAGAAAAGAATCCCAAGGATTGAAGGAAACTCTGTCCTTTACTTTTTCCAGTGTGTTTTTTATTCATATAAACTTGTCTGTAAACTTCTAGTTGAGAGTATTACAAAAGATAATAATGTGCCATGTGAAGGCCAGCATAGAATAAAAGGAATTAACGTTGTTGTTTTTTTAGTTAGTTTATTTGTTTTTGCCAATTGTGGGGCCTAAAGTCTGGGCCTGGGCGCTCTCCCTCAGATCTTCATCTCAAGGATAGTGCTCTACCACTTGAACCACAGTGCCATTTTTGACTTTTTCTGTTTATGTGGTACTGAGAAATCAGGGCCTCATGCATGCAAGGCAAGCACTGTACCACTGAACCACATTCCCAGCCCCTAATAACATTGTTTTAAAGTTGTTCTACTGCAAAGAAACAAAGACATGGAGGTTTAAAAGTGTCTTATGTATGGATATTTCATCCCTGAGAAGATTCTCTTTTGGCAGGAGTCAGTTATCAATTCCTTTAGTCTGGTCCTGAGTTCTCCATAGCAATAAGGATTCCAAAAAAGCAGTATCTTGTGAATATGTTCAGCACAAGCAGCCTCTTCTCAGAGCAGTACTCCTTTAAGGACAGTCCCAAAGAAATATCTGGGGGTTGTTTTTGTTTGCTTCTTTGTTTAGTTTGTCCTGGTTCTGGGACATGAACCCAGGGGCTGGACCCTGTCCCTGAACAGTTGTCTTTCTTGCCCACCTATCCTCAAAGCTAGTACTCTACTGCTTGAGCCAAAACTCCACTTCCGGCTTTTTTTAGTGTTTATTTAGAGATAATAGTTTGACAGACTTTCCTGCCTGGATTAGCTTTGAAATAGGATAGTAAGAAAGCCAAGTGATATCGACAGTATGGACTTCTCTTTTGAAAAAAAAATATTAGATGAAGTTTATTATAAAGCTAATATTTGACAATTTTTAAAAGAAGAGAATATGCCCAGCAAAGAAGCCATAACTTAAATAACTCAGTGAAAGTAGGTGCACTGAATCATTTTGTAATTATTTTTTATGCTTGGAAAGATTACTATTGACCTTGTCATTCCTTTTGGGGAAACTGAAAGTCATATTTGCACTTTTTTTGTGGGCGCTGTCCCTCACCTCTTCATCTCAAGTTGAGCACTCTACCACTTTAGCTACAGCACCAATTCCAGGTTTCCTGTGATTAATTGAAGATAAGGGTCTCATGGACTTTCCTGACAAGGCTTGCTTTGAACCACAATTCTCTGGTCTCATCCTTCTGAGTAGCTAGGATTACAGGCTTGAGCTACCAGCACCTGGCTCATATTTGCATTTATGTGTACTTAATGACACTATGTAGACAAAGAATGGAAATTTGAACCAAATGATGACATTGCAGCTTTTCAGAAAAATTGGGGTAGGAATAAATATGTCCTCATTTTTCCATGTTGTTATATTAATGACTCATGAGCTATGGGACTCTTACATTAGCATCCTCTGCCATCTGTGTAGGTGTTATTTAGTACTAGGCAATATTCATAGAGTAATATAGAAAGACTGAGGTTTTTAGAAAGCAAAGGAGATCAGGTATGAAAGAACAGCATAGAAGGAGATACATTTATCACACAGAGATTAAAAACTAGCCTAAGAGATTTACAATGTTAAAGGCAATGAGGTATAAACCTAGTTGATAACTAGTTCTTCAATAACCAAAAATATTTCCCTAGAACAGTTTCTGGTATATGATAGTTACTATCATTTATTCCTTCCATCTGGAGTTATTCCTTCTCTTCTATCACAACTGTTAATTAGTCTCTGCCTTTTTAGTGCCATGACTGACCAAAAAGATTTCCAAATCTCACTTAGACTAGCCTTCTCTGTGATTACCAGTGACCACTCAAAAGCCTGGAATCTTTTAATTTCCAGAATTCATCTTCCCTTGACATCTAAGTACATTCTGGCATTAACTGCAGTGATCTAATGAACAAAATATTTTTTTTTCAACACAGTATCCTAATATAGGCAAAATGCATGAATTAGGGACTATTGTCAGGTATCAGTATGGAAGGAGCAATTATATATTCCAAGTATGTGTTCTTTATTTTGCACTTACTAACTGTTTTCTTTTGTTTTTGACAGTCCAGGGGGCTTAAACTCAGGACTAGGGAATTATTCCTGAGCTTGCTTTTTTTTCCCTCAAGGCTACCACTCAACCACTTGGGGCACAGCCCCTCTTTCAGTGTTTTTCTGTGAGGAATTGAACCCAGGCATTCAGGCAGGCTAGGCAATCACCACACCATGAAGTCACATTTCCAGAGCCCTAAATGACTTTCTTAAAATGGCATTATATTTTCATTCCATAACTATGTATCATAATTTTGGCCAGGTGCTAGAAAATAACATACAAAAAATACTAAGTCCAGTAAGGGTGGATGGACAATGAATACCCGTTATAGTTTAGCCAGGGCACAGAGGGGCTTACCTCATGGAGCTGGTTCAACAGGCTGAGCAAGACAGCTCCTAACTCACAGTCTACCTCCAGAATGAGAGGGCCAACTTGGGTTCCAACCACATGGGGACGCTGGGCCACCTCCTTCAGCACACATTCAACCAGTTCCTGTGAGAGAGAGAAAAAAAGTCAGAATTAAACTTAAGCCGGGTGCCCATGGCTCAGACCTCTAATCCTAACTACACAGGGGGCTGAGATATGAGGATCATGGTTCACAGCCAGCCCGGGCAGGAACGTCTGTGAGCTTCTTATCTCCAAAGAAGCACCAAAAAACTGTAAGCGGCACTGTGGCTTAAGTAGTAGAGTGCTAGTCTTGATCTGAGGAGCTTGGGGATAGTGCCCAGGACCAGAGTTCAAGCCCCACGACTGACAAGAATTGGACTTCTCACCACAAGAAGTGGACTGAATAGCACCCATTGTCCTAGGGAGTATGGCAGAGAAGTCAGGCAGAGCTTCCTGTGAACTGGAGGTCATGAGTATGTCACCTGGCTTCTCCTTGCCTCAGTATCCCCAGCTGCAAAACTGAACACAGTGAAGGATCCCCTTCCTCATGGGGACAAGGTAAGGATGAAAGAGAGACATGTTTTGTTTCATAATCCCTCACCGGTTCCATGATTTATAACAAGCCCCATGTGAGCCTTTTCCAGCTATCTTCCTTTCATTTGCTCACAGAATTGTCAGGAACCGTATCTAATGGCCGCTCCCTCTGTGCCCTGTGCCAGAGATCCCTCTGTATAAATCCCTTGTTTCCTCACAACTGTTCCAAGAGGAGACTGAGGTCCAAGAGTTGAAGCCTAACCCAGGGCTTACCCTGTGGTCAAGAATTGACTGCTGTGCACTAAGAGTTTGAGATAATCCATCTAAACCGATGACTGAACATGGTGCTACATGTCTACTATCCCAACTACAGAGGACCAGGCCTGGTGGAGCATGCCTGTCACAGATAGGAGTACCATGATCCAGCCCAGCCTGACCATATATTTAGTCTCTATTTTGGAAATGCCCAGGACAGAAAGGCTTGGCTCACATGGTGGAATACCTGACTGGCAAGCCTAAGGCCTTGAGTTCAAACCCTAATATACCAAAAAGAATCAGAGGCCCAGAATATGCCTGTAATCCCAGCTACTCAGGAGTCTGAGATCTGAAGATCATAGGTCAAGATTTAAAATAGGGTTGGCCTCAACCATCAGACATCATGATGAGAAGACCCGGAGTCTGACTTATGCTGGTGCACTCCATACTCGCAGGGTGCATATCCTTACTAAGTGCTGGCCACACACTCTGTCCCCCTGGGAAACCACCCCCTGTGAGACGCACCCCCAGGTCCTACCAAGCTGCCACTGCCACCAACCAGGCCCAAGGGAGTAGAGAGCTCCAGGGCACCTAAATCCCTTGGTCTTGTAATTTAAAGGTGATCAGTCCCCTTCAAGCACCTTACCCTTCCAGGCCCCTGGACCTCAGCCATGAAGCCCATACACCCCCCCTCCCCTCGCGAAGATAGCAGGAAAAGTTACCAAAAGGTTCGACCATCTTTGTTGTAACCCACTTCTACACACACACAAATCCAGACTGGTGACAGAAGACTTATCCATGCAGCACCTGAAATTTGCCAATTGATCACTCACCTGAGCACTGTCAGGATGTACAAGTAGAAAGATGTCGAGAGCCCTGCAGGGAGTCTCTCTCTCTGCATGATAAGCTTGACTATCTCGCTGGAACATCTCTCAAGGTTATTTACAGAATCTGGTCTTTTCATCCTGCCCCAAACAAAGACCAAGTAGCTGCTATGGACCACCTTTTCACATTGCCCTAAGCAAACATCTTGCAGCTGCTACGGTCAATGAAAAAGCTTCCTTATTCTAAGCATATAAATACCCCTGTGTGAAAAATAAAATTTGGCAGCTTGATCAGAATCCTTGTCTTGCTGTCCTTCTTCGTGTCTCTTGTCCCTTCATTCCTTCTCGCTTAGGTTCATTGCCCTGGTTGAAGTCCTGCGGGTCGGGACAACTGGCGCCCAACGTGGGGCATGAGCCTCTGACTAAGGAAGGAATGCCATCCTCTGGGAAAACTTGGCCAAGTACAGTCCGAGATTATGAGATCGCCTCGACAGACCCCGCCGAGAGACAGATCCAGGAGGAGAGTGGGGACGGCGCATGGTGAGTGACCCACTATAGGACAAGCAACATTGTCACATGATCTATTTCTGTCAGACCTCAAGGAGGCCCTCAAGACATGGGGAACGTGGGTTAAGAAAAAGGATTTAGAATTATTTTTCTCATTCATAGAGGACTTGTAGGAATCATAGATACAAAAAGATGACGAAGAGTAGGAGATTGTTTAAAAGATTATTATGAAACCTTTGGTCCGGAAAAGGTTCCTGCTACCGCCTTTTCCTATTGGAATTTGATTAATGAAGTTTTGAAATGTTCTCTATTTGATAGTGGAATTTTAAAACCTGTAAAAGCAGGAGAGGAGGTTCTCCAAAATGCCTCTCGGCCCCCCACGGCTTGCCCATCAGTTGTATTATATATGACTGCTGGTCAATTTATTGAAAATCCCTCCCTTTTGTGACCTGGCCTTTCAAGGGCCCACTGCCCCTCCAGATCCAGATTTTTTTCTTCCCGCCCTTTACCTAACCTGGCACCTTTATGCAAGACTCTTCAACATAAGCGAGAACACCTTCAACTTTTAAAAGAACTGTGGTCCCTTATGAACTCCGCATACTGGCCTTGGCCGATATGCCAAAAACGCCTGATAAAATTAAGGTTAGATCAGGCCATCAATCAGTTCTCGCCTTTCCAGTAACTTGGAGCCAGACAGATAGGACCTCAGAGGGTGGGGAGGATGAATCAGAAGAAGAGGAAAAGGAGGATGAGGAACAGGATACTGGGGATGAAGAGGAACAACCCACCCAGGGAAAAGGCCAACAAGAGTATAAGAGGCTTAGGCATCAGTTTGTTGAAAAGCTTAAAAATGCATGTGCCCAATATGGCCTGACTGCCCCTTATACGTTAGCCTTGTTAGAAAACCAAAGTGAGCGCTGGCTCACCCCTAATGATTGAAAGTTTCTGGCCCACGCCACCCTTAGTGGAGGTGATTTTGTTTTATGGAATGTGGACTTTAAGGAACAATGTAGAGAGACCGCGCAAAAAAATTTGGCTAAAACATCTTCAGAAACCTGGACCTATACTAAACTTTTGGGTAATGTACCCTTTGATACCAATGTTAAACAGGCGCGCTTTCCTGCCGGACTTTTGGCACAAATTCAAAATGCTGGCCTTTATGCTTGGAAGCGTCTCCCTCAAAAGGGATTGGCTACTACTTCCCTGGCAAAAGTTAGACAAGAGCCAGATGAACCCTACAATGACTTTGTCTCGCGGCTTAACATGGCTGCAGAAAGGCTTCTTGGGCCTAGTGAAAGTGAAAGTGCCTTTGTTAAACATCTTGCCTTTGAAAATGCTAATCCGGCATGTCAAGATGTCCTCCGACCACATAAAAACAAGGGTGACCTCTCTGAGTTCGTCAGGCTTTGTGCTGGAGTAGGAACCGCCCACCCCATGGGACTCACCATAGATGCTGCCTTTACCAAGCCCTTTCAAGGTTCAGTCCCCAGCTCACATACTTGCTTTAATTGTAAACAACCTGGTCACTTTGCTTGTGAATGTCCCTTCAGCAAACAAAGCCAAGGGGAAATGCCCTCCCAAGCTACAGGTAGACCACTCCCTACCACTCTTTGTCTTTTAGATCAAGAACAAGTGGCCCCAAGGTGGCTGCCAGAATGCTTGATAAAACAGGTTAATGGCTTACCACAACCCAGGGGAAACCTTCCCCCGAGGATGATGCCTTTTCTCTTGCAGATGCAGCTAGAACTCCAGACATGGACCATCCTGTTTGAATTTATTAAATAACAGATTAATCTCTTGGCTTCTAAGCCCATACAGGTTCATCACCATCGCCTTGATATGGCAGACTGCGGCATTGAGATCTAGGATTTACCCCAGGTTTTTAATTAGTGATTTCCCATGAGCTTGTTCCAGTGGGAAACAGCCCTCTTTCTTTTCTTATTTAGAAAATCCTTCTCCTTATTCATAACTCCTGACGATTCAACGGGCAAGACCTATTGCCATAAGGGATAGGTTCACCCCTCCTACTATAGGCCCCTGCGCTTGGGGGAGGATGCACCTATGGGAGGAAGAAAAAATGCTCAAATCAAGGGTGCAGTTAAGACTGCAGGGGGATGGATCTGCGAGATCCCAAAACCCAAGACCCCTGAGTGGCAAGCTCTGGTGCATGACGGTTGGCATGCATATCCACAAGCCATCTCCTCAAAAAACATGCCAAGGCCTGTAAAACTCCCCACCCCGAGTGAGGATGCTTGCTCCGAGCAGAGAAAAACCCTGGGCCCTTAGAGGAACAGAGCCTCTGTCACCCCCTCAAAAAGAGCAGCCAACAATTGATGGTCAATTTTCTAAATAAGAAAGGAGGAGATGTCGGGAGCCCTGTAGGGAGTCTCTCTGCATGATAAGCTTGACTATCTCGCTGGAACATCTCTCAAGGTTATTTACAGAATCTGGTCTTTTCATCCTGCCCCAAACAAAGACCAGGTAGCTGCTATGGACCACCTTTTCACATTGCCCTAAGCAAACATCTTGCAGCTACTATGGCCAATGAAAAAGCTTCCTTATTCTAAGCATATAAATACCCTCGTGTGAAAAATAAAATTTGGCAGCTTGATCAGAATCCTTGTCTTGTTGTCCTTCTTCGTGTCTCTTGTCCCTTCATTCCTTCTTGCTTAGGTTCATTGCCCTGGTTGAAGTCCTGCGGGTCGGGACAGAAAGATGATCTCTCTCTCTCTCTCTCTCTCTCTCTCTCTCTCTCTCTCTCTCTCTCTCTCTCTCTCTCTCTCTCTCTCTCTCTCTTTCTCTCTCTCCCTCTTTCTCTGTCTCTGTTTCTCTAATGCACACACACACACACACACACACACACACACACGACTCAGAGCAGTGCCTCTGTTCTTTCCTCATCTGGGACAATGTACAAGCTGGAGCATGGAGGTTCCCTTGAGACAACCAGGGGCTCCCACCCAAGCGGAGCACCACTCAAATGATGCAACACCACCCCGCCTCTCTGTTTCTCCAGGGTCAGATCCTTCCCCTTGGGAACAACCAGCCTTGACTCTACATTCACCAAAACCCTAGGCCAGGATGCTGGGTGAAGGAGTCCTGAGACAGGTGTCTCCTCAGAGCCTGGGAAAGGAAACTAGCAGAGGATCATGTTGACCTCAGAAGGGTGTCTGACCAGGGGTGGGGAACTGTTGGTGAAATGGATGGAGTCCTGAGGCTACATACATCGACATACTCCTTCCTTCTGGCCTACATGCTTCTGGGCTAATTGGTGGATTCTTGGGGAGGACGAGGAGACCAAATGGACCAAGCATCAGAATATGCTGGCAGAGCTGGGAAAGGTGATGACCCTGTGAGAACTGTTGACAGCTGAGGGGTAGGGGAACAGGACGGGTGTATGTGTGTGTGGGGGGGGGTTGGGGTTATTCCTTCCAGATATTCACCTTCTGCTTTGACCGCCAGCGCCCTTCACCTGCCTTCTGGGCTTTTCTGGGACCCTCTTCAGGTGAAAGGATGACCAAGCACAGAAGACAAGAGCTCACACAGCAAGGGGGGGGTCTACCTTCTGCATCCAACAAAGGAAAAGACCTGAGAAGGCAGGTGTGGAGGTGCTGTTCCCCACCTTTGACTAAAGCCACCAAGTTCCCACTAGGGAGAGAAAGGGTGCAGATGCATGGCTCTGTAGCTCCCACTGCTCCAGGCCAGGGACAATGTGGTACTCCCTTTTCACCCATCACTGCATCTGCCCTTTTCCTGGGACATTGGTCACTAGGGATGGGAGTGGGATTCCCCGGTTAACACCCACCCCCTACCCTTGGGGCGCATTAGTGGCAGAACCCTGGCTGGACTGTGGGGTGTGAGGGAGGTGCAAGTCCGTGACCTGGGGGGGTGTCACCAGGTATGGGTGTTGCAGGGTGCAGGCCCACTGGGCGACCACTCACCTGTGCTGCTGGGAGAAGTTGTTGGTGGATGCTCCTGCATTGCAGACACTCAGGTCCAGAGCAAAGGACTAGGGGCCCAGACCAGGTCAGGGCTGCAAGCCTGCCAGCAGCTTGCCACCAACTGAGGTTTGAAATGCAGTGCCTTGGAGGAAGCAGGGGAGGGGGCTGGGAAGCAGGAGGGCACATCAATTTCCTACTCCAAAGTAGCTTCAAGACTCTTGCTCACTACTCAGCCATCTCTACCTTCTTCAACTGCTGGTAGTGGTGACAACCAACCTAGGGAATTCCAGGGGGTACGAGGCAGCATGGAATGTGGGCGTGGACACCATTCTTGTATTCCATTGGTCAGAAAGAAACATGAAAGAATGGTGGTGTGGCCAGAATCATGTGATGCAGGCAGCATGGGCAGAGTCAAAATGACAGCAACTCCCCCAGCCACTTTCCCAGGGAACTATGTCCAATTCAGTTGGGGACAAGAGGGTAACCTGCTTTAGCCAGATGACTGCACAGATTCTTGTGTGTGCCTATTTTATTTGTTGCCAGTCCCAAACCTTGAAATCAGGATCTGAGCACAGTCCATGAGCTGCTTTTGCTCAAGGCTAGCCCTCTACCACAAGAGCTACACTGCTCTTCTTCTGGCTTTGTTGGCACTGAAGTTGGACAGGGGTCTCAAGGACTTTCCTACTTAGGATAACTTTGATCCTCCCATCACAGCCTTGTAAGTAACAAGGAGGATTGCTGAGAGCCACTGGGCCTGCCTAATCACTGGTCTTGTTTATGTTCTTGGACAGACTGGTGAGTTCCCTATCCTCAGGTTGAAGTGGTGGGAGCTGGAGCCCACTATTCGAATCCAGGTCCTGCCACCTCTAAATGGTAGGAGATCCTAAGAAACTTGTTCCTATCCATATGATTACCAATGTAATGTGATGTAAGTCATGATTGAACAGTTCTTGAATAATTCTAGGATAAAATGATACACAATTATATTATAAGACACTGATTGATTTTAATTAATACTTTATTAAGCATTTAAACAATCACATTCATAAAATTGAGGCATAATGAAATACCTAAGAAATGGACCTTATATACTCTAAAGGTGCCATTTTTTCTGCCAAGACTGGGATTGGAACTCATGGTCTGGGTAACTCTCTTGCACTGTGTGGGAAGGGGAAGATTTCCTCCTTGAAGTCAAGAAAATCAAGTCTGTTCCTTAAGCCTGAAATTGATCCCCACCACTAGAAAATATCCTACTCATGTACAATTTACATATATGATTTATATTTATATACATATGTTGACTCCATATTGCATTCAGTGGAGTTATTCATTTTATTTTTTGTTTTAATCATGTATTGACCGTTTATTTTATTGACTATTATGACACATAGAACATTGATTACATAGGACATAGGTCTGCATATGTATTCCACTTCATACCTGACACCCAGAAGATTCACAGTAAAGGAAAACATGTCACCATCAGATTCTTACTCCATGATTCATTGTTTGGGAGTGCTGGCATCTGAACTCATGGCCTACAAGGCCAAATTCATGAATGGGTGAGTGTCCACATGCCATCCTGGGGCAAATTGAGCTGACAGGCAATTCCTACGACCTAAGATTGAGCCCCAGGGATTGACAAAATAAGAACAGATTGACATGCAGGTGGCAGTATACTAATAAATATATATCTTTATACCATTCCAGAGATGTCTGTCCATTATTCACTTATATAGACTACATTTGTACCAATTCTGGGTACAAATAATAATTACTATTATTATTATTGTTTTCATCTTTAAACTATTAATGAACTCTGTGTCTTGAAATTATTGTGTTCCTATGCTTCATAATATTAAATAAAATCAATCAACCTCCTGAAATTATGCTGTCTAATTTTATAGAAGCATCATTCACAATCAACTCATTCAACCGTGACATTGATAACATTCCATTATTATTCCTATTGATGTGAATAAGTCTCTTAGTATCTCCTGCCATTGGTTGTGTCAGGACAGGGATTCGAAATCAGGGCTTACATTGCCACGTGGGCCTATGGTTTTCCCGGTATTCTGCCAGTCTTCAGCAATGCAAGGTGAAGTATCCTTTGCAACAGTGTCATTTAGACCCAGGAGGTCACCGTGCAAAGGAAGAAAACATAAAAAGCTGTCTCACAGCATTTTTCTGTGCATTTTTTCCCTGCAAGGCCTGGGGCTTTAGGATCCCAGGAGCAGCTATGGGTCCAGTGCCTCCATCCCAGTCTTGAGTGATCAAAGATGAGGCAGAGTTGCCACGACCTGAGTTCAAGTGCCGTGCTGAGCATAAAATAAAATAAAATAAAAAATAAATTAGCTCTCTGGCTTGCAATTTGCACTGTTTATTCTGCACAGTTTTCAATTTGAACTTACGGTCTGGGTACACCTGCAGCACTGTGTATGAACCGGAATCTTACCATACTTGAAGATAAGAAAGTCAGGCCTCGGAAAGTAAACTTGTTCAACCACTTTGGAAAGCAGTATGGAGGTTCCTCAAAAGACTTCACATAGATCTCCCCTATGATCCAGCAATCCCACTTTTGGGCATTTACCCAAATGTTTACAAACAAGACCACACTAAAGCTACCAGCACAACTATGTTTATTGCAGCATTATTTACCATAGCTAAGATATGGAACCAACCCAGATGCCCCTCAGTAGATGAATGGATCAAGAAAATGTGGTATATATACACAATGGAATTCTATGCCTCCATCAGAAAGAATGACATTTTCCCATTTGTTAGGAAATGGAAAGGTTTGGAAAAAATTATATTAAGTGAAGTAAGCCAGGCCCAAAGAAGCATAGGTCCCATGGTTTCCCTTATTTGCAATATCTAGTATAGGTATGAGTCAAGCGGAAAAGGTCAGATAATGTGATGTTAGGAAAATGAACCCTTAAATATGTATTTTAATGTTTTCGTTTCTTTCATGCATGTGTTTCTAACGCATTTATAAGATTATTTCTTTGTTGCTTTGTATGTCCCTCCCCCACAGTGTAACCCCCGCTTTCACTATATTTGATGTCAGTATAACATGTGGAGGAGATGGGGACAAACAAGTCGTTTAAGGATTCAGGTGGACCTGTTGCAACAATGAGAAGTACAAAATGTCATGTCAAAACCAACTTTACAATGTCGGTGTGGGGGGGAGGTGGGTATAATTGGGTGGGGGGAGGGGGGAGGCTGGGAAGGGAGGTGAAGTGTAAACAAAGGAGGAGGCTGCAATGCTTGGTAAGAAATGTATGCATTATCCTGCCCATGTAATTGTAGCCCCTCTGTACAGTATGTTCTCAAATAAAATAAAATTAAATTAAAAAAAAAAAAGTCAGGCCTGTTCATTAGGCACGAATTCAAGCCCCAGCCCTGGAAAACATACTATTTATATACATTGTAAAGATAGGATTTATACTTACCTATAGATATTCAGTCCATACATGTTTGGTGTGGTTGTTCCTTGTATTTTTTTATTCATTTATTTACCATTGATTTTATTTACTATGATGACACCCACTCCATTTATTACATTGATGATATACTATCACATAGCATCTAGATTTGTAGACATATTCTCCATCATGCCTAACACCCAGGACTCTCAGAGAAAAGAAAAATAATTTTCACACTCAGTTTCTTACTTCATGATCCACTTGGTAATGCTGGGATCTGTCTCAGGGCCTAGCAGGACCAATTGGTGAATAGATCAAGGTGAACAAACCAGCCTGTGAGTAACTAAGGAGCTAGGCCATTCCCAGGATCTGACATTGATCCTCAGGGTGCCCCATTATAGTCATAAATTCATTATTTAAACATAGGATCTATATTTACATACATGTGTGGACAGCATTTTGCATTCAGTGTACTTCTTATTTTGTGACTAATTCATGGAGGTATTGTGTATTTTATTGAGTTTGGTGACAGGTATAACTGTGCTGACATGGATAACAACCTGTTCCTATGGTTATAGGGTTGCCTATGCATTCTCCATCCTTGTTGAGACCCCACATTTCACAGGAGAGGAAAACATGTGCAATGATTGCTTTCTGACATAAGGATGAATTTTTGTCAGTGCTGGGATTTTAACACAAGTCTGGGTAGCTCTGTGGCACAGTGGGGGAAGGGGAAGCTCACCATCCTTAAAGACTAGAATGTCAGTCCCAGTCCAGAGCCTAATTTGAAGCCCCAGCACTGGACAAAATAATAAACCCATCTTTTGTAAACATACGATCTCTCTTTACCTACAGGTGTCGTATGCATCTTGCATTCAGTGTAGATTTTTTTTTTATTTTTTATTTATTCATGGATATATTGTGTATATTATTGAGTATGGTGACAGATATAACTGTGCTGACCTGGACAACCTATTTCTATGGCTATAGAGTTGCCTATATAGCATTCTCCATCCTCTCTGAGACCCAGGACTTTCACAGGAAAGGAAAACAGGTAGATCGATTGGATTCTCACATCAGGATGAAACTTTTGGCTGTGCTAAGATTTGAAGTCAAGGCCTAGCAGACCCAATTGGTGAAAGGGTCATCGTGAGCACACCAGCCTGTGAGCCACTAAGGCGCTAGGTCATTCCCTAGACCTGAGATCGAGCCCTGGTGGGGGACAATATAGTCATAAATTCATAATTAAACCAAGGATCTATATTTCCATACATGGGTGGGCAGCATCTTGCATTTGGTGTAGTCATTCTCTTTATTTTGTCTCTTATTCATTGATATATTGTGTATTTTTTTGAGTATAAGATGACAGATATAACTGTGGTGACCTGGATGACAACCTAGTCCCATGAGTATAGAGTTGCTTATACATTCTCCATTCTACTTGAGACCCAGAACTTGCAAAGCACAGGAAAACAGGTGCAATGACTGGCTTCTCACATCAGGGTGAATTTTTGGCAGTGCTGGGATTCACACTCGGGGCCTAGGAGACCCAACTGCCCAATGAGTCTACGTGAGCACACCAGCCTGTGAACCACTAAGGAGCTGGTCTGTTCCCAGGAGCTGAGATCGAGCCCTAGGGAGGCCACAATAGTACTCAATTCATCATTGAAACATGGGATGGATATTCACATCTGTGTTTGGACTGCATCGTGCCTTTAGTGTAGTTATTCTCTATTTTGTATGCTATTCATGGATATATTGTGTATTTTCTTGAGTATATGATGACAGGTATAACTCGGCTGACGTGGATGACACCCTATTCCCATGGCCACAGGGTGGCCCATGCATTCTCCATCCTAGCTGAGACCCAGGACTTAAACAGGAAAGGAAAACAGGTGCAACGATTGGCTTCTGACATCAGTATGAATATTTTGGCAGGCTGGGATCTGAACTCGGGGCCCAGCAAGCCCAATTGGCAAATGGGTCCATATGAGCACAGCAGCCTGTGAACCACCAAGGAGCTAGGCCATTCCCAGGACCTGAGTTTGAGTCCCTGGGGAGGGAGAAGGAGAGCACAATAGTCTTCCATTCATAAGCTGAATTTAATATGCTAATAAGTACATATTTGTATAGAGTAGGAGAGAAGGCGACCTGTGATGGAATCCAATCTACCGTGTGACTTCCGATTTTTGGATCTTTCCTGATGCCTTCATTTCATGACTGTGATGATTATTGTCATGCTTCATCAACTCTTCATTACAAATAATTGATATCCTATGAGTCTTGCCTATCATTTTCTACTCCCATCATGCACAAACTACTCATTCAAGGATGATAACAGTTGCATTCCATGGCTCTTTCTAGGTCCAGAAACGAGAATCCCAGGATCTCCTGCAATTCCCTCCTCCTAGGGGGGCTGAATTCAAGCCTCAGTCCTGGAAAACATACTCCTTATATACCTTTTAAAGAAAGGATTTCTACTTCCATACAGATATTCAGTCCATATCATGTTTGGTGTGGTTATTTATTTTATTTCTTGTTTTATTCATTTATTTACCATTTGTTTTATTGACTCTGATGACACCTATAACATTTATTATATTTTTTACATCCTATCACATAGCATCTAGATTTGTAGATGTGTTCTCCATCATGCATGGTATTGCTAGGATCTGAACGCAGGGCCTAGCAGGCCGAATTCATGAATGGGTGAGTGTGAGCATGGCATCCTCTAGCCAATGAAGCTGTCAGGTGGTTACTAGGCGCTAGTTTGTGCCCCAGGTTTGGCCAAAACAGAGATAAATAGATAGTCAGATGGTGGTATACAAATAAATAAACATTGGTAAACAATGCCAGAGCCTTCTATGACTGAATGACACCTACTACGTTCCTACCAACACTTAGGTATTTATTTTTCCACCATTAAAGGAATATTATTCTTTTCATGCTTAATAAACTATTAAGATCAATCAGCAACCTAGGATTATTGCATCCAATTTTAGACTCAATTTGTGCATGAACTACTCTTTCAATTGGCATTCATATGCAAAGGAACAAGTCCCTTGCATTCTTCTACCATTATTAGGTGTCAGGACCGGGTTTGAACCAAGAGCCTATGTTGACAGGTTGGCCTATGGTTTCCCTGATAGCCCACCAGCTTTCAGCAATGGCAGGTCAGCTCCACTTTGCAACCAGGTAATTAAGACCCAGGATAGTCACCTTGCAAAGAAAAAAATCCTAAAACCCTCCAGCCCTCTGCAGCTCAACACTTTTTGTGCTTTCCAGCTTTTTTTTTCTTCCTGCAATCCCTCTGGGCCTTGGATCCCCCAATCGAATATGGATCCAGATGCTGCGCCCCAGCCTAGGGTGATCGAAGCTAAGGCAGACTTCCACGACATGAGTTCAAGCCCCATAGTTGGTCAAAAAAAAAACAAATAAAAATTAATTAATTACTTAATTAAATAAAAAAAATAAAGCTCACTTGTTTGGAATTTCTGCCAGTTTTCTTTCCTAGCCTGGGATTTGAACTCAGGGTCTTGGTAAATCTGTAGCAATGTGTGGGAAGGTGCAGTGTTGTCACTACTTGAATTCAAACCCTGTGTCAAGCCAAAAATGAAAAAAAATAAGTCACTGACCTGGGCAGTGAGAGTAGTTGTGGAGATGGTAGAGAAGGTATGGTAGGGGGAAAACAAAGGAAGAAGCAACAATGCTCAATAGGAAATGTACTCATTACCTTGCTCATGTAACTGTAACCCCTCTGTCCAACATTTATACAATAAAAATGTACAAAAAATGAAATAATATAGTTCTCAGAGAAGCACTTTAGGGGTAAAGGAAGGATGTCTGAATAGCTGTACAAAATTCGCCACTGCATTTTTGTTTAATGCTCAGTATGAAACTAAATAAACATAACTGCTTCCATTAAAAAAAATTAAGTCTCAGTCTTGGAACTGGTGCCAGTATTTCTGCTATTGCTGGGATTTGATCTCACTGTCCAGGTAACTCTTTTGCACCATAGGTGAAGGCAAATCTCACTGTCCTTGAGGAAAAGAAATTCAGGCTAGAGTTCCCAGGGCCTGAATGAAGGCCCTGCAATGGAAACACTATTTCTATACATGTGTAATATATGATATATACTTGCATATGTATGTTTATTACATATTATGATACTATTGATTTTGTATTTTATTTTTATTTGATTCATTAATTTATTGTTTTATTATTATACACATAATATTTATTACATTTTGAACATACATTATAAAATTATACACAATAATTTAGGATATTAACTCATTTTTCATTAATATTTTATTAAGTGTTGAAACATGATACATAATTAAATGGAGGCATTTGTCACAGTCTTCACATGTTTAGAGTCTCACTCAAGTATGAGCTGTGTTTTACCTTTGCACACCTTACTATAGTGATCTCTTTAGATGATTTATAGTCAGAAGCCTTTTCTTGAGGATAGGCAAGTTGAGGGATAAAATTGTAAGGGTGGGGCAAGAAATGTGGCTTAGTGTTAAAGAGCTCACTCAGCTTGCATGAATGCCAGGGTTTGAATCCTCAGTGCCACATACTCAGAAAAAGCCAGAAGCTGTGGAGGGGCTCAAGTGGTAGAGCACTAGCCTTGAGGAAAAGAAGCCACAAGACTGTCAAAAACAATAGGCCAGATGCCAGTGGCTCACACTTGGAATTCTAGCTTCTCTGGAGGCTGAGATCTGAAGACCACCGTTCAAAGTCAGCCTAGACAAGGAAAGCCTGTTAGACTGTTATCTCCAATGAACCACCAAAAAACCCACGTGGCGCTGTGGATCAAGTGGTACAGTGTTCGCCTTGCTCAGGAAAAGTCCCTAGACTTGATTCAATTCACACAACTAGAAAAAAGTAAGGGTTAATCAAAGTACTTTTTCTATTTGCTAATTAGGAGAACATTCTCTGGAAAATGAACGCTGATATATAGCAGAATTGAAATCAGAGCTCAAGGTTCAAGTGTAGCAGATCCATAAGCCCAGCCTCTCAGACTATAGCATTATAACCTTGTGTCCTACAGGGTTCTGAAAGGTCAAATGTTGAAAGACATAATATGCTCCCCAAGCCCTTTGTGATGAGCAGTTGACTTGTATTGTCGATGTCATTACACTTCTGAACCCAGCAGAACAGCAGTGACCCACACCCATCACCTAGCTCAGGAGGCTGAGATCTGAGGATCATAGGGTGAAGCCAGCTAGGGCAGAAAAGTCTAGGACAATCTAACTTCCACTTTGGAAAGGTCAGATGTTCAAGAGCTTCCTGTGTTTCTCTTGGTGATGAGAAGTTACTTGCACTCTAAATGTTCTTAGAATTCTTGAGCTATGATGAGAAGTTACTTGCACTCTAAATGTTCTTAGAATTCTTGAGCTATAGAAGCCGAAAAGAAACATTTTGACCCATCCTGGGTTCAAATGAAGTTTTCAGGATCCAAGCCCTAGCCCTTTTAGCAGGAAGAACTCCTGTGTAACATTGTATTTGAAGGACCAAAAACAGTTTCAAAAGACCTGCTAGGTGAAGAGACCTAGGCCTGCAGGATTAGGAGGAAGAATGTACATAATCAACAGGGAAGTCAGCTGCAAAACCACTTCATGCATTCCAGGCACAGCCAGCAAAGGGGGGAACCCTGAAACATTTGTTAGAGTTACACCAGGGTCAGGCCTTTCTCAGCCTCTTCAAACAATGACTAATTAACCTTCCTCTCTCAGGTGAAGGGAGCCTCAGGCTATCTTTAGGTTAACAATAGAGCCAGTTTAGAGGGGGAGAGGGGAGGAACAGAGAAGAAAAACCCTGCTCTCTTCCTTAAGGAGTGGGATTTTGACTCTCCATCTGTCAGATTTAAAGACCATTCTTCTACCTCTGCCAGTCCATTCTCCTTCCTTCATTCTGCACATCATTAATGCAAATTCCCAGTCCAAGGAGAGGCAGGGCCCTTTCTCTTCTGTCTCTAAGCACCTGAGTTAAAACCTGGCTCTGCCCTCTTGGCTCTTGGGCCTTCCACTGCCTGAGAAGTGGGACAGAGACAGTCTTCCTGCTCTGTGGTTGTGTGAAGGCAATGTGGTGGCCTGGCTCCCTGCAGAAGGCCTCACACTGGGAAGTATTCCCTTCTTTCTTCCTGACGTCCAAGATCTATCTATCCACCTATCTACCTACCTTCCTTCCTACTTACCTACGTAGCTAGCGATCTCTTACCAGTTCTTGGGATGAACTCAAGGCCTGGGTACTGTTTCTAGCTCTCTGCTACTTGAGCCACAGCACCAATTCTGGCTTTTTTCTGTGTGCTACTGAGGAATCGAACCCAGGGCTCTTGCATGCTAGGCAAGCACTCTCTCACTAATCCAAATACCCAGCCCCCTCATCTTTTTCTTCATTGTAGTTTTTACATAAGTATGCTACCATTTTATGTCCCCAAGTTTAATTCTGAATACTGGTTATTTCTATGAACACTTTTCTTCCCCTGCCTGATTTGTCACTGTCCCTGCTTTGGCCTCATAATAAAATGTAAATAAAGGCAGTTGATAGCTTAAGTGTGCATCATATAAAGACACAGGCCTGCTACCCTGGAAGAGAAAAGCCATGGGCTTGAAATGAAAAGAATGATGCAGTATGTGCAACGAGTATATCTGAAAAATAAATCAGTAAATAAAGCAGAAGCATTGAATATGGTCTGTTTGCACTCAGGGTGGTAATATACACACATAAGTAGGTAGGGCACTGATACATAACTTGGTATTCTCTTCTTTAATTTATTTTGTGGCCATCCCAGGGCTTAATCTCAAAGCCCGATGCGTTCCTCAGCTGTTTTGCTCAAGGGTGAGGCTCTACCACCCTCACAGCTCCACTTCAAGCCATCTGGTCATTAATTGGACATAAGCACCTTCCAAACTTTCTTGCCTGGTCTGGCCTGTTTTTCCTGCTCGGCTTTCTCTCTCAAAGCTGGAGCTCTACCCTCTGGGCCACTGTTTCACTTTTGGTTTTCTGTTGGTTTTGGAGATAAGAGTCTCAAAGACATTCCTTCTTGGGCTGGCTTTGAACGGCAATCTCCTGAGGAGGCTTCAAGCGGCTTTCCTCAAGGATTCGCCAAGGAGGTGCTCCACAAAAATCCTTAGTCTAAATCTTGAGACCATGAGCTCAGAGCAGAAGCCCAGAGCTTTACCATTTTGTGACACAGCTTCACTTCTAGTCTGTGTGTGTGTGTGTGTGCGCGCACGCACACATGCTTCTGCTGTGAGCCCATGGTCAGCACCTAGTCCCTGTGTTCAACCCCAAAACCTAGCCACCAGGGCCCAACTAAGAGAAGTGAAACATTTCAAAACCTGATGAGCTTCACCAGATTCATATGTCAGGAAGCATTGTGATACAAGACATGTGCTTGGATTTCCCAAGCTTCCAGAATCCTGGGAGAGGCATCATAGGTCCATCATTGCTGCAGGTCCTGGGGTTGAACTGTGAGCCTAGGCATACTCTCTGAGCTCCTTTTACTCAAGGGTATTGCATTAACCTTGAATCCAAGACTTACTTCTGGGTTTTTCTGTGATCTCTCAGAAATAGCAATGTCAGGGACTTTCCTATGCTGGCTGGATTCAAACTAAGGTTCTCTACATCTCAGCCTCCTCAGGAGCTAGGATTACAGTCAGCAGCCCTTGGCACCTGCCTTTCTTTTCTTCTTCATTTTTTAATCCGGACAATCTGACTTCTTAACAGGGTCATTCCAATGGTTTGAATTTATAAGTAAACTACCCCAATGTTCTTACAGCTGCTTTCTCTGAGAAGGATTTTCTCTCCTCATCTTCTCCTCTGGTCACAGGTTTGAAGCCAAAAGTGAGAAATGGGTGTCCCAGGATTTGGGAGCAAATATCCACAGGACATGCCAGCTTTGTCACTTAGCATTGAGCTGCAGTGAATTTACTGTTTCAGGATGAGAGAACCGAAAGCTGGAGCAATCCTCATACTCTCTGCATTGCTTCTTTTCCCTATAAAATGACCTAATAATTATGAATGATTTTTTTTGTCTACACCCTTAAGTATCTAGAACACACTAGAAGCATATTCATGTTTCTGTTTTTCTCTAGCATACACACATGCACGTACAGCTTCACTTCTGGTCTGTGTGTGTGTATGTATGTGTGCGTGTGTGTGTGTGTGTGTGCGTACACGCTCATGCACACACGTGCACATGTGTGCATACACCAGTCCTGGAGCTTGAACTCAGGACCTGA
Organism: Dipodomys merriami; assembly: GCF_024711535.1. NCBI lineage: Eukaryota > Metazoa > Chordata > Mammalia > Rodentia > Heteromyidae > Dipodomys > Dipodomys merriami. The sequence goes on along the minus strand of NW_027202727.1, from coordinate 2,124,371 downwards.
GCACTGTACCTAGTTTCTCTTATACAAGGATAGCCCTCTCCCACTTGAGCCACTGAGCCACTTCAGGCTTTTTTCTAGTGATGTGGTCCTGAGAAATCAAGCCCAGGGTTTCATATATGCAAAGTATTCTACCTCTAAGGCACATTCCCAGACCACTAAGTCAGGTTTGTTTGTTTGTTTCTGTTTTTTTTTTATTGTTGTTGTTGTAGGTTGTAGGAGTTAAAGTCTGGGTCTGGTGCTGTCCCTGAGCTCTTCAGCTCAAGTTTGTGCTCTACCACTTGAGCCACAGAGCTACTTCAGGTTTTCTGGTGGTTCATTGGAGCTATATGTCTCAAGGACTTTCCTGCCCAGGTTAGTTTTGAACCATGATCCTCAGATCTCATCCTCCCGAGTAGCTAGGATAACAGGCATGAGTCATAAGCACCCAGCTTCCACTTCAGTTGTCTTAGTGGTGAATTGAAGATAATAGTCTCATGGGACCTTTTGTGTCTGGGATAGTTGGGAACCCATATCCACAGATCTCAATTTCTTATAAGGCAACAGACTTCAGCTATCAACTCCTAGGCCGTGGCATTCTGCTGCAAGGTGGTTAGTGGCTCCACATGGTGGAGTGTTAGCCATGAGCCCAAGAGATAAGGGTCAGCACCTAGGCCCCGAGTTCAAGGTTCATGACTGAGAAAAATCAAAACAAAACAATTGTCCACAGGAGACAACTCACTAGTCTTCAGTAATACATAATTTTGTCTCTGCCATGGGGACATATCTGAGCCTCAATATTCTTGTCTGCATAATCATCTGAGTTGTGGAGGTCTTTGAGTACCAGGTGAAAGAGTGCACCCAATGAAGGACACAGCACATGTTACTCTCTGCAGGACTCAGCTGAGAGCACCCTATGAAGGACTCAGCACATAGCTCTATTCGATAAGCTGTCATTAGGATTGGGGTGCTTTCAGCAGTATCACCATTCTTTGAGGAATATTTCCCAAACCAAACAAGTTCACATCTAATGGTTTAATGGGATTTTTTGGGGGGGAGTTAGCCAGGGTGCTGGAACTCAAAGCATGGGGATACCATTCTAATAACATTTGCTCAAGGCTAAAGTTGTACCACTTCAAGCCACATTTTAAAGTGTCCCGCAGACTCCCTGCTAGGACTGGGTTTTAAAGCCCCCAAGCAGCCAGGATGATATGGGTAAGCCAGCAGTGTCTGGTTCCTTGCAGCTGGGTTGCAGGGGTTTACATCTGGCTAAGTCAGGTTAGGTGGAAGCTCTCAGCACCAGACTCCTAGCTTGCTTTGTGAATAGGTATTTGAAGTCCTGTCCTTCTACAGTTGCAGTTAGAACATTCTGCCTTTTTGGCAGCAGTCCTGGGGCTTGAGTAAGGGCTTCGATAGTGTCCCTAAGCATTTGTGCTCAAGGCTGGCACTCAATTGAGGAAAGGCAGCAGAACTTCCAGGTTTTCTGTTTATGTGGCACTAAGGAATCAAAACCAGAGATTCGTGAGAATTCAACCACTGAGCCCCAGGAGTGAACAAGATATAAATAGATAGAGATTGCTGTATATAAATATTATATACGCAAAAAGAGTGATGCCTGTATATTATTAAATTATAGATAAGATTACTACCAATTATTAGGTATTAAATTATGTCTCTGTTTAATGATGTGTCCCAGTTGAACCATTAATAAAGCATTAATTAATAATTACTCAATATCCTGTTATTATTTATCACATATGTATATACATCCATACATATAATTACATATTTTATAGAACAAGACAGATGTCTACATATAATTAAATTACGTATGCATCATGTGTTACTACCAATTATTATGTATTTAATTATGTCTCCATGCAATTTTTATTCTGTTAGTGCTTAATAAAATATTCATCTTAATGCAGTCCTATAGTTCTTATATCTAATTTTATCCTACAATGATTCACTACTAATTCAATTTGTTTATCATTTACTGTAGTGATAATTTTTCCACCTATGACATTTATTACATTTATGACATCCTCTTACATAGCATATAGATTTGCATACAAATTATACATCCTACCTGACACTGAGCACTTTCAAAGAAAAAGAAAACATGTGTCATGCTCAGCTTCTCACTCCACGATTACATTTTTGGCAGTGCTGGGATCTAAATTCAGGGCCTACAAGGTTTAATTCATGAATGGGTGTCTGTCAGCACAGCAGCCAGTAGCCAATTCATCTGCCAGGCAGTTCCCAGGCCCTGAGATCAAGCCCCATATGTTGACTCCATATTGCGTTTAGTGTATTCATTTTATTTTTTTGTATTATTCATTTATCTACCATTTATTTTATTGACTGTTAATACACATGGAATATTTATTACATAGGGCATAGATTTGCCTGTGTATGAAACTTCACACCTGACACCCAGACCTTTCACAGAAAAGGAAACATGTGTCACTTTGGGCTTCTTAATCCGCGATTCAATTTTTGTGAGTGCTGGCATCTGAACTTACAGCCTAAAGGTCCAATGCATAAGTGGGTGAGTGTCAGCATGTCAGCCTGGGGCATATGGAGCTGACAAGCAGATCCCAGCATCTGAGATCGAGTCCCCGGGGTTGACAAAATAAGAACAGATTGACATGCAGATGGTAGTACACAAATAAATATAGATCTTTATAGTGCCAGAGATGTTTATACATGATTCAGTTATATATGTTACATTCCTACCAATTTGTGGATATTCATTATGACTCCATGTAATTAATATTATTGTTTTCATCCTTAATGAATTATTAATTAAATCAACCACTGTCCTGAAATTATTGTGTCCATGTAATTAATTGTATTCTTTTAAGGTGTCAAAAATATTAATTAAAATCCATCGGCCTCCTAAAATCACTCTAATTTTATAGTAGTATCATTCAGGAAGAACTAATTCAACCTGGACATTCAAAACCTTCCATTGGAATTCCTATGAATATGAACGAGACTCTTAGAATGTCCTGCCATTGGTAGGGGTCAGAACTGGGCTTCGAACTCAGGGCCTATGTTGCCATGTTGGCCTATGGCTTCCCTGGTAGCCGACCAGCTTTCAGTAAGCCACGTTAAGAGCATTTTTCAGCTGTGTCATTCAGGTCCAGGACGGTCACCTTGCAAAGAAAACACATGTAAAACTGTCAGCCATCTGCAAGTTGAACAGTTTTATTCTGTGTTGATTTATTTATTTTTTCCTGTCAGCCTTTGGGGCCTAGGAACCCAGCATTGGCTGTGGATCCGGTGGCTGCACCCCAGGCTAGAGTGATCAAAGCTGAGGCAGAGTTGCCACGACATGGGTTCAAGCCCTGTGGCAAAATAAAAATACATACACACATACACACATACACACATACATATGTACACTATAAATATTTTAAAAATTATGAGGCTCCTTGGCTTGGAATTTATGCCATTTTTATCTGGCAGGCCTGGGATTTGAACTCAGGATCTGGGTAAATCTACAGGACTGTGGGGGAAGGGCAAGCTCACTGTGTTGGAAGACAAGAAAGTCAGGCCTGTTCCCAGGGCCTGAATTCAACCCTAGCATTTAAAAAAAAATATTCTTGTACATTTTAAATACATGACTTACATTTACTCTCAATTGTTTATTGCAGGGGCTGGGAAGGTGGCTCAGTGGTAGAATGCTTTCCTTGAATGCCTGAGGCCCTGGGTTCGATTCCTCAGCACCACATAAGCAAAAAGAAAAAGGCCAGAAGTGGCACTGTGGCTCAAGTGGTAGAGTGCTAGCCTTGAGCTGAAGAGCTGAGAGACAGCACCCAGGCCCAGAGTTCAAGCCCCACAACCAGACCCAAAAACAACTGTTTACTGCATATTACAGTTAGTGTATTAATTGTTTTATTTTGTTTTTAATTATTTGTTATGTATTTTAGTGAGTATGATTACATGTATAACATTTTTTACATCCTATCACATAGGACATAGATTTGCATATATATTGTACATCATACTTGAGACTCAGGACTTTGACCGGTAAGGAAAACATGTGGGACAATTGGCTTCTTTCACCAGGATTAAGTTTTTGGCAATTCTGTGATTTGAACTCAGGGCCTAGAAGGCCCACTTCATGAATGGGTCAATGTTAGCATACCAGTCTGATGCAAGTGAAGTTGTCGGGCAAATTTGAGGACCCAAGTTCATGTCCTAGGAGTTGCCAATATATAAACAGATAGATGTGTAGACTGAAGTGTGTGTGTGTGTATTTGTATATGTATATGCATCTATCAATAAATGTATACAGAGACAGACATTCATGTAGATTCTAGTGTATAACTATATATAAAGTGTGATATCTATATTGTATTTATATATATATATTCTATTACTACCAATTATTTGGTATAAAATTATGCCTCCATTAATTAATCACGGTAGAAGACTTAATAAAGTATTAATTAAATTAATCAATAATCTATATTTATTGTGTACAATCTTATACTAGAATGACTTGCTAATTAGTGATTCAATTATGACATGTCAACATTCTATTAGTGTTCCTATAGATAGGAACTAGTTTCCTAGGATCTTCAGCCATGTGTAGGTGGCAGTCCTAGGATCGAACTAAGGGCCTCTGTGCATGGATTGGGCTCAGGCTTCATTGACAGCCACCCAGCCTCAGCTATGCAAGGTCACATAAAATTTTCAAGCCTAGTCACTGTCACCCAGGATGGTTACAGTGCAAAGGAAACAAAGGTAATACTGTTGTGTAAAACTTCTTGGTTTATTCATCCTCCGTTTTTGTTGGTTTGATGATTTTTTGCCAGTGAAGGGAGTTGAACTTGGTTCCTAGGATCCCTGGGTCATCTGTGGGTGTAAAAACTGCACCCCAGCTTAGGGTAATCAAGGCTGAGGCAGAGTTAGGAAAACCTAATTTTAAGACCCATGCCTGCCCCCCCCAACAAAAAATGTTAAGGCATTGACTTGGAATTTAGGCCATTTTTTCTGCCATACCTGGGATTTGAACTCAGGGGCTGGGTAACTCTATTGTGATCTGGGTGACATAGGAGCTCACCGCCTTGAAGAAAAGAAATTCAGGAACATTTCCCAAGGCATGAATTCCAGGCCCAGGATTGGCAAAAATAATCTTTATATACATTTATAATGTATATCATATATATGTATGTATTTGCATAGATATTACATATTGTACCTAGGACACAAGATTTTCACAGCAAGGAAAACAGTTCAAAATTGGCTTCTTACTCCACCTATTAACTTTGGCACTGCTAGGATTTGAATTGGGCCTGGAATGCCCAATTCATCAAGTGGCCATTAAGTACAGCAGCCTCAAAAAAATTTACTGCCAGGCAGTTCTCAGGACCTGACTTCTAGCCCAAGGAGTCGCCAATATATAAATAGATAGAAGTGTAAATTGCTGCAAATATATATATATATATATATATATATATATATATATATATATATATATATATAATATATGTGTGTGTGTGTATATATATATATATATATATATATATATATATATATAGAGAGAGAGAGAGAGAGAGAGAGAGAGAGAGAGAGAGAGAGAGAGGGCTGGGGGAGAGAGAGATTTATAGGTTTATTTGATTGTATATTTAAATATATAAAAATATTTATAGAATGCAAGATGTTTACATATTAAATTACATGTAATATATTACTAATAATTAATAGATATTGAATTATGCGTCCATTTAATGATGTATCATGTTTTAAGGCACAATAAAATGCTTCCTTGAGCAAAAGGAGCTCAGGGACAATGTCGAGGATCACAGTTCAAGACTCAGGACCTGCTGCAAAAAAAAGAGCCAGTAACTCCACCTATCTGTGTATATATGCAAGTATTTCTATCGGTGAACATCCAGAGTCCCTATGAAGAAAGGAACCCAGCTAGGAAATTTGCTTTGAATAGAATGATTTCATAGCACAGCTTTCAAGACAGTGCATGTTCCAGAGCTCTCCTCACTGTTCCCAGTGTAACTTGAGGGTTTCTCCACACCCCAGGCTGCTGGAGGAAGTCTGCTTCATTGTTGGAACAGGCAAACAAAAAGCCTTACTCCTGTACAGCTGTGTAACAAACATTTCATCTGGGGCAATTAGTGAGGATGAGTGTGGGTGGGCTCTAAAGGCCAGGTGAAAAAACCCTCCTTTTCCCCAAGCTATCTCTCTTCCCAGTGCTCTGTTTTGACAGGAAGCCTTCATTTGTGCCACCTCCTGTGGCAGGCCAAGTTCCCTGCACTCATCCTGTCTTTGTTACACTATGTTCCAATGTTGAGACAAACTGCTACAATTAATTGAAGAGTCCTTCTGGCAGACAACTAGGGCCCTGAATCTAATGAAATGATTCATTATTGGCAGTGTTGCCTCCCTAGGTTTCCGGAAGCTTGCTAAATCTAAGCACTTGTGCAAAATCACAATGCTTCCTGTCATCTAGTGCTGGTGAAGCACATCAAGATTTGAAACCTTTGACCTCTCCTAGTTGTGCCCTTGGTGGCTAGATTTTGGGGTTGAACACTGGGCGAAGCTGCTGACCATGAGTTCAGAGCAGAAGCTCAGTGTTTTCCCATTTGGTGTCACAGCTTCACTTCTGGTCTCTCTCTCTCTCTCTCTCTGTGTGTGTGTGTGTGTGTGTGTGTGTGTGTGTGTGTGTGTGTGTGTGTGTGTGTGTGTGCATACACTAGTCCTGAAGGACTCAGGAACTGACCACTGACCTAAGTTTCTCTTGTACAAGGACAGCACTCTACCACTTGAGCCACAGAGCACTTTAGATTTTTTTTTCTAGTGAGGTGGCACTGAGTATTCAAGCCCAGGTTTCATGCATGCAAAGCACTCTACCCCTAAGACACATTCCTAGCACTCCACTTCAGGTTTATTTTTTCTTATAAGTTGGAGGAGTTGAAGTCTGGGCCTGGGTGCTGTCTCTTCAGCTCAAGTCTAGAGCTCTACCACTTGTGCTAAAGAGCCCCTTCAGATTTCTGGTGGTTCATTGGAGATAACCATCTCAAGGAATTTCCTGCTCAGGCTGGCTTTGGACTGTGATCCTCAGCTCTCAGCCTCCTGAGTAGCTAGGATGACAGGTGCGAGTCACCGGTACGCAGCTTCCACTTCAAGTTTCTAAGTGGTGAATAGGAGATAATAGTCTCATGGGACCTTTTGTGTCTGGGATAGTTTGGAACGCAGATCATCAGATTTCAGCTTCCTGAGTAGGCAGGATGACAGACCTCAGCTAAAGACACCTAAGCTCTCACACTATACTGAAAAGAGTCATTGGCTCCACGTGGTAGAGTGCTAGCCATGAGCCCAAGATGAAAGTCAGTGCCTCGGCTCTGAGTTCAAGGTACATGATGGAGAAAAGTAAACCAAAATAATTGTTGCAGGAAACAACTCACTACATTTCAGTACATACATCATTTTGGCCCTGACATGGGGACATATCTGAGCCTCAACTTTCCCATCTGTACAATCATCTTACTTGTGGAGCTTTTACAAGGACCAGATGAAAGAATGAACCCCGTGAAGGACTAGGCATACAACTCATGAAGAACTCATCACATAGCTGTATCCCACATGCTGTCATTAGAATTAGGGTGCTTTAATCATTATCACCATTCTTTTAGAAACACATCACAAACCTCACAAAGTTCACATCTAATGATTTAGAGGGGTGGGGTGGTTTTTTTTGGGGGGAGTCAGCCACATGGATTGCACTCAAAGGTTGGGGGTACTATCCTAAGATATTTAGCTCAAGCCTAGAGCTCTGCCAGAGTTTCGCAGACTTCATGCCAGGACTGAGTTCTAAACCCACCACTGTCAGATCTCAGCCCCCGAGTATCTTGCATGACAGGGGTGAGTGAGCCAGCAGCATCTGTTTTGGTGGAGCTGGGTTGCAGTAGTTTACCTCTGGCTAAGTCGGGTTAGAAGTCACCTGTCAACACCAGACTCCCAGCTTGCTCTGTGATGAGGTATTTGCTGCCTATCCTTATATCATTGCAGTCAGAACATTCTATCTTCTTTTTTTTGGTGCCACTACTAGGGTCTTGAATAAGGGTCTAGACACACCCCCTATGCTTTTATCCTCAAAGCTAGTACTCAACTACTTAAGCAAGACAGCACAACTTTTGGATTTTTCTGTGCATGTGGTAGTGAGGAATCAAACCCAGGGCTTTGTATGTCCTAGGAGAGCACACTACCACTGATCCCCAGGAGTGACAAGAGTACAAACAGATAAATGTGTAGATTGGTGTATAGATAGGTAAGTAGGTAGATAGATAGATAGACAGATAGATAGATAGATAGAGAGGTATATGCTTAAAACAAGAAAGAGATGTCTGTACATTATGAAATAGCATATACAATATTGCTACCGATTATTGGCAATTAAATTATTCCTTCCTTTTTTAAGTATCATGATTGAATACATAATAAAGTATTAATTGAAAATTAATGTAGTATAATTTTTGTATATAGTTTTATAATATAATCATACACTAGTAATTTATTTGTTACTTTTATAACATTTCATTTGTATGGATGTATATCAGAATGCGCCTTAGAATCTCCCACCATTCATTAGTGGCAGTACCAGGATTCAACCTCCAGGCCTAAGTTGCCTCTTTTGGCTATGGCTTCCCTAATAGCCCACCAAATATCAGCAATGCAAGGTCATGTACACTTTCTGGGCCTTGTCATTTAGACCCTGGATGGCCACAACGCAAAGGTGGAAGAAAAAGTAAAACCACCTACTTGAACGTCTCAGTTTTTCTTTTTTGTGTGAGAATACCATAAAGAGGAGTTACAATTACATGGGCAAGATAACCAGTACCCTTCTTATCAAGCATTGTTGCCTCCTCTTTGTTTCCCCTTCCCATCTCAATTTATCTTTCTCTTTTTTTTTTTTTTTTTTTTTTTTTTTTTACTAGCCTCAAGATTTGAACTCTGGTCCTAGGATCCCAGGGTTGGTTGTGGCAGAGATGCCAAGACCTGAGTTCAAGCCCCATGCTTTGGCCCAAAAAAAAATAATAAGGCCCTGGCTTGGAATTTGCACCATTTTTCTGGCAGGCTTTTGATTTGAACTCAGGGTCTGGGTAAATCTGTGACACTGTAGGTGAAGGGGAAGATCACCGTCCTTGAAAACAAGAAATTCAGACCAATTCCTAGAGCCTGAATTGAAGCCCCAGCACTGGAAAAACTAATATTTATATATGAGATCTATTTATATTGCATGGTTTTACAGCTTATGACGTTTATTACACTTATTAATTTAGTATTATTACACATATAATGTTTCATTTCCTCATATCACCTAGGATATATTTGAATATGGATTATACATCATACTGAGACCAAGGACTGTCACAGAGAAGAAAAAAATGTGTCAAAATTAGCTTCTTACTCCATGAATAAATTTTTGGCCATGCTGGGATTTCAACTCACAATGCCCAATCCATAAATGCAGTCACAATTTTAGCAGACCAGGGTGTGGCAAACTGAGCTGCCAGGAAGTCCTGAGGACCTGTGATCAAGCCACAGTAGTGCACAATAGATAGATAGATAGATAGATAGATAGATAGATAGATAGATAGATAGATAGATAGATAGATAGATAGATAGATAGATAGATGTATATATATGTGAGTATGTGTGTATATATATATATGCATATATATTCAGGGAGGGAATGTTAAGATATTATATATATAACCAATTATTAGTGATTACATTATGCCTCCATTTAATGAAGTATTATGGTTGAATACTTACAAAATCTGTAATTAAAAATTAGTCAAAACCCTTTCATTAGGTGCTAGAATGGAAGATATAAATCCAGTAATTTGTGTGTGGCACTCTAAAATAGAATCAAGAATTAACTGCAAATTATTACTTTTATGCATTCCATTAGCATTCACATGAATAGGAATGAGTTTGTCAGATTCTCCCTCTATTTGTGGGGGGCAGTCCTAGCATTCGAACTCCAGGCATGGGTAGTTTCCTTCGAATGCAACCCATTGGAATGGCACTGTGAAGACTTCAGATTGTCACGATTAAAAAAAGAACAAGAAGAAAAGAAAGCCAGGTGTCAGCAGCTTCTGCCTATAATCCTAGCTCCTCAGGAGGCTGAGATGTAGAGAATGCCAGTTTGAATTCAGCTGGGGCAGGAAATTTCCTGACACTCTTATTTCTAAAAGACCACAGGGAAAAAAATGCACACATGGGTGTGGCTGTGGCTCAAGGGCAGAGCACTCCCCTTGAGCAAAAGGAGCTCAGGGACAGCGCCTAGGCTCATAGTTCAATCCCGGACCTGCCAAAAAAAAAAAAAAAAAAAAGGAGGCAGTAATTCTATGTCTCTGTGTATGGATGGATGGTGTATGGATGATGGGCATTCACCAGGTTGCCCATGCCCAGCCCCCAAACCTGGGCAAGCTGGGACAAGCACTGAGACAATACTAAGTCTGAGCCGGCAGCTTGAACAAAGCATCCTTCTCTGCCATTTAAGTACTGAAGCCCCAAAGGCTTTGCCTGGGCTGGTGTGTGCAACAGGTGCATTATATTGTGGGTGAGGTGTCCCATCAGGACACCTAGAAGCCAGCCACTGCCTCCAGGGAGACCACAGTTCCTAGGCTGTAGGAGTTGTCCAAGGTTCTGGCTCCATATTCTAGATCCCTCTGTAGGATGTGGGGCCTGGTGCCTATCACTCATTCATCATTCCTGACTGCCAAGTCTCAGGCTGGTCCCAAATCCTGGGAAAGATAGGACATAGCCAGTGATTTCTGTGCCGAAAGGGGTTAGCCAATAAATTCCACCCTCATAGCTCCTGTTAGAAGTGAGCCTTGGACTGCGAATGTGGCTTAATTGTAGAGTGCTTACCTAGATTGCATGAAGTCATGGGTTCGATTCCTCTGTACCACAGAAAAAGAAAAAGCCAAAAGTGGCACTGTGACTTAAGTGATAGAGCGCTAGCCTTCAGAAAAGAAGCTCAGGAACATGCTCAGACCTTGAGTTTAAGCCCCAAGACTGTCAAAAAAATAAAAAGGGACCCGGTTGAGACATATTCTTCTGGGACTCAGAGGTCAGAAGTAAGAGGTAGAGGTCAGGTACTGGTGGCTCACCCCTGTAATCTTAGCTACTCAAGAGGCTGGGATCTGAGGATCAAAATTACAAGCAGGAAAGACTATGAGACACTTTTCTCCAATTAAACACCCAAAAAGCCAAAAGTAGAGCTGTGGTTCAAGTACTGGTGTGTTAGCCTTGAACACAAAAGCTCAGGGATACTGTCAAGGTGATGAATTCAAACCCCCCAGTCTGGCAAAACACACACACCAGTCAGCCTTCACAAGTTCCATCTCTAGCAATTCTATATTTTTTTTTTAAAAAAAGAGGGAAAAGTGAAGGTAAGAGCTGCTCCAGGAGGTGATACAACCTGTGCCAAAATTCCACAGGAGTTATAAGATGTGGAACAGGACAGAGAGCCTCAGGCAGAAGGTACAGCATGGGCAAAGGTCCTGAGGTATGGTGTAGAGCCGGTGGTGTGGGTGGAATGAAGGTTCTGTGGCTTCAGACAAGTCTGGCAGGACATTCAAGGCTGGGTCAAGGTTTGTACTTGAATCACAGGTAGGGCAGAGGGTGGGGACCCAGAATGGGGCCCAGAGGGAAGATTAGCTTGGCTTTTCACCATGGACCCCAGCCATTTTCAGTGGCTGGAAGCCTATTTTTCACAGCTCCTGACCCTCAGAGGCCTCCTTTGCATGGAAGAGTCAGGGCAAATGCAGGGAAGAACTTTTTCTTAAGAAAAGTTTCTAGCCATCAGTGGCTCAACCCCTGTAAATACTAGCTATCCAGGAGACTGAGGTCAGATATAGTGGGTCAAATACAGCTCAGGAGAAAAAAGTTGGTGAGACTCTTTTCTTGCCAATGAACTACCAAAAGACAGAAATGGAAATGTGGCTCAAGTGGTAAAGTGCCAGCTTGAGAAAAAGTTAAGAGACCAGGGCTCAAACTGAGTTCAAACCCCAGTACTGGCACAGAAAAAAAATAAAGAAAAGCTTTAAAAGCTCCTAGCCCACTGTGGTGAAAGGCCAGATCAGCTAAGTGCATGTGGCTCTTACATGTCCTCCTAGATCCTCAGGAAGCTGAGATCAGAGGATCGTGGTTCAAATCCAGCCCTGGAAGAAAGTCCAGGAGACTCTGATCTCCAAGGAACCATCAGAAAACTGGAGGACACGCTGTGGCTCAAGTGGTAAGCTGAAGAGCTGAGCTACAGTGCCCAGGCCCAGAGTTTGAGCCCCATGATCAACACCTGCTTGTAGCTCACTCTGTGACTCTAGGCAGAGTACTTTCCAATGGGTCCCTGAGAGTCGGGTCTCCCAATGTCTAGGTGTCTTCAGAGCAGTCTCTTTGACGGCCTTTGTGTATGGAACGGGCCACAGTATCAGAGAAGGGTCCCGCCTTCGGGCATGGAGGTCATCAGCCTGGTCATCAGAATGGCATCAGTCATGGGTACAGTGTGCATCTGAGCAGTAAACCAATGTCTCAGACCATGGTTCTGGGCCAGGAGGGCCAGGAGCTGCAAGATGGCACAGCAGGTAATGCCTACTCATGCGGGTATCACAAGTTTGCGACTCTGTCAGGCACACCTTGGGCAGGTGTTGAGTTGGGCTCATGAAAGACTTGTAGGCTCAGGAATCCACAGCTGGCTGGCTGATGCTTGTAGCAGTCGCTATCCCAGGAGTCACAGGGCTCGGAGCCCTGCTTTCCTCTCCACTGCTTGGGGACAGATGAAGGTCTTCAATCTTGGACTGACTACAAAGGAGCATCCATAGTGTCCTTCCCTTGGTCCTGTGGCCCCGTGCACGGATGGAGGGGCAGATTCCATGGAACTTCCTGCCATGGCCCAGACCCACTTGGCCCAAGAAGGACTTATGGAGAAACCACTTGATCTACTTTGAGAGTTTACTATGACTATGCCTCAGGAGTGCCCCCAGTTCTAGCTCAGCTCATCATTATCACCTTCTTCTGTGTGTGTGTGTGTGTCTGTGTGTGTCTGTGTGTGTGTGTCTGTGTGTATGTGTGTGAGCATGTGCATGTGTGCATGCATACCCATGCATCTTTGTGCTAGGGCTTGAACTCAGGGCCTGGGATCTGTCCCTCAGTTTTTCCATTCAAGGCTACCACTCTACCAGTTGAGCCACAGCTTTTCTTCCAGCTTTTGGGTGGTTATTTGCAGAAGGGAGTCTCACACACTTTTCTAGCTGGACTGGCTCTGAATGGTAATCCTCACATCTCAGCCTCCTGAGGAGCTAGGAATAGGACAGCATCAGCTAGTAGCATCTGGCCACACTTTCCTTCTTGGCTAAAACAGAGTACCTCTCTCCCAGCTGAGTACGCAGCTGCAGCTACCCCTCCTAACCCAGGCTTCAGAGGAAACATTCCCTCCCCTGAGGACAAAGAAATAGGATCAAGTTTGAGCTTTATGTTCTCCACACAGTCAGGGGCTGCTGGGAGCTGATGTGGAGGTCAGAGGATCTAGGCAAGGGCAAGTAGACAATGTGTTAGAACAGAAGAGAGTATGAGAAGACATCCTTGTAGCTAGATGCCAGTGGCTCATGTCTGTAATCCTAGCTACTCAAGAGTGACACCTGAGGATCAATCAAGATTCAAAGCTAGCCTTGGCAGACTCTTCTCTCCAATGAATCACCAAAAACACTGGAAAGCAGAGCTACCCTAGTTCAAGTGGTACAGCACCAACCTTGTGCAAACAAGCTAATGGATACCTCCGAGGATCTGAGTTCAAGCCCTGGTAAACACACACACACACACACACACACACACACACACACACACACACACACTTACATGTGCACGGACACACACATACACACGGTAACATCTTTAGCAGTTGCCAATGGCTCATACCATCAACCCCAGCTACTCAGAAGCTGAGCTCTCAAGATGGCAGCTTGAAGCCAGCCCAGGCAGGAAAGTCCACTAGACTCTTCTCTCCACTAAACTAGTAAAAAGGTTGAAAGGTGAGCTGTGGCTCAAGTGGTACAGTGTTAGCTCAGGGACAGTGCCTAGGCCCTGAGTTCCAGCTCTGAGATATTTTTTCTTAATAGACACCCTTTGCCATCCCCATCCCCACAGGCCATACATCCAGATTTTGGTTATCCTAGATCTCATTTCCACTCCTGCCACTTCCACAGCACTGCCACAAGAGGCTGGTGTGTGGCCAGCACTGGATTAACAAGTGAACATACACAAGGGGGGCATAGCCAGATCAAGGCTAATGCCCCAGAACATTGAGGTATTGGCCATACCAGTCTCTCATCCCCCAGTTCCCTGGCCATGGAATCTAAAGCCTGTGCCTCTGTATTCTGGGCATCTGGAATTGTCTAGAAGGACCTAGAGAGGCCCAGCTGGGGCTGGAAGATACTTTCCTGTGGTAAGGTACATTGACATTTCCTAGACACTGACAGATACTTCCAAGCCACCATGGCCTCACCTCCCATGTAGCCCCAGAAGATCCTTGGTTGGGCGGCCTTCAGTCAGCTATCATGCTTGAGTTGGCCAGAGCCACTGGCAACCACCCTTCCCCAGCTCCACTACCAGCCTACAGGAAGGGACATGCAGCCAGAAGCCCAACTGAGAAAAAGTACAGGACATCACATGAATGAGCCCTCGCCCCCCTCACCCTGTTGTCAGGGGAGAACCTATGCCAGCCTGCCCTGCTAACCCAGAATCCCCTGGAGGTGGCCAAAGACATGTATGACCAGACTTGGGCCCCAAAGAAAAGCTGGAATATGCAGGTCTCTGGCAATTTAAGACTCATTGTAGACCCTGGTAGGGGGCTAAAGGCAAGGTTGCTGTGCAGGAAGGGCACCAACTGAAGTCAGAAAGAGGCAAACAGGCACCAATGAAGGGGACAGAGAAAGATGAGGGAAAAATACACACACACACACACACACACACACACACACACACACACACACACGCACACACACACACACACGCACACACACACACACACACACACACACACACACACACACACACACACACACACACACACACCATGGGTAGCCCAAGGCCTCAGCAGTCCCTGAGCACCTTAACATCCCAACCCTTGAGAAGATGGCACTACCACCCTCAGACCAACTGTAGACAAAACTCAGAAACTCTCACATGTCTGGAATGGCTCATGACACAGCATGCCATTTCCTACTGTACACACCGCTATGTAGAATACTCAGCTATCTTATTTTTATTTGTTGCTCATGGGGTTTGAACTTTGGGCTTGTGCGCAGTCCCTCAGCTCTTCAGTTGAAGGTGCACGCTCTACCACTGGAGCCACAGTGCCACTTCCGGTTTTCTGGTGGTTCACTGGAGATAAAGTCTCACAGATTTTCCTGCCCAAGCTAGCTTTGAAACTTGATCCTCAGATCTCAGCCTCCTGAGTAACTAGGATTACAGTTGTGAGCCACTGGCAACGCCTGGCTTCAGTCACCTTCTCACACCCAGGGTAAACCCACCTTGTCAGGCCACAAACTACATGCAGCCCTTCCCTTCAGACTTTGACACCAGCATACAAAACCATTCTGCCATGGATGGGGAGAATATAATTGACACTACCCTCCCACCCCTATTCCCATTCGCCACTCCTTGCCTAAGAAAGGCCACGACCTCTGGAGTTCTTGGTAAGGCAAAGCCCACCATGCTGTAACTTCACCCTTGGGCAAAACTGGGCAGTTAGAAATGTCTGTACCCTGAGGCCAGCACCTGGTCCCCAACCACAGCAAACCCACTCCTTCACCATCTCTTGCAGGCAAGGGCAAGGGGTGTCTTTCTTTCTTGGTTTTTTTTTTTTTTTTTTTTTTTTTTTTTTGGTTGAGGGTCTTAAACTCAGGGCTTGGGTACTGTCCCTGATGATGATTTTTGCTCAAGGCCAGTGCTCTACCATTTGAGCCATGGTGCCACTTCTGGTTGGAGATTGGAGATGATACTCTCCTGGGACATTCCTGCCTGTGCTGGGGAAACAAGATACTCCCGAGTAGCCAGGATGACAGCCATGAGCCATCAGCGCATGGTTTATGGTGTCTCAGACTTTAGAATTTCCAACTAGTCCTCCTCTAGACACTCCCACCTAGTCACTCCTCTAGATCCCTTAGGGACAGCAAAGGGAGGCTCAGAATCTGGGTAGGGCCATAGGCATTAAAGTGCCCCTTCCATATCACTACTCCTCTCTAACCTCCCATCTACCTCCTCTGGAAAGCATGGTCATCTGGGGCAGATCAGACCCACTAGGACTTCTGGGGCCTGCCCTGTATCCCCCTGCCCCACCCAACCGGTATCTGAGGATTTCTGGGGCCAGCTGTTCCATGTCGTGGTGGATGTTGGGAGGGTTGCTGATAACTGGGTCCAGGGGATGCCAGGGCAGAAGGAGTGTCCAGCTCCCCTCTGTCAAAGAAGGAGACACATAAAAATGGATGGATCTACTAAGAGCTACAGGGCATAGCCATCCACCTGTCACCAAGGACTCTTGGAGTGCTGTTTTATGTTGACAGTCTAAGGGCTATACCTCGGGGTTTAGGTGCTATACACAAGCTTCTTTTGGTCGAGGCCAGTGCTCTTCCACCTGAGCCACGGTGCCACTTCCAGCTTTTTCTGTGTATGTGGGACCTAGGAATAGAACCCAGGGTTTCCTGTGTGCTAGTCGAGCCCACTACTGCTAAGACACAATCCCAACCCTGGATAGCTGTTCTTCTGTAACCCCTCAGGCGTGTCTCAGGACAGTCTTGCACATCTGTACTGAGTTTCTCAGCAGCAGCTATGGCTGAAAGTGAACATGCTCCTCTATGTTGTTCTTTATGTACAGCACCTTTGCTCTGTGTGCTTCCTGTCAGAAACTCCTTGTTAAGCAAGACCCCTTTTCAAGTGCTGCTTCTAAGAAGCCTGCTCCAATCACCCTGGCAGAGTGGGGTCTTCTCTCCTCTGCAGGATGTTGGCCTTGTCACGCTCTCCCTTCCTGCTGGTGTGGGTTGAAAGCAGATGAAGGGGAAGGTCTGGCTTTTACCACCCAATTTCTGAAGGCTCTGATACACTACCCAGGGACTGGTTCTGTATCACACTCCGTGAGAGGGCACTCGAGGCCCAGGCAATCTGGGGGCAACAACATGGGTCCATTTCTTTGGTGGGCTTGAACTGAGGATCTGGGAGCTGCGTCTGTGAGTTTTTGTGCTCAAGGCTGGTGCTTTACCACGTGAGCCACAGCTACACTTCTGACTTTTTGGTGGTTCCATGGAGAGAAGAGTCTCACCAGCTTTCCAGCTTATGGCTGGCTGCAATCTTTGATCCTGAGATGTCTGCCTCCCAAGAAGCCAGGATGTCAGGTGTGAGCCTGAGCCAGTGCCACGGACCGGCTCTGTCGGGACGATGGAGGACACCTGGTGGAGGTAACTGGAACAGGTGGGGAGATGGCAAACAAACAACTCACACACAAGAGGAGTGAATGCTGAGTGCGATTTATTGCAGAGGATAACAAGCTTTTATAGCAAAAGTCTCCATGAGAAAGGGCAAAAAGTTACACAATCTTGTTGCAAGGCTTCGTTCTTGGGTGGTCACCAGCTGGTCGCCTGATCTTGTTTTTTGGATGACGAGTTATGATGATAGGCACTTGTTTTCGGCTTTATCTCTATTTTTAAGAAATACAATTGGTTTTGATGTTTATCACCTATTAACCATTAACCAGAGCATATGGGCAAAGTGCTGGACAGAAAGGCATGAACTCTAGTACTTTATTATTATTTTTGTTTAGTTTTGTACTTTATGTGTTTTAAATCTTTTCTAAGCAATTGTGCTTCTTTGCCATTCTTTAGAGGGTCCCCAATTTGTGGCCAAAAATCATGATATTCAGTATACTTAGTTAAATCTGGCCATATATCAAATTTAAGCTCATAGTGTCTTCTCTGTAACCCATTCACAAAATTTTTTACTCTTTTTCATAGAGGCCTTAACTGTCTCATAAGGTCTTTCTTGTTTCTTTTTTTTTTTTTTTTTATAATAAGCACTAGAGCTAGCAAGTCTCTCAGCAAATAGAGAGTAATAGGAAGTTCTTTCTCCTAAGTAGTTTACCCAACGGTTGCCATCCTTATCATACACACCTGTAAAAGGCTATGGATCTGAGGGAAGTCTTTGGGGTCCTCTAGATAATGGAGGATTCCACCGTTTTCTTTTGATAAGTCATTGCCACCTTCCATCTACCAACCTTTTAGGAATCTTATTTAGCTTTTGGTCTAAATATCCCTCTACATCTTTCTTATCTACAGGATATCTATATGGGTCTATTGTATATGTTTCAGGATTAAAGGGAAGTCTCCAATAGCCATGCACTCTTTTTGTTTTAGCTGTGCCGACAGCTTCTTGTAAATCTCTTACAAACAATTCCTTCTGCTGAAGTGACGTCATGAAACCCCCAATACTTTTATATTTACTTATGACTTGTCTAATAGCCTCCATAAGAGGGGCTTTTAGGGTAGCACTTAACTCTGGTGAGTTAGTCATATTCTTACGACACTCATCAGATGTTGGAGTCATCAACACTTCCAAGAAAGAGCCCTGAATAAGGGAACTTTGAGCATGAGTAAGTAGAACAAACAGCAGGAACAGTAAAAGATTAATAGGCACTCCTATACAGCGAAGAAAAGAAAAACAGGAACAGAAACACATCTTTCCCAGGGGCTTGCCAGCCTTTCCAGGAGGTAGGCCTCTTTGAAGCCCCATTCTCTGAGGTAGACTTCGGTGAAGTCCATTCTCAGAGGTAGGCTTCTGTGAAGCCCCATTCTCAGGTCTGAAAGTAGGTGTTCCATGCTAAGCAGACTCCGCCGGAGTAGGCGTGGCAGTGACGGGCACCAAAGCCTTTCTTTTGAGCTTCTTTTTATCTCATGTCAAGTAGCGAGCCCTAGTTAAAATAGTCATTTACAGGGGATCAAGTTCCTCTCCTAGGTCAGTTAATCCAAGGAGATGAAGTGTCTTTGGAAAAGCTAGTCTGAATTGGCTTGGGTGAGTATGTGTGTGTGTGTGTGTGTGTGTGTGTGTGTGTGTGTGTGTGTGTGTGTGTGTGTGTGTGTGTAAGTTTTGGGGATACCTACTCTATCTCTCTGGTTCCTTATCCTCCCTGTGGTGAGTACAACCAGGCTCCCCACCCCAAGGAAGGCGGGCAGGGGAGGGTACACAAGGTCACATTGAGTGGAATGATCTGAATTCTATCCTTCAACTGAAGCCTGGAAAGATAATGGAGAGAAGGAGAAGTTTAGAGGAACATCAAGAGAAGCCCATTATCTTTGGATACAAGTACCAGAGAGAAGACTGAATCCATCCTTTTTGGTAGTAAGGTAACAGACGCCCATTCTTCATTTATTTCATTATTTTTTGTGAGTCCTAGGGCTTGGATTCAGGGCCTGATTGTCATCCCTGAGCTTCTTTTACTCAAGGATGAGGCTCTACCACTTGAGCCACAGCACCACATCTGGATTTGTGTGTGTTGTGGGGTGGTTGTTGCTTTATGGGAGATAAGAATCTCACAGACGCTCCTGTCCTGGCTGGCTTTGAGTCACGTCCATCAGACCTCAGCCTCCCCAATAGCCAGGATGATGTGCAGGAACCACCGACACCTGACCACCACCATCCACTTATAATCCCCTAGGGCAAGTGCTGGACCACCTGCACTGCACCCCCTTGTGAGTGGGAAGCAGACATGGGTGGGTTTGATACTTCAACAGCCTACATACCTTTGAGCATTGTTCCAGGTCAGTCTGATGGCGGCTTCCTCGTCATACACAGCAATGACTTGGCTCTGTCACAAGAACAAATGTCCCCCAGGAGGTGGCAGTTCTGGGGTCTTTCCTCTTCACACTGCCCCCACTCCTCGAAATGACACCCCAGCAAAGCGATATAGACATAGAGTGAATTCATTTTCTTATAACCAGGGTCTGGCCAGAAAGGTAACAGTGAGGAATCCCGATGCAGACCAGCCTGAGCATATATTGAGACTCTATCTCAGAAATGCCCAAGACAGAAAGTCTTGGCTCGCATGTTAGAAGACCTGACTAGCAAGTCTAAAGCCTTGAATTCAAACCCTAATATACCAAAAAGAATCAGAAGCCCTGGTGCCAGAGGCTCATGCCAATAATCCTAGCTACTCAGGAGGCTAAGATCTGAAGATCACAGCTCAACATTTAAAATAGGGTTGGCCACACCCATCAGACATCATGATAAGACCCAAAGTCTGAACCATGAAAGTGTGCTCCATATTAACAGGGCTCTCATCCTTACTAAGTGCTGGCCATGCTCTTTGTCCCCCTGGGGAGCCACCTCCTGTGGGCTCCACCCCCAGGTCCTCCTAAGCTCCTTCTGCCACCAACCAGGCCCAAGGAAGTAGACAGCTCCAGGACATACAAATCCCTTGGTCTTATAATTTAGCAGTGCTGAATCCCCATCAAGCATCTCACCCTTTCAGGTCCCCAGACCTCAGCCACAAAGTCCATGTACCCACCACAGAAAGCACGCAGAAGTTACCAAAGGGTCCACTGCTCCTTGTTACAGCCCACTTCCACACTCACATACACACACACACACACACACACACACACACACACACACACACACACACACACACACACAACCTGCAGGGGTGGTTCATGTTTGTCTTCCATGCTACTCAGGAGGCTGATGTTTGAAGATCACAGTTCAAAGCCAGCCCATTCTGGAAAGACTGTGAGGCTCTTATCTACAGTGAACCACCAAAAATCTAGAGGTGGAGCTATGGCTAAAGTGTCAGAGCAAAAGCTTTGATCACAGAAGCTCAGGAACAGCACCTAGACCCTGAGTTCAAGGCCCAGATCCTCTAACTCCAAACACACACACACAGACATAGACACAGACACAGAAACACACACACATGCACACACACACACACACACACACACACACACACACACACACACACACACACACACACACACACGGACAGCCCAAGGCTTTGGCAGTCCCTGAGTACAGACCCATGAACTGTCTCAATTAGGATCACATCCTACCCTCAAGAAGGTGGCACTACCGACATCAGACCTACTATAGAAAAACCAGTAAGCCTCTCACATATCTGGAATGTATCATAGTCCAACATGGCAGTTCTTAATGTACATACTGCTATGTGGAAAACTTAGCCCCCTCTTTTTTTGTAGTTGGTCATGGGGTTTGAACTCTGCACCAGGGTGCTGTCCCTCAGCCCTTCAGCTGAAGGTGAGCAATATCCCACTTGAGCCACAGCACCAAATCCTGTTCTCTGGTGGTCCATTGGACATCAAGTCTCACAGACTTTTCTGCCCAAGCTGGCTTGGAACCATGGTCTTCACATTTCAGCCTTCTGAGTAGCTAGGATGACAGTTGTGAGCCACCAGCGGCTTCCGGCTTCACCTCGTCAGGCCACAATCTTCTTTCAACCCTTCACTTCAGACTTTGTCACCCAGCATCCAAATCCGTCCTTCAATGGAGAGAATACAGACATAATAATCCCACCCCTGCACCCATTTGCCCACTCCCTGCCTGCCACAGTCCAAGTCCTCTTGAAGCTCTGGCTTCAAACTGGGGCAAACGGGGAGTTCTTAAAAATGTCTATACATTGAAGCCAGCAGATGGTCTCCCAAACAAAGCCTCTCCCACACACACACCTCCACCATTTTGCTTTCTTTCTTTTTTCAGTTGTGGGGCTTGAATTCTGGGCCTGGGTGCTGTCCTTGAGTTCTTCAGCTCAAGGCAAGCACTCTACTACTTGAGCCACAGCACCACTTCCAGTTTTCAAGTGGTCCGTTGGAGATAAGAATCTCAGGGTCTTTCCTGCCCATGATAGCTTTGAACCATGATGCTCAGATCTCAGCTTCTAAGTACCTAGGATGGCAGCCATGAGCTACTGGCACCTGGCCAAAGATAATTTTCCATCCTTTTCATCCTATCCCCTCAGGAGACTGATATCTGAAGACTACAGTTGGATTCCACCCATGGCACAAAGTCCATTAGAACTTTTTTTCTACAATTAAACACCCAAAAATGTTGGAAGTGAAGCTTTGGCTCAAATGGTAGAGGACTAGCTTTGATCATCAAAGACAAGGGATAAAACCCAGTCCTTAGTTTCAAGCTTTTTCTAGCAAAGACCCACCCAAAAAGGGAAGCAGGTTGGTACACGGGAGCTCAAAGTTCACACATAATACTCAGGACTCCCAGAACAGACCCCATCCGGCTCTGATTCTCTAGATTCTATGTCCTACATCATGGCAGTCTTAGATGGGACTGACCATGCACCAACTTAGGATGTTGAAGTACAATCTCATACTGAGGATCCCCTGACCTTATCAAAGACTCAGGATCTCTCATTCTCCTGCATTGACACTGGGCAGCAAGGTGAGTTGCAGTTATCCAACCACAGGATGTGAATATGAAAGGATTTCTCTGCCAGGGACTCCAACTGGAGGGGCTCTAGGTCCCTCTCTCTCTGGAAGAAAAGTGCTGGTCCATCCCAGGAATGTTCCTAGGTTGTAAGTATCCTCAAAGAAACAACCCTGCTCAGAGCCCAGTGCCTCTTGTTTTCCCACCAGCCTCTATCCAAGCCTGCCCCACCTTCAGTCAGCCCTTTCTGAATCCCAGATCTGCCATGTAGACTAAAGGTTGAGCCAGCAAAGAGACCCACCTCTGCCTCTGAGAATGGCAGTCACGTGGTCCTAGTGCCCTCTACAGGAAGTCTCGAAGTAACTCAGGTCTCCACTCCTTCCTCATTCCCTGACTGTCCTGTGCCAGTGGCCCACTTACCTCTGTCTATGTTGGCGGAATAAACACCGGGAGTGTCATCTTCTGATTGAGCCAACGAAAGTCCCGGTCCCCAAGGATGTACTGCACAGGCATCCTGCAGTGGACAACAGCCAGGCAGACAATGGTGAACCCAAGGTTCCAGGACTCTTAATAGAAGTGTGGCTGGGTCAAAGACTCTATAACTGGTGGTCTATAGTGTCAGGAAAGGTCATGGCTCCAATGTCCTGAAACACCTGACCTTGGATCTTCCTACCTCTTCCCTCATCCCAACACCTCCCTAGCCCTTAGACAATTTCTTATTATCTGTCCAGGAAATAAACTTGCTGGGGCTGGGATAATTGAAACCTGGTGACCCCCCCTGAGCCCTAGGTCCTTCCTGAGGCTGCTTCCCCCTGCAGTTGGTGACCACACAGCTCCTGGATGTCATGAAGTTGCTGAAGGGTCAGTGGCTTAATCCTACATACTGGCTTTAGGCTCTGAAATGTTACCCACAGAGATTGTGAGTGGTTGGCTTTCTTGATCCAGGGACTCCAAACCAAGGCTCGCATGCTCCCTTCTTCCTTCCTTTCCTCTTTTTTTCCCTTCATCCTTCCTTCCTCTCTCTCTGTTTCCTTCCTTTGTCTCACTCCTGGCCTTGAATTCAGAGCCTGGGTGCTGTCCTTGAGCCTTTTTACTCAAGGTGACCAGTCTACAGCTTGAGGTACACATCCATTTCTGGCATTTTCTTTTTGGTTGTTAGTTGGAGATAAGAGTCTTATAGTCTTTCCTGTCTGGGCCTTAAGCCTTGATCCTCCCATCTCAGCCTCCTAAGTAGCTAGGATGACAGGCATGAATCCCCAGCATCCAGTTCAAACCAAGGTTTCTTCATGTGCTGTGGAACCAGCACCAGAACCTTTCATCATCTATGACCCCCACTCCCTTACCTCCTTGAGCATGGCACATACTGTAACTCTTTGTTGGATTACTAAATGAGCATCTGTCTATTACAATATTATAGAAAAGTCCCATTCAATTCATGTAAGTATCCTGGGGCAGGGCGGGGGGAGGCAAAGCCTGATGTAGCTCTCCCACAGTTCTCCCTCGTCCCTCTTCCCACCCTCCTGATGCCACCACACTTAACTGTTTTGGCTCCCAGGATGTGAGCCACGATGTGCTCGTTGGATTCTGGGGCCACTGGGATGCCTATCTTCTCAAAGATCTCTGTCCAGTGGCGGACCAACTCTGTGGCACTCCATGCCCCCTCAGGTGTGAATGAGGTTGCCGTGAGCTGAACCCCTGGCTCAAGTGGCCTCCTTTCCTCTCCGTGGGGCCAGACAGGATGGTCCACTATATCTGGCCCCAAGTTTCATGTTACAGAGAAAGGATTCTCGAGGCATCCCGGATCTCTAAATCTCCCACAGTCCATTGCAGGTGCTGAAAATCATCTCTGCTCACAGCTGGCAGGCTGGGGATGGTGAGGTCACTCTCTGCTCCCCATGACATCCTTGACTGTGGTGGTCACCCTAGAGAGAGCTGTAGAAGAATCAGCACCTGCCAGAGAAAGGCAGTCAAGGCACGACATTCATAGCAGGAGACCATCTGGCTTGGGAACTCTGTGTGTGCCACTTTGAACTTCACTGTCTGACCGCTGAATTGGTTCATGTAATTTGACCCATGAACCCAGGCATTAGTGGAAATTGCCAGCTTCAAGAAAAAAAAAACCTGGAAAAGGTGGCATATCACTTGTCCCAATCAAATTTAAAGGGTTCCAAAATCAGTGGTCCCCTTTTCCTTCCAGACAGCCTACAGCAGGTTATAGAAACTGGCAATCAGAGAGCTCTAGCTAACTGCCACGGTATGATACCGAACAGGCTCCAGGAGGGGAAACTTGCCTACCACTGTCTAGCTGGAAACGGCCCAGGTGGGACACAAATTGGAGACTGCAGGACTCTAGGGAGGACTACACATGGATGCACTGCCCCAGGAGGGAATCCACGCCACCAGAGGGGGCCCAGAGCCCTCTGCCCAGATGCCCATAGACACCGTCAATGTCGTGGGTAAGGTTCTCCTCTCATCCTTGGTTGTGGTGAACCATCTGCCTTGTTACACCGTTCACCACTCCCCAGACACTCCTAGCTTCACAGCCCTTGCCCTACTCCCACCCATCTCATTCCTTAATTATGTTTGGCAGGCACATTCCCAACCCTTGAATTAGCTCCAACTATACACATGAGAGCAGAGTGTCTGGCTGGAAGAGTGTGGCTGTGGTCACACTGGCCTCACGAGACTTCTGGCTGAAGACAGGACAGGTGTCCACTCTGTTCTGTGGTTCACACAGGCCTCCTAGGGAGTCCATGCAGGTCCAGCAGCTACTGTGGCTGCAAGAAAGTGGAAGAGGGAGGTGGAAAGAGGTGGAAAGGAACATATACTGAAACCTTCCCCAAAGGAGCCATGAAATGGTGAAAGAGAAAACAAAAATTGTGGCTGAGCTCATACTGGGCATTATGAAAAAAGAACAACAAATACACACATACACACAAATAAACTGCTTTTGCTCTTTTTAGACATGATGACTTAAATATACTTTCATTTTTCTCATCTCCTAATCTCCCAACACACACAAACACACACACACGCACACAAACACACACACACACACACACACACACACACACACACACACACACACACACACACACACACACATCTAAACCGGTCACAAAAGACTCACCATGCAGCACCTGTAATTTGCCAACTGATCACTGATCTGAGCACAGTCAGGCTGTACGAGGAGAAAGATGATCGATATCTACCTCCCTCCCTCCTTCCCTCCCTCTCTCTCTCTCTCTCTCTCTCTCTCTCTCTCTCATACACACACACACACACACACACACACACACAGAGAGAGAGAGAGAGAGAGAGAGAGAGAGAGAGAGAGAGAGATTCAGAGCAGTGCCTCTCCTGAGTATTTTAGTTCCTCATCTGGGCAATGTACAAGCTCGAGCATGGCAGTTCCCTTGTCAGAACCAGGGGCTCCCACCCAAGGGGATCACTGCTCTAATAATGCAGAACCACCCTGCCTCTGGCTTTACCAAGGGCCAGACCCTTCCACTGGGAACAACCAGCCTTGACTCCCCATTCACCAAAACCCTAGGCCCGGACACTAGGTGAAGGAATCCCGAGACAAGTGACTCCTCAGAGCCCGGACAAAAACAAATCAGGCAGTTCTGGTGCCTCCAGAGAGGTGTCTGACTTAGGGTGGGAGCGTTGTTAGGGAATTTGATGGGGTCTTAAATGCTACATACATGGATGGATTGCCTACTTCCAGCCTAGATGCTTCTGGGCTAACTGGCGGATTCTTGGGGAGGACTAGGAGACCAGAAGGACCAGGAATACCAGCAGAAGCTCTCAATGCTGGGAAATGTGATCACCCTGTGAGTACTGGGGGGGGCAGGATAGGTGTGTGTGTATCAGAGGGGGTGTGTTCCTCCCAGATAGTCACCCTCTGAACCCCTGTGCCCTCACCTCCCTAGTGGGTTCTTCTGGGACCCTCCTCAGGTGAAAGGGTGACCTAGCACAGAAGACAAGGGCTCACACAGCAAGGGGGGCCTATCCCCTGCATCCAACACCCCCCACCCCCAGCAAAAAGGAAAAGACCCGAGAAGGCAGGTGTGGAGGTGCTCCTCCCCACATCTGACTAAAGCCACTAGGTTCCCACCAGGGAGAGGAAGGGTGCAGATGTGGCTTCCACTGCTCTAGGCCAGGGTTTCTGTGGTGCTCTCTCCTCACCAATCACTGTATCTGCCCTTTTCCTGGCACACTGGCTGCTAGGAATTGGGGTGGGATCCTTGGGTGACACCCACCCCCCTCTCCTGGGGCACATTTGTGGCAGAGCCAGGGTGGACTGTGGGGTGCAGAGGAGGTGCAGGCAGGATGGGAGAGAGTAGGCTGGAGGCGGGGGTCTGGGTCTGCGGGGGAGGGAGTGAGGAGGTTCGCTGGGTGTGGGAGTCACCAGGTGTGGTCCCATGGGGCAGCCACTCACGCGTGCTGCTGGGAGAAGCTGTAGGCAATGGTTCTGGGTGCATCCAGGCCCGGAGTGCAAGGACCAAGGGCAGGGACCAGGTCGGGCCTCATGCCAGGCAGGGACCCACCATCTCTGCTGGGAGATTGCTTATGGGGCCGCCTATCAGAGCAGGCAGAGCCATATTTGAAACTCGGTGCTGCTGGGAGGGGGCGGGGGCACCTGCACGGGGCTGTGCTTTCTGCCACCCCTGCCTCAGCTGCCATCACCACCACCACCACCTCTGCCTCAGCTGCCTGCTTCCGCTGCCTCCACCACAGAAGCCACCACCGTGCTTCCCGTGCCAGGACCTCAGATTCAGGGCAGCCATGGCCGCCATGCCCTGTGGGGCTGCCCGCAGTGATGTGCCTGCCTTGCTGGCTCCAGGTGTTCTGTGCTCCTGTCCAGGACTGCACTTTGTTTGCAGCAGCCGCCAGCAGCTGGAACGGCTTCCCCTTGTGCTTGTGCTTGCTCTTCTCTCTGCTCTTTCTCTCTCTGCCCCCGCTCCACTCCTGGGCCACCACACAGGCATGCCTACTCTCCCCCCATTGCTGCCATCACAGTGTACCCCAGGGCCCCACCCCCTCCTCCACTTGGCCATGCCCACTCCTCCCTTAGGCCATGCCCCCTACCCTTAGATGCAATCACAGCCCTGACTGGGCTCTAAGGCTACCAGGCCATGGCAATTGCATTATCACCTCAGCTCAGCACGCTCCCCCAACCCCAGTACCTTCCCCAGGGATGGAATCTCCCCTCAGCTCCACCCCTGGAAGAGACTCTCCTCCATCCTCCTTCACTCCACACACTAAGAATGTGCATGGTGACCCTTGTGTGTGTGTGTGTGTGTGTGTGTGTGTGTGTGTGTGTGTGATTGTTGGGGATAATTACCTCTCAAGGACTCAGAACATAGCACTCTTTGGGATGACACACAGCACACTTCCAAAAACAGCACAAAGCACCCTGTGTAAAGGACTCAGCACACAGCTCCCTTTGAAGGACTCAGCATATAGTACCCTGTATAGAGTACTCAGCACACAGCACCCTTTGAAAGAGGGAGTCCATAGCTTGCAGTGTAAAGGACTCAGCACATTGCATGCTTTGAAAAACTCAGTACATAGCACAGTTTCCCAGGGGCTCATTACACAGCACCCTCTGTGTTAATACTCCACACATAACCCTTTGAAAGGCTAAGTACAAAGCACCCTTTGTAAATCACTCATTGCATAGCACCCTTCGAAGAACTCAGCACATAGAAGAATTTTGAAGGTTTCATCACATACCGCACTATGGCAGGACTCAGCACATACCACACTGTGGAAGCACTCAGCACACAGCACCATTTGAAAGACAATACTGAGCACCCTGTGTAAAGGACTCAGCACACAGCACTCAAAAAACTCACCTCATCCCTCTCTTCTCAAGAGCTCAGCACATAGCAGGACCCTTTCAGATGAATTAGCACACCACACCTTTTGAAGGACTCAGCATACAGTACGTTGTGTAATGGACTCAGCACACAGCACCCTTTGAAAAACTCAGCACTGCCCACACTTCTCAGGGACTCAGCACATAGCACCCTATGTGATGTCTCAGCAAACAGCACCTTTTGGAGGACTCAGAACAAAACCCCCATGTGGGAAAGACCCAACAAATAGCACCCTTTGAAGGACTCAGTACATAGCTGTATGTCACAGGTTCAGCTTTCATTAGAATTAGGGTGCTTTCTTCAGTATCCCCATTCTTCAGAAACACTTCACAAATCCTACTAGTTCACATTTAGCCAACCTGTGTTTTATGGGGGAGGATCAGCTGGGGGTCTGTCCCTGAGCTCTTTGGTTCAGTGCTAGAGCTCTACCACGTGGAGGCACAGCTCCAATTTTGTTTTTTTGGGTTGTTCTTTGACAGGTCTTATGGTGATAAGGAAGACCAAGTTGGGGTGTCTGTGTGCAAAGGCTCTTAGCTCAACCTGGAGCTGACCTCTCTCTTTCTTGTGCCCCTGGGAAGCTAGGCCTCCTGGAGCTCTCTTGGCCTAGGGTGGAACAGACTTGCTCTGGCATCAGCACTCAGGGTGAACAAAAGTCAGCTTGGCCCTGGTCACTTCTTAAAATTGAAATTTAGAGGACAATGTCACGGGGCCGCATGTCCCGCAACTGGCCACCAGGGGGGAGGAGTGTCCCGCCATAGGGATTCTACCTGTGAGTTGTGTTACTTTTGCTTCCCTGGGGTCTCCATCATGCTTCCAAGTCACCCTGGACAGGAAAATCATTGAGACACTTACCTACATTTAACAGTCGAAAGGCAAGTGGGGCTGTGGCTCAAGTGGCAGAGCAGTAGCCTTGAGCAAGAAAACTCAGAGATAGAGCCTAGGCCCTGAGTTTACACACACACACACACACACACACACACACACACACACACACACACACACACACACACACACACACACACACACACACACACACACACACTACATGCATGGAAAATCAGAGATTTCTACACCGCAATCTTTGGGTATTCTCTACTTTTCCCCCACTAAGCCTGGTGGCTGCTGGCCTAGATGTCTGATGCATACACCGCTACCTGGCATCTTTAATTTTGGGAACAGAATGGGTAGAAGGTCATCCTTCTCCGATCCCAGCTCCTTGATTGGGTCATGTTCTATCCAGGCCCTTTGGGGCTCCTTTACAAAATTGCCAAGATACCTTCAAAAGTCATCACA
The DNA here is from genome assembly GCF_024711535.1 of Dipodomys merriami. Taxonomy (NCBI): domain Eukaryota; kingdom Metazoa; phylum Chordata; class Mammalia; order Rodentia; family Heteromyidae; genus Dipodomys; species Dipodomys merriami. Next base: position 2,094,744 of record NW_027202727.1, on the reverse strand, counting down.
TACTGGACACTGGTGGCTCATGCCTGACATCCTAGCTACTCAGGAAGCTGAGATTTGGAGGATCACAGTGCCAAGACAGCCTGGGCAGAAAGTGTGTGACACTCTTATCCTCGATGAACTGTCAGAAAACAAAAGTGGTCCTGTGGCTCAAATGGTAGAGTGCCAGCCTTGAGAATAAGAGCTCAGGTACAGTGTTCATGGCCAACAACAAGGAGAGGCTTTGCATGTTGGCTTTGGGATTGGCATTGGCCAATTATAATTGGAATTTTCAAGTGCTCCACGACAAAGCAGTGCCTCCTTTAGTCCTGTGCTGGTCCATCTTTTCTCACCCCTTGGTGTTGTCCATGTTTTAGGTCAGCATGGCTCTGGATGGAAGGGAGGGCTCCAAGGAGGAAGATCCCAGAGCAATCACCGCATCTCCTTCTGCCATGCTCACCCTGCTGCTTCTGCTCTTTGCCACAGACCTTCTTCCTGGTATCCATCCATGAGGTCATCACCGCCAACATAGTGGTGAGTGGTGGGTTTGGCCTAACTCAGGGCAGTCAGAGGTGGAAGTAGTTCTGGGATTAGAAGCTTCCACCCTGGGTGTGGGCTGAGCCCAGGGTTGACTTTTATTTCATCCTGAGCCTTGCAGTGGTGGGAAGACAGTGTAGACTCCACATTGAGTCAGGTAAATTGGAATCTGGAGGACCCCTTGTGTGGGGGAGGATGTGGGGCTCATGGGGCCACTATTAATAGTCCTCTCTTGGTACTCCCCTCTCCCTCCCTCATCCCTCAATGGTATAAGAGAAACTTCAAGTAAGGGTTTGGGAATAGGGGGCGGAGAAGTATTTTGGTGTGAACCAGAAGTGCTTCATATTAATCCTAGCCCCTATTTCTTATTTATCTGAGGAATGGCCATATGGGTTTGGGAGGGATGAATCATCCTAGCTGAGAATGTGGCTCAGTGATAGAGTGGTCACCTAGCATTACTGAAGCCCTGGGCTTGATTCCACACAGAAAAAGTTGGAAGGGGAAGTGGGGCTCAACTGGTTGAGCAACAGCCTTGATCAAAAAGAGCTCAGGGACAGTGGCCAGGCCCTTAGTTCAAGCCCCAGTACTGGAAGAAAAAAATCTTTGTTGGAGGCTTTTTTCCCCTCTGAAAACAATTTATTCTTTGTGATAAGCATAACATGGGTCCCTTCCCTCGCCACCAATGGGCCATTAGATGTCCCTTGAACTTGGGCCACCTCCAGGGAGCCTCTACCCTACCCGACCCCCAGTTTAACCTTCCCATCACCCAGCAGATGGAGGCCTGAGAGAAGGCCACCTGACCACCTAATTCCGGTGGCTGCCAAGGCTTTTGAGAGTCAGTATGTCATATGGAGAGTCATTATCTGCATCAGTCTACAGAAGAAAGAGAGGGAATGCTCCTCACCTGAGCTGTGGGCAGATCTGTATCTGGGGCATCTGCAGCAAGATATGCTCCTTGGGGGAGTCCTCTATGGTGATGAGAACCCTGACCTATCCTCTGGCAGTTTCCACGCTGTCTTCAAGTTGCAATTCTTCAAAACCTTTCTGCTCCTCCCTTAATTTACCCACCACAGGCCCTGATGCATCTGAAGCAGCTTTGGTGGTGGGGCTCAGCCTGTGTTGCATCTGGAGCCTGCTGTCCATGCCTTCCTCTGTGAGGATCAACAGCAGCTCCTGTAGCACTCTCCTCTTCTCCATCTTCTCCTGGAACAGCCAGCACACACACTTGGCTTTCTCCCAAAACAGCTCATTCAGGACCAACATCTGCTCTTTACACACCACAAGGGACTCCTCAATTGTTTGGATGTGTGCTGACAGCTGGCTGCATCGATGGTGGAGCTCACCTGCTGGATTCTGGAAGTCCACCTCATCAGGCAGGTTGTGGATGAATCAGATTTTCTTCTTGGACGCCCATGTGTCATGCTTCCCATTCCCATGATTGCTGTGGTGGCAGCTCATGGGGCAGGGGGCTGTAGCTCCAGCTCAGTCTGGCACTGAGCTGCCAGTAGGGCCAGGTGCCTACAGCTGGCCCACCGCTCCTGTGGTATGATTTCCCCCCTGTTGATCTCAGCCTCAGTGTGTTAACAGAGCCTCATCCATCTACCAGGCAACATGGAATGTGGGCGTAGCCACAATTCTTGTATCCCACTGGTCAGAAAGAAACATGAAATAATGGGGGTGTGGCCAGAAACCTGTGATGCAGGCAGAATGGGCAGAGTTAAGATGACAGTGGCTCCCCCAGCCCCTTTCCCAGGGAACTCTGTCCAATTCAGTTGGGGACAAGAGGGTGACCTGCTCGAGCCGGATGTCTGCACAGATTATTGTGTATGTCCATTTGTTTCTAGTTTTGGACCTTGAACTCAGGATCTGGCACAGTCCCTGAGCTGCTTTTGCTCAAGGATAGCCCTCTACCACAGGAGCCACACGGCTCTGCTTCTGGCTTTGTTGGCATTGAAGTTGGACAGGGGTTTCAAGGACTTTCTGACTTAGAGTGACCATGATCCTCCTATCACAGCCTTGTAAGTATCAAGGAGGAGCCACTGGTGCCTGCCTCATCATTGGTTTTGCTGATGTTCTTGGACACACCCTTGAGTTCCCTATCCTCAGGATTAAGTGGTGGGAGCTGGAGCCCACAGTTGGAATCCTGTTCCTGCCACTTCCAAATGCAGGAGATCCGAAGAAACTCATTCCTATCCATATGAATACCAATGGAATGTGATGTATGTTGTGATTGAATGGGCAGTTCTTGCATGATTCTAGGATAAAATTATACACGATTGTATTCTAGCATACTGATCAATTTTAATTAATACTTTATGAAGCATTTAAACAATCACATTTATTAAATGGAGGCAGAATGAAATACCGAAGAATTGGGCATCACATAGTATAGAGATGCCATTTTTTCTGCCCAGACTTTCTTTACTTAATTGCTATATAACATTTTCTGAATGTACTTTGGTATATGCAAGTAGGATATATTATACTTGATCTGGAAATCAATTATTCAAACTGTTTTTTTTTATCAAAATGCTTATAGCACAATAAAGAGGTAAATCAAAATTATGTATATTTGAAGACAATGCTTGGTTAGTCCTCTTCTCACATTACCCATTCCCTTCTTGAGAATAATACACATTGTAAGGAAATGCTTAGAATGTTTTGGAGAAATAGGTTGAATTTAAACCAGAGTTACTCTATGTTGCATTTTGTTTACTTTATATCTAGTAAAGCTAAATTCTTACCTTATCATTTTCCTTAGGCTTTATATTCAGGTTTAATCTCTGATGGGCAACAGATAAAGATATAAACATTTTTTAACAGTTGTTAAATTTAGGCTGAGGAATCTAGGTACAATTATGCTCATGCAGATAGGCCTCATCAGTCATGAGACCATGATACCAAAATGTTAACCAATGCTTATTGGTGTCATGCTTATGACATTTTGTGTATTATAAACAGTGGTTATTACTATTTATTTTGTAATCAACATCATTTCATGGGTTAGGAATTGATGTGAGACATTATACTCAGAACTATATTGAAGGAGGAATCCAAAATTAGTTACCAAGATATAGACTTAACGCAATGTTTTTAAAATGCAAGTGAAAGAAATAATTTATGAAAAAGTCAACATTTACAATAAATACAGAATCAGTATGATTGATATTTTCTTTTATCCCAGTTGCAATACGGCTTGCATGATGACTTTTCTGGTTATATGTTTAGTTAGGACTTGATATTTAGTTGAAGTTCTGTTTTTTCATATATTCATTTCTCAGATCAAAGAGGAAATTAATTCCATGCCAGAGTCAACATCCATAATAATGTTATAGTTGTATCCTGCTACTTTGCCAAAGTTTCAAATGAGCATGAGTATCTTGGGTCTTTTTTGGATCTAATTAAATATGTATGCAATTTTGTCAGTAGTAGAAAGATTTTTTGACCACCATTTATTAAACTATTATTTTCCAGAAACAACTACTGTCTTTTCATGAGAGTAGTTGTTTTCAGGTCGTGGGGCCTGAACTCTGAGCCTGAGCACTGTCTCTCAGCTCTTCAGCTCAAGGCTAGTGCTCTACCACTTGGGCCACAGCACCACTTCCGGCTTCTTTATTTTTGCTTATGTGGTGCTGAGGAATCGAAACCAGGGCCTCATGCATGCAAGGCAAGCACTCTACCACTGAGCCATCATACCAGCCCTTTTCATGAGATTTTTAATATCATTTATTTCATGGGTTGATATTTTCCTTTAAATAACCCACATTCTGTCTGCTACAAAGTGTAATTTGGAGTAGTTTTAAATTATGTACACTCAGGTACACTGCTCAGATTCTACTATTTGCATATTTTGTTCTTGTTGAATCAGTAGGATTTAGGTCTCAATATGGATACTATTAGACTTATTCATTGCATTTCTGAATTTTTTAAGATGTCATGATTTTTGTTATTTTATTCTCTTAAATATATTCAGATCTCAATCCACGTACAGTCACATTTCTTTTAAACAGTTTGATCCATTCAAGGGATTTGCTATATTAGGTTCATCTAGATGAATTTAATTACAAATGAACACAACTGTATTTCTGAGACACAGTTATCTTTATGGTTCTAGTCAAGGGTAACATGTATTTGAGGTTTTTGTGCTTAAAAATAACTGGGCCCAACATGTTTTAGTTCCTGAGGGCGTTCTAATTTGTTGGTTGTTTTTCCAGCTGTGGTGACTTCAACATATGTGTGCATTTTATTTCAATTGTTTTGTGTCTATATTTTGTTTCATATAACAGAAAGTACAAAAAGAATAAGTGATTTAGAACTTTTCGAAATAGAGTTCTAAGGGAGATACTTGAAGTTTTGTGACATCTGGGACTGGATAGGTCTTGTTAGTGGAGGGGGTAGTAGAATAACAGAGACATTGACATGATTTGAATCTTCCTCTTATTGCCTCACTATTTCATATAGTAATACTTCAAAGTCTTTAGTGGAAAGAAAATAATTTTGTTTGTATGCACTCAGAATTTTTGCTTTAATTGGGACACACTACACATTTATAATTGATTTTAACTCTAAAACCTTCTTTCCTTCTTTTAAAATTACAGATGTGAATTTATATTGCTAAAATAGCATCTACTAATTTATATGAAATAATCCAAACTATTTTCGCTTCACACTATATGTAATATAGACTGTAATAATCGTGAGTAATATAGTACATAATAACTGACTTTGGGGAAAGTCAATTACAGTGGATTTTGTGAGATACTGAGTAATAGTAAAAATTATATTTGATTCTATTAAAAAGTTCACAGTTACATCTAAAAATAACTCATAGTTATAAACTAATGCTAAAAACTAAGATTGCTTATTGGAAAAACCAGAAGTTTCAATAAGCTTGCTTTTTAAACATTGACTTGGATCTGGGCATTGGAGGCTCATGCCTATAATCCTAATTACTCAGGAGTCTGAGATTGAGGATAATGGTTCAAAGCCAGCCTCAGCAGAAAAGTTGTGAGACTCTTATCTCCAATAACCCACTTGAAAACTAGAAATGGCACTGTGGGTCAAATGGTACAGTGGTATCGATGAGCTGAAGAACTCATTGAAATCTGCGACCAGGCCCATAGTTCAAGCCCCACGACCACCAAAAAAAATTGACATGGATTTTTACTTTATTATTTCATGATTTTTTATTGTGAAAATAAATATAGAGGGCTTAAAATTACATGAGCAAAGTAATGATTCCATTTCTTATCAAACATTGTTTCCCCCTCCCTTGTGTTCCCTTCCCATTCCTTCCCATCTTCCCCGCAAAGCAACCCATGCACCAAAGTTCTAAAGTTCATTTTCCGACATAACTTGTTGTATATCTGATTGTGGCATGGGACCACCTGTATCCCTATTTAAACAACTTGTTTTTCCCTTCCCCTCCACAAATTATAACAACATCAAATACAATGAAAACAAGGTTTATGTCATGGGGGAGGGACATACAAAGCAACAAAGAAATCATCTTATAAATATCCTAAAAAAAAACAATAGCAAGAGAAAAAACATTTGAGTCCTTATCTTTGGGTTCATTTCGCCCAACATAAACTTATCTGATCATTTCTGCTTGTCCAAGATAATGAGTACATTCCTTTTCAAGAATTGTAGCCTCCTCCTTTGTTTCCCCTTCCCATCCCACCCTCCCCACGCGCCCCCAAACAGCTCTCCCACCCCACCAAAGTTGTAAAGTTCATTTTCCACATAACGATTTATTCATCTCATTGTTGCAATAGGTCCACCTGAATACCTATTTAAACTATTTGTTTTTCCCTTCCCCTCCACAAATTATAACAACATCAAATACAGTGAAAGCAGAGGTTATACCATGGGGAGGGACATACAAAGCAACAAAGAAATAATCTTATAAATGTGTTAGAAACACATGCATGAAAGAAAAAAAAATTTGAATACATATCTTAGGGTTCATTTCCCTAACATCAACTTATCTGACCTTTTCTGCTTGACTCAGACATATACTACTTATTGCAAATAAGGGAAATCATGGGGCCTAAGTTTCATTGGGCCTGGCTTACTTCACTTAATATAATTTTTTCCAAGACTTTCCATTCCCTAACAAATGGGGAAATGCCATTCTTTCTGATGGAGGCATAGAATTCCATTGTGTATATATACCACATTTTCTTGATCCATTCATCTACTGAGGGGTATCTGGGTTGGTTCCATATCTTAGCTAGGGTAAAGGTAATTAAGGCTGCAATAAACATAGTTGTGCTGGTAGCTTTAGTGTGGTCTTGTTTGTGAACATTTGGGAAAATGCCCAAAAGTGGGATTCCTGTGTCATAAGGGAGCTCTTTTGAGGAACCTCTTTACTACTTTCCAAAGTGGTTGAACAAGTTTACACTCCCACCAACAATTCAGTAAGGTTCCCTTCTGTCCACATCCGCTCCAGCATCTGTTGTTATTAAAGTTCTTGATTTTAGCCATTCTAACTGGGGTGAGGTGGTATCTCAATGTGGTTTTGATTTGCATTACTTTTATGGCTAGAGAAGTTGAGCATATCTTCATGTGTCTAATGGCAATCCTTCATTCCTCTTCAGAGAAATTTCTCTGTAAGTCTTTAGCCCACTTATTTATTGGGCAGTTGTTTCTTTGAAAATTTGTTGTTGGGGAATTTAATTTTTTGAGTTCCAGTTATATTTTGGATATGAGACCCTTATCTGTTGTATGGCTAGTGAAGACCTTCTCCCAATCCGTGGGCTTTCTATTGATCTTGCTAGCTATGTCCTTTGCCATGCAGAAGCTCTGCAATTTCATGCAATCCCATTTGTCCAACCTTTCTTTTATGTGTTGTGTTTCTGGGTCTCTATTAAGAAAATTTTGGCCTGTGCCAAGAGACCTAGGGTTTCTCCTATTCAATCCTGTAAAGTTTTCAGAATGTCTGTTTGACTCCGAGGACTTTGATCCATTTGGAGTTGATTCTGGTGCAGGGTGATATATAAGGATCTAGCTTTAGTTTTCTACAAGTAGTTAACCAATTTAGCCAACATCATTTACTGAAGAGCCTGTCATCAAGTTTGTAATATAACAACGACATATACAATTTCAATTTCTTCTAATTCACTATGAGGATACTGTAATAACCAGTGGAGCCAGAATTATCTGTGGGAGCCATTAATCTTTGTAAATTCTTGGCCTGGCCCACCGGAGAGTGTGGGGAATGCCACCAAAGGTGAAGGTGTCAAGCCTCACTTGGTGAGCTGTCAAGAAGTGATTGAACATTGGGCAGTTTGGAAAGTGACGGTTGAAAACAGGCAGAAGACTCTTTGGAGTGAGGAGAGGTACAATCTATATATAAGTTGCATTTTTAGATCATTGGAAGGGAATATAAAAATGAGAGCTACCTGGATGGAAGAAAGTGGTAAGGCAGCAGGAAGGGAAAAACCTGAGAAGAGAGGAAGCAGAAAAGTGGTCATTAGGGCAGAGTAGTGTAGGCATGTGGAGACTGGAGAGGCCTGAAGAGAAGAAGGAAATGGTGGAAGGGAAAAAGAGAAAGACCAGAAAGGAATGACAGGTCTGTACTGAAGGAGGGAGTAATGGAAAAGTTAAAAGCCTTGCCCATTGAGGTTTGGAGCTTTGGAGATCATAATTTTTTGGCTGGTGGTTTGCAGACCAACTAAGATAGGGCGGGGCTGCCCATTGGAGGTCTCAGGTTTGGTGGTCAAGGCTGATCTTGGACCTGGTTATCCAGTCCAGGATAAGGTAATCACAGTCTCTTTTCTAGTGTAAATTGGATTATTATATTAAATGTGACTCAATGGTTTGTCTCCTTGCCTTAGAGGTAATAAGTACGCAAGTTCACAGAAAGAGCTTCAAGTCTCAAAGGCCGTGAATTTTTTAAGATGTGTTGTAGCCATAATAGGTTTGTAAAAACACAATGGGACAGTGAAATAACAATGCCAATACCACAATATCATCTCAAAATAATGCTTTGATACCACAATTAGTTGTTGATACCATTCTCATGATGAGGTCACAATAAGTTTGTGATGTCACAATAGGTTCATGATGTCAGAGTGGCATGGGATATCTCAAATGTCATTAATTGATAATGAATATATGAGCTTAAAAAGGGACTGTAATGTCTCCAAAGGCATGTGTTGTCACAAATGTGATGCTGTTCTAACAGCTTTGTGATGTCACAATGTGACACAATGGTCATGACATCTGGCAGTATGATGTCATAAGGGATTTCTGATATCACATGTCATACCAGAAATATGAGATTGAAAACAGATTATGAGCTCACAAAGGCCCTACTATATGACAATGGCAGCATGTCACAAAACTTACAAGGACAGGACTGGTTGTGAAGGCACAGCAGGTTAATAATATCACAATGGCAATGTGATGTCACAAAGGATTGTGATATCACATTGGTTATATGGTCAAAATGGGTTTCTGAAACAGAATGAATTCACAGAATCGGCCTTCACACTGTTAAGTCATAACAATGTCACTGTGATTTATAATGCTATGATGCCATTGTTGTTTAGTGATGTCACAATGAACTGATGGTGTCATAATGACAATTTGATGTCACTGCTGATTTATGATGTTACAATGGTTATGAGGTCACATTATGTTTCTGATATCAACACACATGTCAAATTTGAAATAGAATGAAAAAGCCGGGCGCCGGTGCCTATAAACCTAGCTACTCAGGAGGCTGAGATCTGAGGATCGCAGTTCAAAGCCAGCTCAGGCAGGAAAGTCTATGAGACTCTTATTTCCAATGAAAACCACTAGAAAACCAGAAGTGGCTCTGTGGCTCAAGCGATAGCTTGCTCACCTTGAGCTGAAGAACAGGGACAGCACCCAAGCCTAGAGTTCAAGCCCCAGGACTGAAAAAAAAATTAAAAACAGGCATTCATAATCTTATTATAACATCACAATGGTAGTGTGATCTCATAATGCTATCTTGTCATTGTAGATTTGTGATGTCAAAAGTAGTTGATGCTGCCATAATGACAATATTATGTCACACTTGTGATGTCACAAAGGGTTTGTGATGTTACAATGGCATGTTTGATATCAATTGTCAGTTCACAATGAGGTTATAGTTACACAAAGGGACTGTGATGTCACAAAGGCCATGTGTTTTTGCAAAGATGCTAAGAAGTCCTAATAGGTTTGGGATGTCACAATGTGATAGTGATTGTCAAATGGCAATGAAAGCTCACAATGGGTTTGTGATGTCACATTTGTGATGAAATCAAATAATTTTGTGAAGTCATATCTCATAATCACATGTCGAATTTCAGTTGCTACTATTTCACAATGAGGATATGAGTTCACAGAAGAAGACTGAAGTATTAAAGGCTATGAATTTTCTAAAACGCTGTGAAGACACAGGTTTTTGAAAACACAGTGGAACAGTGACATCACAATGGCAATGTGATGTTGCAATATGATGACTTCGTAATGTTTTGATATCACAATTGGTGATGCAACACTGGTGATGAGTTTACAAGAGGTGTGTCACAATGTCACAATGGGTTGGTGATATCAAAATGACACATGTGATCTCAATTGTCATTAACCCACAATAAGTATATGAGCTCACAAAGGGACTGTGATGTCTCCAAAGGCATGTGTTGTCACAAAAGTGATGAAGTCCTAACAGGTGTGTGTTGTCAGAATATGACAAAATGCTCATAACATCTATCAGTGTGATGTCACCATAATCAAGATGTCACACTGGATTCGGGTATCACATTTCATACCTGGATTGGGTATGAGAGGATTGGAATTTCACATTGCGTTAGTGATATCACTATCGAAATATGGGGTCATGCAGGGATTGTGCTACCACAATGGCTATTAGATCACAATGTGTTTCTACTATAATACATTTGTGCTGTCACAATTGGTTGGAAACGTCACAATGGTATGCCGGGTCTCAAATGTCATTAATTCGCAATGAAAATATGAGTTCACAAAGGGACTGTGTTGTCTCCAAAGTCATGTCATTGGCACAAATGTGATGAAGCCCTAACAAATTTGTGAGTTCACAATGTGACACCTTGTTCTTGATGTCTATCAATGTGATGTCACAATGTTCATGTCAGAGTCAATTTCTGATATCATATGTCATACCTGAAATATTATGAGTTTGAAAACAGATTATAAGCTTACTAAAGGCCTAAAATATCCTAATGGCAGCATATCGCAAAAGTTATGACTAAAAACTCATGGTCTTTGGAGCTTTTCTTTCTTTGAAATTGTTTCCTCATTGTGAACTAGTAGAAATTGAAATTGGACATGTCATTGTGATATTACAAACTCATAATGACATCACAAACTCATTGTGACCTTATCACCACTGTGACATCACAAAACCATTGTGACATCACATTGCTGTTGTGCCTTCACAATCACATTTTGACATCACAAAGCTATTGTGAACTCTGGAGATGTACAAGTCGTTATGTCGAAAACGAACTTTACAACTTTCATTGGGAGGGGGGAGGGGGAGCGGGGAAGATTGGGTGGGGGGGCAGGGGGAGGATGGGAAGGGATAGGAAGGGGAAACAAAGGAGTAGGCTACAATGTTTGATAAGAAATGTACTCATTATCTTGCCCATGTAATTGTAACCCCTCGGTACGGTATTTTCACACACAAAAAAAACATGAAAAAAAAAACAACACATGACCTCTGTGGCATCACAGACCATTTGTGTACTCATATCTTCATAGTGAACTAATAAAAATTGTTATCACACATAGCATTTTATCATCACAAATACTTTGTGCAATAATTATGACTGTGAAATCACATTGTCATCATGACACCACCATTTATTGTGACATCACCAAACCCCAATGACACCATGCCATATTTTTCTTTTTTTAATTCTGTGTTTTTTTTATTGTAAATACACTGTACAGAGGATTACAGTTACACGAGCAAGGTAATGAGTACATATACTATCATCATTGCTGCCTTGACATCACATTGTCATTTTCATGTCATAGACCCATTTTGAATGCCTATCTTTGATTTCACTCTATCTGAAATGTGCCATTTGCATTGATATCAGGAAACCATAGTGAATTCATAACCTTTGTGACATCTAAATCTCTTTGTCACAGCACATTGCCTTTGTTATATCACTAACCCAATGTGACATCAAATACCTCTCCTGTTCTCATAATTTTGTGACATGCCATTGTGATATCTTAGGTCCTTTGTGAGTTGAAAATCTGTGTTTGACCTCGTATTTCAGATATGACATGAGATATCTAAAATCCTGTGTAACATCATGATATCACATCGCTGGACACCATAACCAATACGTCACTTTGTGACATCTCAGACCTGTTAGTTCTTCACCTTTTTGACTACATATGCTTTGCTGACATCAGAATCCCTTCCCAAACTTATATACTCATGGTGTGTTAATGACAATTGAGATCCCACATGCCATTGTGCCATCACCAACCCCTTGGGACATCTCAAATCTATTGCAACCTCCTCATCAGTATTGCATCACCAATTGTGACATCAAAACATTCTTATAACAGGATGGTGAGATATCACATTGTCATTGTGAAATCACTGTCCCATTGGGTTTTCACATAGTATGACCTCATACTATGGAGCTTCTTCTATCACCTGGTATCCTCATATTGAATTATGAGTCATTGAAATTTGATATATCATTCCATTCTGATATTACAAGCAAACTGTGACATCACAAAATCATTGCGACCTGATCACCACTGTGACATGAAAAACCCAATGGGATATCTCATTTCCATTGTGACATTATGGGTCACATTGGGCCATCCCAAACTTATTATGACCTCTTACCACCTTTGAAAACACACATGGCCTCTGTGACATCACAGAACCTTTTTGTATCCATATCCTCATGAGGAACTAATGAAAACTGACATCAGATATACCATTGAAACATAACAAATCCTTTCTGACATAATCATAATTGTGACAATATGTTGCTATTATGACACCATCAGCTCATTTTGACATGTAAAACTACAATGACATCATAGCATTATAACATCACATTGTCATTCTGATGTCATAGACACGTTGTGTTTGCCTATTATGTTATTTGATTCTATTTCTAATGTGGCATGTTGGTTGATATCAGAAATCCATTGTGAGTTCATGACCATTGTAATATCACGGTGCCTTACTAGCATCACATTGCCAGTGTGATGTCACATTGCCAAATGGATGTCAAAAAGGGATTTTGATGTGACAATGGTTATGACATCACAATGAGTTTCTGATATCAACCCACATGCCACATTTCAAATACAATGAAATCACAGATTTGGCATTCATAATGTGACAATGATGTCACAATGACAATGGCAAATGCTATACTGTCATTATCATTTTGTGATGTCACCATAAGCTAAAGATGTCATAAAAACAATATAATGTCACACTGGTTATGATGTCACACAGGGTTTATTATCTTACAATGGTTATGAGGTCACAATGTGTTTCTGATATTAACTGATATGCCACATTTGAAATAGAATGAAATCACAAGATATACATTCACAATGTGTCTATGACAGCAAAATGTCAATGCGATGTCATAATGCTATGATGTCACTGTAGCTTGGTGATGTCACAATGAGCTGATGGTGTCATAATGACAGTCTGATGTCACACTGGTGATGATGTCACAAAGGGTTTATGATGTCACAATGGCATGTCAGATCTTAATTTCCATTAGTTTATAGTGAGGATATGAGAATGAAGTCACAATGACATATACAAATGAACTGTGATGAAACAAAGGCCATGTTTTTTGTCAAAAGTGCTAGGGTTCTTAACAGGTTCTGGTTGTCAAAGTGTTAATGATATAAAAATGGGTTAGTGATGTCAAAACTAGTTTGCAATATCACATCTAATTTCTATTTTCAATTGCTACAAGTTCACAATGATACAAGTTCACGGAAGGAGCTTGATGTCTCAAAGGCCATAATTTTCTAAGATGTGATGAGATCATAATAGGTTTGTGAAAGCATGAGGGTTCAGTAATATCACAATTGCAATATGATGTCAAATTATAATGTCATAAGAGTGTTGTTATGTCACAATTAGTTGGTGATGCCATAATAGTGATGAGTTCAAAATAGTTTTGTGATGTCACAGTAGTTTGGTGATGTGACAATGGCATTCCAGACCTCAATTTTCATTAACTCATAATGAGTATATGAGTTTGAATGGGATTGTGAGGATTCCAAAGTCATTTGTTGGCACAAATGTGATGAAGTCAGAACAGATTTGTGATGTGACAATGTGACACAATGGTCATTACAATGGTCATTACAATGTCACAATATTCATAATATCACAGTATATTTCTAATATTTAATGTCATACCTGAAATAATATGAGATCAAAAATAGATTGAGCTCTCAATGGGCCTAACACAGTGGAAACATGTCACAAAACTTACGAGGACAGAATATGTTTGAGTTGTCACAGTTGTTTAGAGATATCACAATGGCAATGTTATATCACAAAGGTATTGTCATGTCACAATGGTTATGAAGTCAAAATGTGTTTTTGATATGAACCCACATTTGAAATACAACGAAATCACATAATAGGCCTTCATAATGTATATATGTTGTCACAATGACAATGTGGTGTCATAGTGGTATGATGTCATTACAGATTTGTGATGTCACAATGACCTGATATTGTCAAAAAGACAATATGATGTCACACCAATGATTATATTGTAAATGCTTTGTGATATTACAATGACATATCTGATCTCAATTGATATTTCACAATGAGGATACGGATACACAGAGGGACTGTGATGTCACAAAGGCCATGTGTTTTTTCAAAGATGCGAAAGATGTCATAATGGGTTTGGGAGGTATCAAGGTGATTGTAATGTCACAACAGCAATGTGATATCACAATGGCTTTGTGATGTCACATTGGTGATGAGCTCACAATGGACAAGACAGGTTTGTGATGTCAGAACAGGCTAATGATATCACAATGGCACTGTGATGTCACAAAGGGATTTTCATGTCACAATGGCTTTGAGGTCACAATAGATTTCTGATATCCACCAATATTGTTAGCTTGTAATAGAATGAAATCACAGAATAGGAATTCACATATGTCTCTAATGTCACTATGACATATAATGCCATAATATTATGATATTTAAGTTTAGTGATGTCAAAATGGCATGTCTAATCTTATTGGTAATTAAATTACCATGAGGATCCCAAAAGTTGCTATATGCTGAGTCCTTCAAAAGGCACATTGTGCTAAATCCATTACACAGAGTTCTTAGTGCTTTTTTTAAAAGTGTGCTGTGTGTTGTCATCCCAAAAGATTCAATGTTCTGAGTCCTCGAGAGGACAATCACACAACACACACACACACACACACACACACACACACACACACACACACACACACACACACACACACACACACAAACTCGGAGCATTATCTTGCACCTGCTTGGTGTGTGGTGTGGATGGAGAAGAGTCTCCCCAAGTGATTGGGCTGAGGGTATCTTCAATTCCCCCAGGCAGCTGCTGGGGTTAGGGGGAAGCCCTGAGCTGAGGTGAGGCTGCTTCTGCCATGGCCTGGTAGTCTTAGGGCAGAGTCAGGGCAGCACAAAGCCAGGGGCGGGGGCATGCCCGAGGTGGGGAGGGAGTGTGACTGAGGGGAGGACAGGGTGTGGCTGAAGGGGCACATAGTTGCTGCAGCCAGGGGCACACGGGAGCTGGCACACTTGTGCAGCAGGGGCTGGGTAGCCTGCATGAAAAGTGGGGGCAGAGAGCGAACAGAGAGCAGGCACATGCACCAGGGGTGTCAGCATCCATGACTGGCCTCCGCTGCTGTAGGAGCACAGGTCTGGGCCAGGAGCACAGAGGACACAAAGCCAGCACAGCAGGCATATCCCTCTCAGCTCCAGGGAGGCTCAGAGGCCAGGTAGGACCTGAGTCCAAGGCCCCTGCACCAGGAGCTCAGCTGTGGAGGGGGTGAGCTCAGCCCTGTCACCTGCCCACCGTTGCCCCGGCCCCTTCTCCTGCCCTCCCCGTAGCACCTCGTTTGAAACAGGTTGCTGCCAGCTTGGACCCGTGGTGCCTCTTGGAGTCATCCAGAGATGGTGCATCCCTGGCCTTCTTGCGGCCCTGACCCGGTCCTGGTCCCCAGTGGAAGCCCCTCGGGTCTGCACCTCATGACCTCCCCCTACCCTACACCCCCCCCACGGACCCGGACCCAGACCCGTGACTCCTGCCTCCCCTCTTGTGTCCCAAACATGCCTCCCCAGCACCAGGCAGGCCAGCCCTGACTGCCACAAATGCGCCCCAGGAGTGGGGGGTGGGGGAGTGGATGTTGATCCGGGGATCCCACCCCCATCCCTAGTGGCCAGTGTCCCAGGAAAAAGGCAGATGCAGGGATGGGTGAGATCCTGGCCTAGAGCAGTGGGAGCCACAGAGCCATGCATCTTCACCCTTTCTCTCCCTGGGGGAACTCGGTGGCTTTAGTCAGAGGTGGGGAGCAGCACCTCCACACCTTCCTTCTTGGGAGTTTTCCTTTTTTCTGGTGGTGGGGTGGTGTTGGATGCAGAAGATAGCCCACCCTTCTGTGTGAGCCCTTGTCTTTTGTGCTCGGTCACCCTTTCCCCTGAGGAGGGTCCCAGAAGAGCCCACTAGGGAGATGAGGGCACTGGGGGTCAGATACAAGGTGAATGTCTGGGAAGAACATGCCCCTCCAACACACATACACCCTGCTGGTCCCCCCCACTCCAGCTGTCAACAGCACTCACAGGGTGATCACATTTCCCAGCTCTGGCACCATCTGCTGGTGCTCCAGGCCCATCTGGTTTCCTCATCCTCCCCAAGAATCCACCAAGTCACCCAGAAGCATCTAGGCTGGAGTAGGAAGTTCATCCATGTATGTAGCCTTTAGGACCTCATCCATTTCCCCAACACTGCCCCCACCCTGGGTCAGACACTTCTCTGGGGGCACTATGACTTCCTGCTTGTTTTCAGTCCAGGTTCTGAAGAGCCACCTGTCTCAGGACTCCTTCACCCAGAGTCCTGGCCTAGGGTTTTGGTGAATGGGGAGTCAAGGCTGGTTTTGCCCAAGGGAAAGTGTCTGGTCCTAGAGAAAGGGAGAGGCAGAGTGGTTCAGCATTATTAGAGCAGTGCTTCCTTGGGTCGAGCTCCTGGTTCTGACAAGGGAACTCCCGTGCTCCAGCTTGTAGATTGTCCCAGATGAGGAACCAACAAACTCAGGGCACTACTCTGAGTCTGTGTGTGTGTGTGTGTGTGTGTGTGTGTGTGTGTGTGTGCATGCGTGCATGAAAGAGAGAGAGAGAGAGAGAGAGAGAGAGAGAGAGAGAGAGAGAGAGAGAGAGAGAGAGAGAGACAGAGAGAGAGAGAGAGAGAGAGCACCTGACTGTGCTCAGGTGAGTGATCAGTTGGCAAATTGTAGGTGCTGCATGGATGAGTCTACAGTCACTGTTCTTGGTGTGTGTGTGTGTGTGTGTGTGTGTGTGTGTGTGTGTGTGTGTGTGTGTGTGTATTTGTTGTTCTTTTTTCAGCAATGCCAAGTATAATTTTTGTTTTCACCTTCACTGTTTCATGGCTCCTTTGGGGAAGATTTCAGTAGACGTTCCTTTCCACCTCTCTCTTCCCCCTTTCCTATAGCCCACAGTAGCTGCTGGGCCTGTGTGGGTCTCGCCTAGGAGGCCTGTGTGAACCACAGACCAAAGTGGACACCTTCTGTCTTAAGCCTGAAGGCTTGTGAGACGAGTGTGACCACAGCCACACTCTTCCAGCCAGACTGTCTGTTCTCATTTGTATAGTTGGAGCTAATTCAAGGGTTGGGAATGTGTCTGCCAAATGTAATTAGGGAACAAGATGGAGGGGGGAGAGTAGGGCAGGGGCTGTGAAGCTAGGAGGGTCTGGGAAGTGGTGAACGGTGTGACATTGCAGATGGTTCACCACTACCAAGGATGAGAGGGCAACCTTACCCAGGGCATTGATGGTGTCCATGGGCATCTGGGCAGGGGGCTCTGGGCTCTCACTGGTGGCATGGATTCCCTCCTGGGGGAGTCCTCTGGTGGGATGTCCTCCCTGGAATCCTGCAGACTCTAATCTATGTCCTGCCTGTGCTGTTTCCTGCTGGGCAGTGGTAGGCAAGTGCATTCCCCCTGTTGGAGCCTGCTCGGTATCAGGCCATGGCAGTTAGCTAGGGCTTGCTGAATGCCAGTTTCTGTAACCTGCTGTAGGCTGTCTGGAAAGAAAAGGGGACCGCTAACTTTGGAACCCTTTAAGTTTGATTGGGACAA
Organism: Dipodomys merriami; assembly: GCF_024711535.1. Lineage (NCBI taxonomy): Eukaryota > Metazoa > Chordata > Mammalia > Rodentia > Heteromyidae > Dipodomys > Dipodomys merriami. Next base: position 2,076,836 of record NW_027202727.1, on the reverse strand, counting down.
CTGAAATGACACCTTTTCCAGGGTATTTTCTTGAAGCTGGCAATTTCCACTAATGCCTGGGATTATGGCTCAAATTAGATGAACCATTTCAGCCAACAATCAATGACATTCAAAGTATCACAAGCAGAATTTCCAAGCCAGATGGTCTCCTGCTATGAACGTCGTGCCTTGATTGCTTTTATGGGGCAGCTGTTGATTCTCCTCTGACTCTCTCTAGTGTGACCACCACAGTTGAGTGAAGGGTTAAAGTACTTGAGGCAGTGCCCACTTGTTGCTTGTTTCAAAGCAGAGCAACACATGGTGCTAAACCACCTGGTTGTGTGCCTTCATAAGACCTGTAAATCCTTAGCTCGGGGCTCTCCTCCTGGGCTCTGCTGTGTCAGAGTGTAGGACGAGGCCCAAGCTCCAGCCCGTTTAAATAAAACAGCTGTAGAGTCTGATTCTTGGTGGTCTTCTTGGTGGGGTCCTGAGACCTAGACATAACATTGAGGATGTCATGGAGAGCAGAGATTGTGACCTCACCATCCCTAGCCTGCCAGCTATGAGTAGAGAGGATTCTCAGCACCTGCACTGGACTCTGGGAGATTCATATACCCAAGATGCCTCGAGGATCCTTTCTCTGCAACATGAAACTTGGGTGCCAGATGTGGTGGTCCATCCTGGCTGGCCCCAGGGGTAGGAGAGTAGGCCCCTTGAGCCTGGCCTTCAGCTCATGGCAACCTCATTCACTCCTGAGTGGGGAATTGAGTACCACAGAGCGGTCAGCTGCTGGCCAGAGATCTTTGAGAAGATAGGCATCCCAGAGGCCCCAGAATCCAGTGAGCACACCGTGGATCATGTCTGCAGAGCCAAAACAATTAAGTTCAGTGGCACAAGGAGGGTGGGAAGAAGGAGAAGGGAGAACTGTGGGAGAGCTACATCAGGCTTTGCCCCACCCAACAAGATGCTTACCTGAACGGGATGGGAGTTTTCTGTAGTATTTTTGTAGACAGATGCTCATTTATTTATCCACAAAGAGTTACAGTGTGTGCCAGGCTCTGGAGGGGTCATAGACAATGAGAGTTTCCAGTGCTGGTTCCACAGCACATGAAGAAACCTTGGTTTGAGCTGGATGCCGGTGCTTCATGCCTGTCATTCTGGCTACATAGGAGGCTGTGATGGGAGGATGGATGCTTGAGGCCCAAGCAGGAAAGCCTGTAAAACTCTTATCTCCAACTAACTACCAAATAGAAAACACCAGAAGTGGATGTGTGGCTCAAGCCATAGTCTGTTGGCCTTGAGTAAAATGGCTCAGGGACAGCACCTAGGCTCTGAGTTCAAGGTCCAAGAGTGAGAGAAAGGAAGGAAAGAGAGAAAGAGGAGGGAAGTCCAGATGGAGAAAAAGAGGAAAGGAAGGAAGAAGGGAGAACATGTGAGACTTGGTTTGGAGTCCCTGTAACAAGGGAGCCAACCATTCACAATCTATGTGGGGACAATTTCAGAGCCTAAAGCCAGTATGTAGGACCAAGCTACTGACACCTTAGCAACTTTCTGATATCCAGGAGCTGTGTGGTAGCCGACTGCAGAGGGAAGCAGCCTCAGGTAGACACTAGGACTCAGGGCGGGTCACCAGGTTTCAATCATCCCTGGTGCCAATGAGTTTATTTTCTGGTCAGATTAGAACAAGCTGTCCAAGGGCTAGGGAGGTATTGTTGTGAGGGAGTGTCGGGGGGGGGGTGTGTGTGTGTGTGCAAGGAATAAGCAGGAAGATGAAGAGGGAAGATGAAGAGTGTCAGGACATTGTAGCCATGACTTCACCTGGCAACTTAGACCAAAAGTGATACAGCCTTTGACCCAGCCACACTGCTATTAAGAGTCCTGGCACATTGGGTCACCATTGACCACCTGGCTATCGTCCACTGCAGGATGCCTGTGCAGTACATCCTTGGGGACTGGGACTTTCCATGTCTCAATCTGAAGTTGACACCTCCCCCCCCCCCGTTCTTTCCTCCACCAGAGACAGAAGTAAGCTGGCCACTAGCACAGGACAGCCAGGGAATGAGGATGGGAGTAAGGATCCTTGTTGCCCCAGACTTCCTCTAGGGGGCGCGAGGACCCCATGATTGCCATTCTCAGAGGCAGAGATGGTTCTCTTTGCAGGCTCAGCCTTTAGTCTAGATGCAGATCTGGGATTCAGAGAGGGCAGACTGAAGGTGGGGCAGGTTTGGATAGAGGCTGGTGGGAAAACCAGAGGCACTGGTCTCTGAGCAAGGTTGTTTCTTTGAGGATAATCACAACCCAGGAACATTCCTGGGATAGATCAGCCCTTTTCTCCTTCCTGAGAGAGAGGGACCTGGAGCCCTTGAGTCTGTGTCCCTTGACCAAGAAATCCTTTCATTCCCACATCCTGTGGTTAGATAACTAGACCTCACCTCCCTACCCAGTGTAGAGGCAGGACAGTGAGAGATCTTGAGTCTTTGATAAGGTCAGGGGATCCTGAATATGCGATTGTACTTGAACATCCTGAGAGTGCATGGTAAGTTCCATCTAAGTTTACCATGATGTAGGACATAGAATCTAGAGAATCAGATCAGGATGGGGTCTGTTCTGGGAGTCTTGAGTATTATGTGTGAGCTTTCAGCTCCCGTATGCCCACCTGCTTCCCTTTCTTGGGTGGGTCTTTGCTAGAAAAAGTTTGAAACTAGGGACTGGGTCCTATCCCTTGTCATTTATACTCAAAGCTAGCAGTCTACCATTTGAGCCACAACTCCACTTCCAACTTGTTTAGGTGTTTATAATTGGAGATAAAGAGTTCTCATGGACTTTGTTGCCAAGGATGGCATCCAACTGCAGTCCTCAGATTTCAGTCTCCTGAGGAGATAGGATGACAGGCATGGAAAAGTATCTTTGGCCAGGTGGCACTAGCTCATGACTCTCATCCTAGGTACTCAGCAGGTGAGATCTGAGGATCAGGGGTCAAAGCCAGCCTGGGCAGGAAAAACCCTGAAGCTCTTATCTCCAACCAACTGCCAGAAAAGCAGAAGTGGTGTTGTGTTGTGGCTTAAGTAGTAGAGTGCTTGCTTTGAGCTGAAATGCTCAGGGACAGCACCCAGGCCTACGGTTCAAGCCCCACAACTGAAAAAAGAAAGAAAGTAAAACATATTTGCCTGCAAAGGATGGTCCAGGTGTGCAAGGGATGAAAAGGGGGGTGCTGTGGTTTGGAGACCAGGTGCTCACCCCACTGTACAGACATTTCTAAGAACTCCCCAAGTTTACCCCAGCTTGAAGCCACAGCTTCAAGAGGACATGGCTTGTGGCAGGCAGTGAGTGGGTGAATGGGTGCAGGGCTGGGATTGCTGTGTCTGTTTTTTCTCCAGTAAAGGGTGGATTTGGATTCTTGGTGACAAAGTCTGAAGTGAAGGGTTGCAAGGAGTTTGTGGCCTTATGAGATGGTTTTCCTCTGGGTATGTATGGTGGCTGAAACTGGAAGTCACCAGTGGCTCACAACTGTCATCCTAGCTACTCAGAAGACTGAGATGTGAAGACCATGGTTCAGAGCCAGCTTGGGCAGAAAAGTCTGTGAGACTTGATATCCAATGGACCACTAGAGAACAGGAAGTGGTGCTGTGGCTTAAGTGGGAGAGTGCTCACCTTCAGCTGAAAAGCTGAGGGACAGTGACCTGGCCGAGAGTTCAAACCCCATGAGCAACAACAAAAAACGAGGTGGCTATGTTTTCTGCATAGCAGTGTGTATGGTATGAAATGCCATGCTGGTCTATGAGACATTCCAGATGTGTGAGAGGCTCAATGTTTTGTCTACAGTGGGTCTGATGTCGGTAGTGCCACCTTCTTGTGGGTGGGATGTAATCCTAATGGAATGAGTTCATGGTTCTGTTCTCAGGGACTGCTGAAGCCTTGAGCTGTCCCTGTGTGTGTGTGTGTGTGTGTGTGTGTGTGTGTGTGTGTGTGTGTGTGTGTGTGTGTGTGTGTGTGTGTGTGATTCTGTGTGTCTGTGTCTGTGTCTATGTGTCTGTGTGGGTCTGTGTCTGTGTCTGTGTCTGTGTTTGTTTGGAGGTAGAAGAACTGGGCCTTGAACTCAGGGCATAGGTATTGTTCCTGACCTTCTGAGCTCAAAGCTAGTGCTCTGACACTTAAGCCACAGGTCCATCTCTATCTATTTGGTAGTTCACTGAGGATAAGAGCCTCAGAGCCTTTCCTGCATCGGCTGGCTTTGAACTGTGATCCTCAGACCACAGCCTCCTGAGTAGGTAGGATGACAGACATGAACCACCTGTGCCAGATTTGTGTGTGTGTGTATGTGTGTGTGTGTGTGTGTGTGTGTGTGTGTGTGTGTAGAAGTGGAGATTGTGTGTGTGTGTGTGTGTGTGTGTGTGTGTGTGTGTGTGTGTGTGTGTGTGTGTGTGTGTGTGTGTAGAAGTGGGTTGTAACAAGGAGCGCTAGACCCTTTGGTAACTTCTAACTGCTATCTTTGGGTGGGTGCATGGATATTGTGTCTTAGGTTTGGGGGCCTGGAAGGGTGAAAAGCTTAAATTATAAGACCAAGGGATCTGTGTTCCCTGGAGCTGTCTACTTCCTTGTCCCTGGATGGTGGCAGAGGGAGCTTGGGAGGACCTGGGGGTGGGGCCTGCAGGAGGTGGCTCCCCAGAGGGACAGAGAGCATGGCCAGCACTTAGTCTGGATGCCAGCTCTGTTATTATGGAGCATACTGGATGGGTCAAACTCTGGGTCTTCTCATCATGAGGTCTGATTGGTGAGGCCAACCCTATTTTAAATCTTGACCTATGATCTTCAGATCTCAGCCTCCTGAGTAGCTAGGATTATAGGCATGAACCTCTGGCACCTGGCCTCTGATTCTTTTAGGTATATTAAGGTTTGAACTCAAGGCCTTAGGCTTGCCAGTCAGGTATTCTACCATGAAAGCCAAGCCTTTCTGTCTTGGGCATTTCCAAGATAAAGACTAAATATATGTTCAGGCTGGGCTGGTTCATGATCCTCCTGTGACAGGTGTTGGCCACCATGACTGGTTCTCTGTATGGGGATGCTAGACAGGTAGCACCACGTTTAGTTATCAGTTTAGATGGATTGTCACAAACTCTTAGTCCACAGCAGCTGATTCTTGACCACAGTTGAAGCTCTGGGCCTTACCATCGGACCTCAGTATCCTCCTGGGACAGTTGTGAGGAAACAAGGGATCAATATAGGGGGATCACTGGGGCAGGGCCAGGCATAGAAGGAGTGGTTGCCAGATATGGTTTTTGGAAATTCTGTGAGCATATGAGAGGAAGGTACCCTGCAATGGCTCAGATGGGGCCTGTTATTTATCATGCAGTAGGTATGGGATTATGAAACAAAACATGGCTCTCTTTCATCCTTACCCTATCCTCATGTGGAAGGGGATCCTTCACTGTGTTCAGTTTTGCAGCTGGGGAAAATGAGGCACAAAGAAGCTGGGTGACCTATTCATGACCTCCAGTTTACAGGAAGCTCAGCCTGACTTCTCTGCCATGCTCCCTATGACAATGGCTGCTATTCAGTCCACTTATTGTGGTGGAAAATCCACTTCTTGTCAGTCCTGGGGCTTGAACTCTGGGTCCCCAAGCTCCTCAGTTCAAGGCAGGTGCTCTACCACTTGAGCCCTCAGCACCACTTCTGGATTTCTGGTGGTTCTTTGGAGATAAGAGTCTCACATAACATTCCTGCCTGTGCTGGCTAAAATCCATGATCCTCATATGTCAGCTTCCTGTGCCACTGGCATCAGGAATAAGACCAATTTTGACTTTCTTTCTTTCCTTCTTTCTTTCTTTCTTTCTTTCTTTCTTTCTTTCTTTCTTTCTTTCTTTTTCTTTCTTTCTTTCTTTCTTTCTTTCTTTCTTTCTTTCTTTCTTTCTTTCTTTCTTTCTTTCTCTCTTTCTCTCTTTCTCTCTTTCTCTCTTGCTTTCTTTCTTTCTTTCTTTCTTTCTTTCTTTCTTTCTTTCTTTCTTTCTTTCTTTCTTTCTTTCTTTCTTGATTTCTTGCTTTCTTTTTCTCTCTCTCTTCCTCTCCATCTCTGTCTCTGTCTCTCTGTCTCTGTCTCTGTCTCTGTCTCTGTCTCTCTCTCTCTTTCAGAAACTGGTTGAATGTGTCCTGGAGGAGGTGGCTCAGCGTCTCCATGTGGCTGGGACCCACGGTAACCCTCTCATTCTGGAGGTGGGCTGTGGGTCAGGAGCTGTCTTGCTCAGCCTGTTGAAATAGCTCCCTGAGGTCAGCCACTCTGTGCCCAGGCTAAAACGTGACGGTTATTCATTGTCCATCCATCCTCTGAGTACTTCCCCACTACCCTCTGCTAAGACAGTTAAAGGAAAGTGGATGAGGAGGCATCGTGTTGTCCAACAGCCCAGCATGATCCTGGGCCTCTGATCCTCACTGCCATCTATCTGGCCAGACCCTGGTTATAAGAAAATGAATTCACTCTATGTCTACTTCGCTTTGCTGGGGTGTGTCATTTCAGGTAGGGGGGCGGGGTGCAGAGGAAAGACTCCAGACCTGGCAGCTCTTGTGGTACCTTTGTTCTTGTGACAGAGCCGTCATTGCTGTGGATAAGGAAGTAGCTGCCATCAAACTGATCAGATACAATGCTCAAAGGTAAGTAGGCAGGCTGTTGAAGTATCAAACCCACTCATGATTACTTCCCACTCACAATAAGGGGGGGGGGGTGCAGTGCAGGTGGCCGGCACTGGCCCTAGAGGAATATAAATGGATGGTGGCGTTCAGGTGCTGGTGGCTCCCATCCATCATCCTGGCTATTTCGGAGGCTGAGGTCTGATGGTCATGACTAAGAGCCAGCCCAGGCAGCAAAGTCTGTGATATTCTTATCTCCCCCAAACCACATCCCCCCACCAGAAAAAAAGCCAGATTTAGTGCTGTGTCTCAAGTGGTAGTGCCTCAGCCTTGAATGAAAGAAGCTCAGGGACGACACCGAGACCCTGAATCCAAGTCCTAGGGCTCAGAAAAAAATGATAAAATAAATGAATAGTGGGCACCTGTTATCTTACTACTAAAAAAATGGATTCAGTCTTCTCTTTGGTACTTGTAGCCAAAAGTAAGGGGCTTCTTTGACGCTCCTCTAAACCTCCCCTTCTCTCCATTAGCTCTCCAGGCTTCAGTTTCATGATAGAATTCAGATCATCCCACTCAATGTGACCTTATATACCCTCCCCTACCCACTTTCCTTGGGGTGGGGATTCTGGATGTACTCACCACTGGGAGGATGAGGCACTGCAGAGATGGGGGTAGGTATCCCCGTAATTCACACACACATACACACACACTCACCTAGGCCAACTCAGACTAGCCTTTTCCAAAGGCACATTATCTCCTTGTATTAAATAACCTAACAGAGGAACTTGATCCCTTGTAAATGACTATTTTAACTACGGCTTGCTTGTTGGCACGAGATAAACAAAGAAAGGGTCTGGGGCCCATCACCTCTGGCTCAGGTACACGTCTGACACCCTGGCTACTTAGGAGGCAAATATCTGAGGATCAAAGATCAAAGCCAGCCATAAGCTGGAAAGCTGGTGAGAATCTACTCTCCATGGAACCACCAAAAAGTTAGAAGTGGAGCTGTGGCTCAATTTGTGGAGCACTGCCTTGAGCATGAAAACTCAGAGAGACCACTCCCAGAACATGAGTTCAAGTCCACACACAAAAATGGCCCCATCTTTTTGCCCAGACTGCCTGGGCCTTGAGTGCCTTCTCACAGAGTGTGATACAACACTGGTCCTAGGTAGTGTATCAGAGCCTTCAGAAATTGGGTGGTGGAAGCCAGGCCTACTCCTTCGTGTGCTCTAAACCCACACCAGCTGGAAGGCAGAGCGTGACAAGGCAGGCAGCCTGCAGAGCAAAGAAGATCTTGCTCTGTCAGGGCGATTGGAGCAGGCTTTTTAGAGGCAGCACTTGAAAGGGGGTTTTTCTTAACAAAGAGGATCTGACAGGAAGCACAGAGAGCAAAGATGCTGTAGATAAATTACAACATAGTTGAGCATGTTTATTTACAGACAGGGCTGCTGGTGAGAAACTCAGTATTGATGTGAAAGACTATCCCGAGACAGGCCCGAGGGTTCACAGAGGAACAGCTATCCAGGGTTGGGATTGTGTCTTAGCAGTAGTGGGCTTGCCTAGCACACAGGAAACCCTGGGTTCAATTCCTAGGTCCCGCATACACAGAAAAAGCCAGAAGCGGCACCATGGCTCAGGTGGAAGAGTGATTGCCTCAGAAGAAGCTCCTAGACAGTGCCCAGGCCCTGAGGTCAAGCCCCAGGACTGTGAAAATAAAATAGCACTCAGATGGACCTTGGTGACAGGTGGTTGGCTATGCCCTGTAGCTCTTAGTAAATCCATCCATGCTTAGTGTCTCCTTCTTTGACAGAGGAGAACTGGATATTCCTTCTGCCCTGGACACCTCTGGAGGTGGTTATCAGCAACCCTCCCAACATCTTTCACCGGGGAAATGGCCCCAGAAATCCTCAGGTACAAGTTGGATGGGGTTGGGGGGATACAGGGCAAACCCCAGAAGTCCTAGTGGGTCTGACCTGTCCCAGAGGACCAGTCCATCCAGAGGAGGCAGATGGGAGCTTAGAGAAGGGTAGAGATGTGGAGGGAGCTCTTTAATGCCCATGGCCCTAACCAAATTCCAAGCCTTTCTTTGCTTTCTGTGGGGGAGATAGAGGAGTGTCTAGGTGGTAGTGTATAGAGGAGGACTACATGGAAATTCTAAAGACTGAGACACAGTAAGCCTTGTGCTGGTGGCTCACGCCAGTTATCCTGGCTACTTGGGAGGCTGAGATTCAGAGGATCTCATTTCCCAGCCCAGGCAGGAAAGTGCCAAGGACCGGCTCTGTCGGGATGATGGAGGACACCTAGTGGAGGAACTGGAATAGGTGGGGAGATGGCAAACAGACAACTCACACAAGAGGAATGGATGATGAGTGCGATTTAATGCAGAAGATAACAAACTTTTATAGCAAAAGTCTCCAGGAGAAAGGGCAAAAGGTTACACAATCTTGCTGCAGGGCTTCATTCTTGGGTGGTTACCAGCTGGTCGCCTGATAGGCACTTCTTTCTGGCTTATCTCTATTTTTAAGCAATACAATGGGTTTCGATGTTTATCACCAATTAACCATTACCTTTTTCTATAGAGGCCTTAACGGTCCCATAAGATCTTTCCTGTTCCTTCTTTAATAGTAAGCACCAAGGAGGCCTAGATCTAGCAAGTCTCTTAGTAAATGAAAGAGAGTAACAGGAAATTCTTTCTCCTAAGTAGTTCTCCCAGCAATTGCCATACATTCTTTCTGTTCTAGCCAGCCTACAGCTTCTTGTAAATCTCTTACAAACAATTCCTTCTGCTGTCGTGAAACCCCCAATACTTTTATATTTACTTATGACTTGTCTACTAGCGTCCATAAGAGGGGCTTTCAGGGTAGCACTTAACTCTGGTGAGTTAGTCATATTTTTAAGACACTCATCAGATGTTGGAGTCGTCAACACTCTTAAGAAAGAGCTTTAAATAAGGGAACATTGAGCATGAGTAAGTACAATGAGCAGCAGAAACAGTAAAAGATTAATAGGCACTCTTATACAGTGAAGAAAAGAAAAGCAGGGACAGAAACACATCTTTCCCAGGGGCTTGCCAGCCTTTCCAGGAGGTAGGCCTCTTTGAAGACCCATTCTCTGAGGTAGATTTCGGTGAAGTCCCGTTCTCAGAGATAGGTCTTTGTGAAGCCCCATTCTCAGTTCTGAAAGCAGGTTTCCCATGCTAAGCAGACTCCACCGGAGTAGGCGTGGCAGGAAAGTCCCATGAGAGTGTCATCCCCAATCTCCAAACAGAAATGGCACCATGGCTCAAAAGATACAGAACTGGCCTTGAGCAAAAATCATCATCAGGGACAGTTCCCAAGCCCTGAGTTCAAGCCCTTCAACAACAACAACAACAACAAAAACAGAAATACACTCTTGCTTGCAAGTGATGGTGAAGCAATGGGGGTCCTGTCGTTGGGAGACCAGATGCTAGCCTAAGTGTACAGAAATTTCTAAAAACTCTCCAGGTTTGCCCCAGTGTGAAGTCACAGCAGGGTGGGCGTTGCCTTACCAACAACTCCAGAAGTCGTGGCCTGTCTTAGGCAAGGAGTGGGCTAATGGGAGCAGGGATGGGAGGGTAGTGTCAATTATATTCCCTCTATCCATGGAAATATAGTTTTGGATGCCGGTGTTAAAGTCTGAAGTGAAGGGTTGCATGTGGTTTGTAGCCTGACAAGTTGGGTTTCACCTGGCTATAAGAAGGTAACTGAAGCCGGGTGCTGCCAGTGTCTCACAACTGTCATCCTAGCTACTCAGGAGGCTGAGATTTGAGGCTTGCAGTACAAAGCCAGCTTGGGCAGGAAAGTCTGTAAGATTTTTATCTCCAATGAACCACCAGAAAACCAGAGGTAGTGCTGTGGCTCCACTGGTAGAGCACACACTTTCAGCTGAAGAGCTGAGGGACTGCATGCAGGCCCATAGTTCAAACCCCATGACCGACAACCAAAAATAAGGTGGATGAGTTTTCTGCATAGAGTTATGTACAGTAGGAAATGCCATTCTGTGTTATGAGCCATTCCAGACGTGTGAGAGGCTGAGATTTGTCTACAGTTGGTCTGAGGACGGTAGTGCCATCTACTCGGGGTTTGGCATGTTCGGGTGCTCAGGGACTGATGAGGCCTTGGGCTACCCCTGTGTGTGTGTGTGTGTTTGTGTGTGTGTGTGTGTGTGTGTGTGTGTGTGTGTGTGTGTTTCCTCATCTTTCTCTGTCCCCTTCCTGGGTTCCTGTCTTACTCTTCCTGACCAGGGATGTTTCCCCTCTTCCATTACAACCTTGCCTTTTGCCCCGTCAGGGTCTACAATGAGTCTTAAATTGCCAGAGACCTGCATAGTCCAGCTTTTCATTGGGGCCCAAGTCTGGCTGTCCATATCTTTGGCCACTTCCAGGGGATTCTGTGTCAGCAGGGCCAGCTGGCATAGGTTCTCCCTTACCTCTGGAGGGGTAGGGTTCAGTCCTAGGATGTCTTGTCCTTTTCCTCAGCTGGGCCTCTGGCTGCGTGTCCCTCCCAGCAGGCTGGCAGTGGAGTGTGGGAAGGGTGGTTGCCAGTGGCTCTGACCAACTTGAGCTTGATAGCTGACTGAAGGCTACCCAAGCAAGAAGGATCTTGGGCTGCATAGAGGTGAGGCCCAGGTGGCTTGAAAGTATCTGTTGTTGTCTAGGAAATGTCAACGAACATTATTGCAGCCAAGTCTATCTCCCAGCCCCAGCTTGGCCTCTCAGGTCCTTCTAGACAATTCTGGATACCCAGAATACAGAGGCACAGACTTAAGATTCCAGGACCAGGGAACTGGGGGATGAGAGACTGGTATGGCCAGTAGCGCAGTGTTCTGGGGCATTAGCCTTGACCTGGTTATGCCTTCCTTGGGTAAGTTCACTTCTTAACCCGTGGCTGGCCACACACCGGCCATTTGTGGCAGTGATATGGAAGTGGCAGGAGCAAAAGTGAGATCTAGTACGACCAAAATCTGGATTTATGGTCTGTGGGGGTGGGGAAGGCAAAGGGTGTATATTAAAAAAAAATCTCAGAGCTGGAACTCAGGGCCTAGGCACTGTCCTTGAGCTAACACTCTACCACTTGAATCATAGATCACTTTTCACCTTTTTTAGTAGTTAGTGGAGAGATGAGTCTCACAGACTTTCCTGCTTGGGCTGGCTTCAAGCTGCCATTCTAAGAGCTCAGCCTCTTGAGTCGCTGGAATTGCTGGTATGAACAATTGGCTCCAGTTAAGGATGATAGTGGATGCATGTGCTTGCATGCGTGTTTGTGTGCATGCATGCATGCGTGTGTGCATGAGTGTGTATGTGTGTGTGTGTGTGTGTGTGTGTGTGTATTTACCAGGACTTGAACTCAGAACCTAGGTGTTATCCTTTAGCTTGTTTGCACAAGGTTGTTGCTGTACCACTTGAACTAGGGTATCTCTGCTTCCCAGATTTTGGTGATTCATTGGAGAGAAGAGTCTGCTCAGGCTAGCTTTGAATCTTGATTGATCCTCAGTTGTCAGCCTTGAGTAGCTAGGATTATAGGCATGAGCCACTGGCACCCAGTTGCAAGAATGTCTTTTCATACGCTCTTCTGTTCTAACAGCTGTCTACTTCCCCTGGCCTAGATCTCTGACTTCCACTTCAGCTCCCAGCATCCCGGGATTGTGTGGAGAACATAAACCTCTAACCTGATCCCATTTCTTTGTACTCATGGGAGGGTATGTTTCTTCTGTAGCCTGGGGAAGGAGGGTAGCTGTAGATGGGCGCTGGGCTGGGGGATAGGTAGTCTGTTTCAGCCAAGAAGGAAAGTGTGGCCAGATGCTAATAGCTCATGCCCTCCTAGTCCAAGCTCCTCAGGAGTCTGAGATCTGAGGATTGCCATTCAGAGGCAGCCTAGCTAGAAAAGTCAGTGAGACTGTCCTCTGCAACTAGCCACTGAAAAGCTGGAAGAAAAGCTGTGGCTCAAGTGGTAGAGTGCTAGCCCTGAATGAAAAAGGTGAGGCACAGAGTCCAGGCCCTGAGTTCAAGCCCTAGTACCAAGATGTGTGCAAGTGTGTGCAGGCATACATACACACACAGACACACACACACACAGAAGAAGGTGGTAATGATGAGCTCAGCTAGAAAACTGGGGGCACTCCTGAGGCATAGTCATAGTAAACTCTCAAAGCAGATCAAGTGGTTTTTCCCTAAGTCATTCTTGGGCTGAGGGGTCTGGGTCATGCCAGTAAGTTCCATAGAACCTGCCTTTCTATCCATGCACGGGGCCACAGGACCAAGGGAAGGCATTATGGATGCTCATTTGTAGTCGGCCCACAATTGCCCCGAGCACTGGTAAGCAAAGTAAGGGTCCGAACCCTGTGACTCCTGGGATAGAGACTGCTACCAGCAGCAGCCTGCTGGCTGTGGATACCTGAGACTACAAGTCTTTCCTGAGCCCAACTCAACACCCGCCCAATGTGTGCCTGACAGATTCACACTCTTGTGATACTCGAGTGAGTGGGCATTACCTGCTGTGCCATCTTGCAGCTCCTGCCCCTGCTGGCCCAGAACCTTGGTCAGCCATGACAGATGCCATTCTGATGAACAGATTAATGACCTCCATGCTCAAGGCTCCAACCTTCTCTGATACTGTGGCCTGCTCTGTAGGCAAAGGCCTCCAAAGAGGCTGCTCTCAAGACTTGTAGGACACCTAGTCATTGGGAGACCCTCAGTGGCCCACTTGAAATTACTCTGCCTAGATCCACAGAGTGAGGTCCAAGCAGGCCAGATGTTGGTCATGGGACTTGAACTCTGGGCCTGGGGCCTGTCCCCAAGCTGTTTGGCTTGCCACTTGAGGCACAACACCAATTCTGGTTTTCTGGAGGTTCCTTGGAGATCAGAGTCTCCCAGACTTTCCTGCCTAGGCTGGCTTTGAACCGTGATCCTCACATCTCAGCCTCCTGAGGAGCTAGGAGGACAGGTGTGAGCCACCGGTGCCCGGCTGATCTGGCCTTTCACCACAGTAGACTAGGAGCTTCTGAAAGCCTTTCTTTATTTTTTTAGGTGCAAGTACTGGGGCTTGAACACAGGGGTTAGGCTCTGGTCCCTTAATTTTTTCCCTCAAGGTTAGCACTCTGCCACTTGAGCCAAAGCTCCATTTCTGGCTTTTGGTAGTTCATCGGCAAGAAGAGTCTCACTTGCTTTCCTCCCCTGAGCTGGCTTGACCCACGATCTCTATCTCAGTCTCCTGAGTAGCTAGGATTTACAGGGGTTGAGCCACTGGTGGCATTGGGCTAGAAGCTTTTCTTAAGCAAGTGTTCTGCCCTGAGTTTGCCCTAACTCCTCCATGCAAAGGAGGTCTGAGGGTCAGGAGCTCTGAAAAATTAGCTTCCAGCCACAGGAAATGGCTGGGGTCTCTGGTAAAAAGCCAACTAATCTTCCTCCTGGGCCCCATTCTGGGACTCCAGCCTCTGCCCTACCTGTGACTCACATATAAACCTTGACCCAGCCTTGAATGTCCTACCAGACTTGTCTGAAGCCACAGAACCTTCATTCCACCCATACCATCTGCTCTAAAGCACATCTCAGGACCTTTGCCCATGCTGTACCTTCTGCCTGAGGCCCTCTGTCCTGAATCCACATCTTGGAACTCCTGTGGAATTTTGGCATTGGTTATATCACCTAGTGGAGCAAGTCTTTCCTTCCCTTCTCCCTCTTTTTTTTTTAATATTGAGTTTCTAGAGATGGAACTTGTGCAGGCTGACTGGCAAATGCTCTATCTTGGTGTGTGTGTGTGTGTGTGTGTGTGTGTGTGTGTGTGCATGTATGTGCCAGTCCTGGGGTTTGAATTCATGGCCTGGATGCTATCATATCCCTGAGCTTTTGTGCTCAAGGCTAGCGCTCTACTCTACTACTTGAACTACCGCTCTATGTCTGGCTTTTTGGGTGTTTAATTAGAGAAAAGTGTCTCATATAGACTTTATTGCTTGCAATTGGTATCATCAGATCTCAGCCTCCTGAGTAGCTAAGATTACAGGGGTGAGCCACCAGCACCTGTCCTCTACTCTACCTCTTATCTATAACTTCAGCCCTCGTCTGAGTTCCAGAGCAAAATATCACACCAGGATGAATTTTTTCTTTTTGACAGTCTTGGGGATTGACCTCAGAGTCTCGGCATATCCCTGAGCTTCATTTGCTCATGGCTATCTTTCTATCACTTAAGCCACAGTACCACTTTTGGATTTTTCTGTTTCTGTGGTACTGAGCAATCAAACCCAGGGTTTGTGCATGCGGGCTAGGTAAGCACTCTAGCACTAAGCCACAATCTCATCCCAAGGCTCCCTTCTAACGGGAGTTATGAGGGTGGGGTTTATTGGCTTACCCCCTTTGGTGTAGAAATCTCTATTTCATATCTTTGCCATGATTTGGGACCAGCTTGTGACTCGGCAATGAGGCATGATAAATGAGTGATAGCCACAGGCCCCAGAAGTCTAGCCTGTCATCCTACAGAAGGATAAAGAATATGGAGCCAGAACCTTTGACAACTCCTACAGCCTAGGAACTGTGCTTTCCCTGGAGGCAGTGGCTGGCTTCATGGTGTCCCGATGGGACACCTCGGCCAGAACATAAGGCTTCAGTTCTTAAATGGCAGAGAAGGATTCTTTGTTCATGTTGCCTGCTCAGACTTTGTACTCTCTGAGGGCTTGTCCCAGCTTGCCCAGGTTGGGGGGCTGGGCATGGGCAACCTGCTGAATGCCCATTGTCCATACACAGATACATGGAGTTATTGCCTCGTTGTTGTTTTTTTTATTTTTGGCAGGTCCAGGGTTGTACTATGAGCCTAGGCTCTGTCCCTGAGCACCTTTTGCTCGAGAGTAGTGCTCTGCCCTTGAGCCACAGCCCCATGTATGGTTTTGTTTCCCCTGTGATCTCTTAGAAAGAAGAATGTCATGGACTTTCCCATCCTGGATGAATTCAAATTGGCATTCTCTACATCTTGGCCTCCTGAGGAGCTAGGATTACAGGCAAGAGCCACTGGCACCTTGCTTACTTTTCTTCTTTTTTCTTTTTTTTAATGGTAACAATCTGAAGTCTTCATGGTGTCACTCCAATGGTTTGCATTATAATTAAATGACCCAGGCCTGGAGTTTGAATGCTAGGACTGCAACCCACAAAGGGAAGGAGAGCCTAACAAACTTATTCCTGTTCATGTGAATGCTTATAGAGTGTTGCTAATGTAACAATAAATGTGCAGTGGATTCATGACCCTATTTTAGAATGCCACACAAAAATTATTGGGTTTATGTTTTCCATTCTAACACCATGGTATAATTAAGGATATTGATTAATTTTTAATTAATACTTTTATAAGTATTCAACCCGGATACTTCATTAAATGGAGGCAAAATTTATTAACTAATAATTGGTAATAACATATATAATTTAATATCCTCACATTCCCACTCTCTGTATATGTATATATTTGTATATGTTTATGTCTATCTCTCTATCTACTTCAATCTACATATTTATCAACGTATACATACATACATATGTATATATATATGTATAAATATAAATATGGTGCAAATTCCAAACCAGGGCCTTATTACTATTATTATTACTATTATTATTATGAAGATGATGATGATTATTTTGCCTAAGCACGGGGCTTGAACTCGGGTCTTGGCATCTCTGCCACAGTTGGCGGTGGCATCCTAGGACCTGAGTTCAAATCCTGGGGTGGAAAAATAAATAAAAAACTGTAAAGGAGAAGCCTAAAACTGAGAAGTTCAAGGAGGTAGTTTTCCTTTTTATTCCCTTTGTATTGTGACCATCCTGGGTCTAAATGACAAGGCCCAGAAAGCATACATTATCTTGCATTGCTGATGTTTGGTGGGGTATTAAGGAAGCCATAGCCAAAACCAGCAACTTAGCCCTGGAGGTCGAATCCCAGGACTGCCACTAATGAATGGAGATTCTCAGAAACCTATTCCCATATATATCCATATGAATGGAATGTTATAAAATTAACAATTAAATTAGTAGTTAGTATACGATATTATAAAATTATACACAATTATACAATATTGACTAGTTTTCAATTAATACTTTATTATGTATTCAATCATGATACTTAAAAATGGAAGGAATAATTTAATTGCCAATAATCAGTATTAATATTGTTTATGCAATTTCATAATATACAGACATCTCTCTCTTGTTTTATACATATACATCTATTTGTCTATCTACCAATCTATACATTTATCTGTTCATACAATTGTCACTCCTGGGGTTTAATGATAGAATGTTCGCCTAGTAAGTACAAAGCTCTGCATTCGATTCCTCACTACTGTGTACACAAAAAAATCCAGAAGGCATGCTGTTACCCAAGCAGTCAAGCACTAGCTTTGAGCATAAAAACTTAGGGACTGTGTCTAGACCCTTACTCAAGAGCCAGGACTGGCACCAAAAAAAAAAAAAAAAAAAAAAAGATAGAATGTTCTGACTGCAACAATGTAAGTATAGTACTACAAATACCTCATCACAAGTATGGGACTACAAATACCTCATCACAGAGCAAGTAGGGAGTCTGGTGCTGACAGCTGCCATCTAACTTGACAAAATGTCCCATGATACTATTATCATATTTTCACCACTTAGAAACTTGAAGAGGAAGCTGGGCATCGGTGGCTCATGCCTGTCATCCTAGCTAATCAGGAGGCTGAGACTTGAGGATCATGGTGCAAATCCAACCTGGGCAGGAGATTCCTTGAGATGCTTATCTCCAATGAACCACCAGAAAGCCTGAAGGGGCGCTGTAGCTCAAGTGGTAGAGCTAGACTTGAGCTGAAGAGCTCAGAGACAGCACCGAGGCCCAGACTTGAACTCCTCCAACTTACAAGAAAGAAGGAAACCTGAAGTGGAGTGCTGGGAACTTGTGTTAGGGGTAGAGTGCTTTGCATGTATGAAACCCTGGGTTTGAATCCTAAGTACCACATCCCTAGAAAAAAACTCTGAAGTGGATCTCTGGCTCAAGCTCAAGTGGTATACTTGAACAGGTGAAACAAATACAATGTTCATGTCCTGAGTTCAAGCTCCAGGACTAGGGTATACACACACACACACACACACACACACACACACACACACATACACACACACACACACACAAACACAGAGCATAAGTAAAGTTGTGACACAAAATGGTAAAGCACCTGGATTCTCCTCTGAGCTCATTCTCATCACCCTAGCCCTGTGTTCAACCCCAAAACCTAGCCACCCAAGGCCTGACTAGGAGAAGACAAAGGTTTCAAAACCTGATAAGCTTCACCAGATCTAGATGACAGGAAGCATTGTGATTTTGCACAAGTGCTTAGATTTAGCAAACTTCCAGAATCTTAGGGAGGCACCACCATTGCCAATTAGGAATCTTTTCATTAGGTTCAGCTCCCTAGTTGTCTGCCAGAAGGACTCGAATTAATTGAAGCAGTTTGTTTCAACATTGGAACATAGTCTCACAAAGACAGGACAAGTCCAGGGAATTTGGCCTGCCACAGGAGATGGCACAATTGAAGGCTTCCTGTCAAAACAGAGCACTGGGGAGAGAGTTAGCTTGGGGTACAAAGAGGCCTTTTTCTCCTGGCCTTCAGAGCCCATCCACACTCATCCTCACTAATTGCCCCCGATAAATTGTTTGTTACACAGCTGTACAGGAGTGAAACTTTTTGTCTGCCTGTTCCAACAGTGAGGCAGACTTCCTCCAGCATCCTGGGGTGCGCAGAAACCCTCAGGATACCCTGGGAACAGTGAGGGGAGCCCCGAAATAGGCACTGTCTTGAAAACACCGTTTGTGCTATGAAATCATTCTATTCAAAGCAAATTTCCTAGCTGTGTGCCTTTCTTCATAGCGACCTTGGATGTTCACTGATAGAAATACATGCATACACACACAGACACATGGAGTTAATGGCTCTTTTTTGTGGCTTTTTAATGGCTTTTTGTAATGGCTTTTTTTTTGAGGCTTGAACTGTGAGCCTAGACATTGTCCCTGAGCTCCTTTTGCTGAAGGAAGCACTTTATTGTCTTAAACCATGTTTACCCTAGGCTGGGGTACAGCATTTACACCCACAGATGATCCGGGGATCCTAGGACCCGAGTTCAACTCACAGCACTGGCAAAAATACATCAAACCAAAAAAAAAAAGAAACGGAGGAAGAAAAATCCAAGAAGTTTTACACAACCATTTTACCTCTTTTTCCTTGGCACTGTGACCATCCTGGGTCTCAATGACTCGGCTGGAAAATTGTATGTCACCTTGCATGGCCTAAGGCTTCTGGGCTGTCAGTGAAGCCTGAGCCCAACAGAGACACCTAGGACCTGAGTTCCATGATCCTGGGACTGCCACCTACTCACAGCTGAAGATCCTAGGAGACTCGTTCCTATCTATAGGAACACTAATAGAATGTTTGACATATACTAATTTAATTACTAATTAGCTAGTCTATTATAAGATTGTATGCAATAAATATAAGTCATTGATTAATTTAATTAGTACCTTATTAAGTCTTCTACCATGAGTAATTAATGGAGGCATAGTTTTAGAACTAATAATTGGTAGTAATAGAATATATAAAAATAAGATATAGACAGACATCACATTATATAGAGTTATACACTAGAATCTACATACATGTCTGTCTCTCTATATATACATTTATTTATAGATGAATATACATATGTAAATACACACACAGCGATCTACACATATATTTGTTTATGTATTGGCCACTCCTAGGCCTTGATCTCAGGTCCTGAAATTTGCTCACCAACTTCACTTGCATCAGACTGTTGTGCTAACATTAACCCATTCATGAAGTGGCCCTTCTAGGCCTGGAGTTCAAATTACAGAACTGCCAAAAACTTAATCCTGGTGGCAGAAGCCAATTGTCTCACTTGTTTTCCTTATCGGCGAAAGTCCTGGGTTTCAGGAATGATGTATAATACATTGACAAATCTATGTCCTATGTAATAGGATGTAAAAAATCTTATATGTGTAATCATACTCATTAAATAGATTAAAATAAATAAAACACAAAATAAAATGAATAACTACACTAACCACAATATGCAGTAAACGTGCATGTAAATATAAATCATGTATTTAAAATGTATACGAATATTATTTTTTTTCGAGTGCTAGGACTTGAATTCAGGACCTGAGAACAGGCTTGACTTTCTTATCCTCCAACACGGTGAGCTTCCCGTTCCCCCACAATGCTGCAGATTTACTCAGACCCTGAGTTCAAATCCCAGGCCTGGCAGAAAAAATGGCATGAATTCCAAGCCAAGGAGCCTCACAATTTTTTAAATATTTTAATGTATTTATTTATTTATTTATTTATTTATTTATTTATTTATTTATTTATTTATTTATTTTTGTTTTGTCAAGCACAGGTCTTGAATTCAGGTAGTGACAATTCTGCCTCCGCTTTTATTAGTCTAGGCTGGGGTGCAGCCACTGTACCCACAGCTGAACCTGAGTTCCTGGGCCCCAAAGACTGACAGGAAAAAAAAAATGAAAAGACAGATAAAAATCCGGCAACTTGCAGATGGCTCCGGTTTTACATTTACTTTCTTTGCAAGGTAACCATTCTGGATTTGTATGATGGCTGAAAATTGTTTGTAACCTGGCATTTCTGAAGGTTGGCGGGCTACCAGGGAAGCCATAGGCCAACTCGGCAACATAAGCCCTGTGTTAGAAGCCCATTCCTGTCTCCTACCAATGGAGGGAAATCCTAAGAGTCTCATCCCTATTCATAGGAATACTGATGGAAGGTTATGAATGTCAAGGTTGAATTAGTTGTTCCTGAAAGATACCACTATAAAATTAAACAGAGTGATGTTAGGAGGCCAATGGATTTTAATGAATATTTTCTGACACATTAAAAGAATACTTTTAATTCCATGGATGTAATAGTTTCCTGACAGTGGTTGATTCAATTAAAAATTCATTAAGGATGGAAACAGTCATATTAATTACATGGAGGCATAATAAATACCCAAGTGTTGGTAAGAATGTAGTCTATATAACTGAAGAATGTATGGAAATCTCTGGCACTTAATAAAGATCTATATTTATTTGTTTTTTTTTTCAGGGCTTTTTTTTTTGTGAGAATACCGTACAGAGAAGTTACAATTAGATGGTCAAGATAAGGAGTACATTTCGTATCAAGCATTGTTGCCTCCTCTTTGTTTCCCTTCCCATCCCTTCCCATACTACTCCCTTCCCCCCACCAGGTCCTCACCCCCTCCCCACCAAAGTTGTAAATTTCATTTTTCGACATAACAAATTGTACATCTCATTGTTGCAATGGGTTCACCTGTATCCCTTCCCCTCCAAAAATTATACCAACATCAAATAAAGTGAAAACAGGGGTTATACCGTGGGGAAGGGACAAACAATGCAATATAGAAATCATCTTATAAATATGTTAGAAACAATTGCATGAAAGGCAAAAAAAAAAAAACCAAAAAAATTTAATACTTATCTTGGGGTTCATTCCCCTAACATCAACTTATCTGACCTTTTCTGCTTGACTCAGACATATACCAGTTATTGCATATACAGGAAACCATGGTACCTATGTTTCTTTGGGCGTGGCTTACTTCACTTAATATAATTTTTTCCAAGTCTTTCCATTTCCTAACAAATGGGGCAATGTCATTCTTTCTGATGGAGGCATAGAATTCCATTGTGTATATATACCACATTTTCTTGATCCATTCATCTACTGAGGGGCATCTAGGTTGATTCCATATCTTAGCTATGGTAAATAATGATGCAATAAACATAGTTGTGCTGGTAGCTTCAGTATGGTCTTGTTTGTGACCATTTGGGTAAATGCCCGAAAGTAGGATTGCTGGGTCATAGGGAAGTTTTATGTGGAGTATTTTGAGGAACCTCCATACTGCTTTGTGTACTACCATCTGCATGTCAATCTGTTCTTATTTTGTCAACCCCTGGGGCTCAATCTCAGTGCTGGGAACTGCTTGTCAGCTCCATCTGCCCCATGCTGGCCGAGCTGACACTCATCCATTCATAAATTGGGCCTTGTAGGCTGTGAGTTCAGATGCCAGCACTCACAAAAATTGAAGCAGGGAGTAAGAAGACCAGGGTAACACATGTTTTTCTTTTCTGTGAACGTCCTGGGTGTCAATTGTGAAGTTTCATACATAGGCAAATCTATATCCTATGTAATAAATGTAGTAAATATTCCATGTGCAATAAGTCAATAAAATAAATGGTAACTAAATGAATAAAACAAAAAATCAAATGAATAACTACAATAAGTGGAATATTGAGTCAACATACAGGGCTCAATCTCAGGGCCTGGCAACTGCCTGGCAGATGAATTGGCTAGAGGCTGCTATGCTGACAGCCACCCATTCATGAACTGAGCCTTCTAGGCTCTGAGTCAAGATCCTAGCAATGCCAAAAATATAATCTTGGAGTAAGAAGCTGAGCGGGACCCATGTTTTCCTTTTCTTTGAAAATGCTCAGATAGGATGTATAATTAGGGTGCAAATCTATATACTATGTAATAGGATGTCATAAAGGTAAGAAAAGTCATATGTGGAATAATTGTCACTAAAATGAATGAAAAACAGATTGAATTAGTAGTGAATCATTCTGGGATAAAATTAGATGCAACAATTTAGGAGGTGCATTAAGTTTAATTAATATTTTATTAAGCATTAACAGAATAAAAATTACATGGAGATATAATTAAATACCTAATAATTGAAAGTAACACATGATACATAATTTAACTATATATAGACATCTATCTCATTCTATAAAATATGTAATTTTATGTATGGATGTATGTACATATATGATAAACAACAACAGGACATTGAGTAATTATTGATTAATGATTTATTAATTGTTCAACTGGAACATATCATTAAATGGAGACATAATTTAATACCTACAATTGTTAGTAATATTATCTATAATTAAATAATATACAGACATCTCTCTGTGTATATAATATTTATATACAGCAATCTCTAAGTATACCTTGTTCACTCCTGGTTTCAGTTGTTGAGTGTTCACCTAGCAAGCACCAAGCCCTTGGTTCGATTCTTCAATGCCACATGAACAGAATACCTGGAAGTTCTGAGGTCTTTCAATCAATTGAGTGCTAGCCTGGAGTACAAATGCTTAGGTACAGTGTCTAAGCCCTTACTCAAGCCATAAGACTGCTTCCACAAAAAGGTGGATTGTTCTAAATGCAACTATACAAAGACAGAACTTCAAATACCTCATCACAGAGCAAGCTAGGAGTATGGTGCTGACAGCTGCCACCTAACCTGACTTAGCCAGATGTAAACACTGCAACCTAGCTCCATGGAACCAGACAAAACTGGCTTACCCAGATCATCCTAGCTGCTCAGGGGCTTTAAAACCCAGTCCTGTGAGACTCTTTAAAATGTGGCTCCAAGTGGTAGAGCTCTAGCCTTGAGCAAATGTTATTAGAGTATAATCTCCATGTTTTGAGTTCAAGCCATATGCCTAACCCCCCCCCCAAAAAAAACCCACCACAATAAACCATTAGATGTGAACTTGTGTGGTTTGTGAAATGTTCCTCAAAGAATGGTGATAGTGATGAAAGCACCCTAATTCAAATAACAGCTTGTGGAATAGAGCTATGTGCTGAGTCCTTCATAAAGTGCTCTGTGCTAAGTCCTGCACATGATGCTATGTACTGAGTCCTTCACAGGGTGCAGTGTGCTGAGTCCTGCATTGGGTGCTGTGTGCTGGGTCTTTCACAGGATGCTGTTTGTTGAGTCATGCAAAGAGTGTCATGTGCTGTGTCCTTCACAGGTGCATTCTTTCATCAGGTCCTTGTAAGAGCTCCACAACTGAGATGATTATGCAGACAAGTATATTGAGGCTTCGATACGTCCCCATGTCAGGGACAAAATTATGTATTACTGAAGACTAGTGAGTTGTCTCCTGCAGACAATTGGTTTTTTTTTTCTTTCTTTGTTTTTTCACAGTCATGAACCTTGAACTTGGGGCCTAGCCACTGACCCTTACCTCTTGGGTACATGGCTAGCACTCGACCCCGTGGAGCCAAGGACCCCCTTGCAGGAGAGTGCCACCTAGGGGTCGATAGCTGAGGACTGTCACCCCGCCTTCTCAAGAAGCTGAGATCTGAAGATCTGGGTTTCAAACTATCCCAGAAACAAAAGGTCCCATGAGACTACTATCTCCAATTCACCACTAAGAAACCTGAAGTTGAAGCTGGGTGTTTGTCACTCATACCTGTCATACTAGCTTCTCAGGAGGATGAGATCTGAGTATCATGGTTCAAAGCTAGCCTGGGGAGGAAAGTCTTTAAGACACTTAGCCCCAATGGACCACCAGAAAACATGAAGTGGTGCTTTGGCTCAAGTGGTAGGGCACAAGACTTGAGCTGAAGAGCTCAGGGACAGCACCCAGGCCTAGACTTCAACTACAACCAACAACAACAAAAAAAGACAGAAACAAACTAACAAACCTGAAGTAAAGGGCTGGGAATGTGCCTTAGGGGTGGAGTGCTTTGCAACTATGAAACCCTGAACTTCATTTCTCAGGACCACAACACTAGAAAAAGGTTGCAGTGGCTCTGTGGCTCAATCGGGAGAGGGCTATCCTTGTACAAGAGAAACTAGGTACAGTGCTGAGTTCCAGCTCCAGGACTGGTGTATGTGCACTCACACAGACACACAGACACACAGACACACACACAAACACACACACACACACACACACACACAGAGACAAGAAGTGAAGTTGTGACACAAAATGGTAAAGCCTTGGGCTTCTGCACTGAGCTCATGGTAGCACCCAGGCCCTGTGTTCAACCCCCAAACCTAGCCACCCAGGGCCTAACTAGGAGAGGTCAAAAGTTTCAATATCTGATGAGCTTCACCAGCCCTAGATGACAGGAAGCTTTGAGATATCTGACATGCGCTTGGATTTCCTAAGCTTCAAGAAACCTAGGAGAGGCATCATAGGCCCATCATCTCCAACAATGAAATATTTCATTAGGTTCAGTGCCCTAGTTGTCTGCCAGAAGGTCTCCTGAATTATATTGAGCACTGTATCTGAACACCGGAATATAGTCTCACAAAGGCAGGATGAGTGCACAGGACTTGGCCTGCCATGGGAAGTGGCACAAATGAAGGCTTCCTGTCAAAACAGGGCACTGGGGAGAGAGATCGCTTGGGATACAAAGAGGCCTTTTTCTCCTGGCCTTCAAAGCCTGCCCACACTCATCATCACTAACTGATGCAGATGGAATTGTTTGTTAAACAGCTGAACAGGACTGAGGCCATTTGTCTGCATATCCAGATAATGAGAGAGACTTCTTCCAGCAGGCCTGGGATGCAGAGAAACAATGAGAGAGACTTCTTCCAGCAGGCCTGGGATGCAGAGAAACCCTCAGGCTACACTGGGAACAGTGAGGTGAGCCCCAGAACATGCACTGTCATGAAAGCACTCTCTGTGTTATGAAATCATTGAATTGAAAACAAATTTTCTAGATTGGTGCAATTCATAATAGCTACTCTGGAGATTCACCTATAGGAATACGTCCATATACACAGAGACATGGAGGTACAGGTTCTTTTCCAGGGGGCAGGACGTGGGGTTGAATTATGAACCTAGGCATTATCCCTGAGCTCCTTTTGCTCAAGGGTATTGCATTAACCTTGAATCACAGCCCCACTTCTGGGTTTTTCTGTGATGTCTTAGAAGTAACAGTGTCATGGATTTTCCTATGCTGGCTGGATTTAAACTCAGATTCTATACATCTCAGCTTCCTGGGGAGCTGGGATTATAGTCAGCCTCCACTGGCTCTTGCCTTTCTTTTCTTCTTCATTTTTTAATCTGTACAATCTGACTTCTTAACAGGGTCCTTCCAGTGGTTTGAATTTATAAGTAAGCAATTCCAATGTCCTTTATAGCTGCTTTCTCTGAGAAGGATTTTCACTCCTCATCTTCTCTTCTGGTCACAGGTTTGAAGCCAAAAGTAAGATATGAGTATCACAGGATTTGGCAGCTAATGTCCACATTAAATGCCAGTTCTGGCACTTAGCATTGAGCTGCAGTGAATTTACTGTCTAAGGATGAGAGAACCGAAAGCTGGAGCAATCCTCATACTGTCTGCATTGCTCCTTTTTCCTATAAAATGATCTAATAATTATGAATGTTGTGTGCCTCCAGTGTTAATTATCTAGAACACATTAGAAGCATCTGCATGTTTCTGTTTTTCTCTAGTACATCCAGAGATTTAGACTAAGGTTTTGTGTGGAGGGGTTTTTCAGTGTATCCCTGAGAAAGCTGCTTGCAGTCTCCTGGGGAGATCACAATTCAAAGTCAGCCCAAGCAAGAAAGTCTGTGAGATTCTTATCACCAATAAGCCACCAGAAAACCAGAAGTGGAACAGTGTCCCAGAGGGTAAAGCTACAGCTTTGAGAGAGAAAGCCGAGCAGGAGACACAGGCCAGACCAGGCAAGAAAGCCTGGGGGGCACTTATGTCCAATTAACAACCAGATGGCTGGAAGTGAAGCTGTGGTGGTGGTAAAGCCTCAGCCTTGTACGAAACAGCTGAGGAATGCATTGGGCCCTGTGTTTAAGCACTGGGATGGCTTCTCTTTTCAAAAAGAGAAGGCCAGGATTATGTATCAGTGCACTAACTACTTATGTATGTATAGTAACTCCCTGAGTGCAAACAGACCTTTTATTTACTGGTTCATTTTTCAGATATGCTCGTTGCACATACTGCACCATTCTCTTCATTTCAGGCCCATGGCTTTTCTCTTCCAGGGTTCCAGGCCTGAGTCCTTATATGATGCACACTTAAGCTCTCAGCAGTTTTTATTTACATTTTATTATGAGGCCCATGCAGGAACAGACACAAATCAGGCAGGGGAACAGAAGGAAAGGTTTTTTAGAAATAACTAGTATTCAGAAAATTAAATTTGGGGATGTAAAATGGTAGTATACTTATGTAAAATCTACCATGAAGAAAAAGATGGGGCTGCGGACTTGGATTACTGAAAGAGTGCTTGCCAAGCATGCAAGAACCACTGGGTATGATTACTCAGTATCACATACACAGAAAAAGCCAGAATTGGTGCTGTGGCTAGACCTGGCAAACAGAAACCTACGTAGGTAGGTAGCTAGCTAACTAGGTAGATAGGTAGAGAGAGAGAGAGAGAGAGAGAGAGAGAGAGAGAGAGAGAGAGAGAGAGAGAGAGAGAGAGAGAGAGAGAGAGAGAGAGAGAGAGAGAAAGAGAGAAAGAGAGAGATACATACATACATACATACATACATACATAATACATAGAAAATAGATAGAAAAAAGATAGATAAATAGAAAGAAAAATAGATAGATAAATAGATAGATAGAAAGAAACATGATATATTAACCTAGTCTTGGATGTCAGGAGGAATGAAGGGAACAATTCCCAATCATGATGCCTTCTGCAGGGTTCCGGTCACCAACTTCGCCTTCACACAACCACAGAGCAGGAAGACTGTCTCTTTCCCACTTCTCAGGCAGCCAAATGCCCCAGAGCCAAGAGGGCAGAGCCAGGTTTTAACTCAGGTGCTTGGAGACAGAAGAGAAAGGACCCTGCTTCTCCTTGGACTGGGAATTTGCATTAATGATGTTCAGAATGAAGGAAGGAGAATGGACTGGCGGAGGTAGAAGAATGGTCTTTAAATCTGACACATGGAGAGTCAAATCCCCACTCCTTAAGACCAGAGAGCAGGGTTTTTCTTCTCTGTTCCTCCCCTCTCCCCCACTAAACTGGCTCTCTATTGTTACCCTAAAGATAGCCTGAGGCTCCCTTCACCTGAGAGAGGAAGGTTAATTAGTCATTGTTTGAAGAGTGTGAGAAAAGCCTGACCCTGTTGTAACTCTAACAAATGTTTCAGGGTTCCCCCCATTGCTGGCTTTTGCAGCTGACTTCCCTGTTGAGTGTGTACATTCTGTTTCCTAATCCTGCAGGCCTAGGTCTCTGCACCTAGCCTGGCTTTTGCAACCATTTTCTGTCCTTCAATTACAGTGTTACACTGGAGTTTTTCTGCAAACAGTGCTAGGGCTTGGATAATGAGAACTTCATTTGAACCCAGGATGGTTCAATAATGTTTCTTTGCTGCTTCTATAGCTCGAGAACTCTAAGAATATTAGAGTTCAAGTAACTTCTCATCACCAAGGGAAACACAGGAAGCTCTTGAACATCTGACCTTTCAGAAGTGGAAGTCAGAGTGTCATAGACCTTTCTGCGCTGGCTGGCTTCACCCTGTGATCCTGAGACCTCAGCCTCATGATCTAGGGTGTTGGGCATGAGCTACTGGTGCTCTGCTAGGTTCAGAAATGTAATGACATTGACAATACAAGTCAACTGCTTATCACATAAGGCTCGGGAAGCATATTAAGCCTTTCAACGATGGACCTTTAAGAACCATGTAGGACACAAGGTTCAATGCTAGAGTCTAAGAGGATGGGAATATAAATCTGCTACATTTGAACCTAGAGCTCTGACTCCAATTTTGGTGTACATCAGTGTTCATTTTCCAGAGAATGTTCTCCTAATTAGCAAATAGGAAAGTACTTTGATTAACCGTCATTTTTTTCCCAGTTGTGTGTCTTGAACTCAAACCTTGGCACTCTCCCTGAGCCCTTCAATTCAAGGTGAACACTCTACCACTAGAGCCACAGCGCCAGGTGGGGTCTTTTGGTGGTTCACTGGAGCTTTCCTTGCCTAGGCTGTCTTTGAACTGTAGTCTTCAGCTCTCAGCCTCCTGAGAAGCTAGCATTCCAGGTGTGAGCACTGGCATCTGGCCTATTGTTTTTGTCAGTCCTGGGGCTTGATCTTAGGGCCTTGGTACTATCTCTGTGCTTTTTTTCTCAAGGGTAGCCACTTGAACCACTCTACAGCTTCTGGCTTTTCCTGAGTATGTGTCACTGAGGATTCAAATCCTGGCATTCATGCATGCTGAGGGAGCGAGCTCTTTACCACCAAGCCACATTTCTAGCTCCACCCTTAAAATTTTATACCTCAATTTGCCTATCCTCAGGAAAAGGCTTCTGAGTATAAATAATCTAAAGGAATCTCTATAGGAAGATGTCCAAAGATAAGAAAAAACTCAGGGAGGATGGGAAGGGATGGGAAGGGGAAACGAAGGAGGAGGCTATAATGCTTGATAAGATATATACTCATTATCTTGCCCATGTAATTGTAACCCCTCTCTACAGTATTTTCACAATAAAAAGAAAAAGAAAAAAAAGAGAAAAGAAAAAAAAAAGCTCATACTTGGGAGAGACTCTAAACATGTGAAAACGGTGACAAATGGCTCCATTTAATTATGTATTATGTTTCAACACTTAATAAAATATTAAGGAAAATTAGTCAATGTCCTAAGTTATTGTGTATAATTTTATAATAGATGTGCAAAATACAATACATATTATGTGTATAATAATATTAAATACAATAATCAATAAATAAATGAATCAAATAAAAATAAAATACAAAATCAATAATAAAAATCATAATATGAAATTAACATACGTATGTAAGTATATAACATACATTCAGTACACATGTATAGAAATATTTTTTTTCCATTGCAGGGCCTTCATTCAGGCCCTGGGAACTCTAGCCTGAATTATTTTCCTCAAGGACAGTGGGCTTTGCCTTCACCCGTGTTGCAAAAGAGTTACCTGGATGGTGAGCTCAAATCCTAGCAATTGCAGAAATACTGGCCCCAGTTCCATGAAAGTGACTTAATTTTTTAAATGGAAGCAGTTATGTTTATTCAGTTCCATACTGAACATTAAAAATAGGCAGCGTAGGGCTGGGAAGTTGGCTCAGTGGTAGAGCGCTTGCCTTGCATGCCTGAGGCCCTGGGTTCGATTCCTCAGCACCACATAAGCAAAAAGAAAAAAACCAGAAGTGGCGCTGTGGCTCAAATGGTAGGGCACTAGCCTTGAGCTGAAGAGCTGAGGGACAGCTCCCAGGCCCAGAGTTCAGGCCCCACAACTGGACCCAAAAAAAAAAAAAAAAGGCAGCGTAGAATTTTGTACAGCTATTCAGATTTCCTTCCCTTACCCCCAAAGTGCTTTTCTGAAAACTAATATGTTTCTTTTTTTTGTATGTTTTTTATTGTAAAAATGTTGTACAGAGGGGTCACAGTTACATGAGCAAGGTAATGAGTACATTTCCTATTGAGCCTTGTTGCCTCCTCCTTTGTATTCCCCTTACCATCTCTTCCCTCCCATCTTGACAACTATCTCCACCTGCCTAGGTCAGTGACTTAATTTTTCAATTTTGGTTGGCATGGGGTTTGAACTCAAGTAGTGGCAACTCTTCCTTCACATTGCTACAGATTTACCAAGAACCCGAGTTCAAATCCCAGGCGAGGAAAGAAAACTGGCAGAAATTCCAAACCAAGGAACTTTATTTTTTTTATTTTGTTGAATTCTTTCTTTCTTTCTTTCTTTCTTTCTTTCTTTCTTTCTTTCTTTCTTTCTTTCTTTCTTTCTTTCTTTCTTTCTATCTTTCTTTCTTTCTTTTTTCTTTCCTTCTTTCTTTCTTTCTTTCTTCATTTATTTATGTTTTGGCCAACCATGGGGCTTGAAATCAGGTCGTGGAAACTGCCTCCGCTTGGATCTCCCTAGGCTGGGATTCAGTCTCTGGACTCATTGCCAATCCTGAGATCCTAGGCCCACGGGGCTGTCAGGAAGAAAAGAAAAAGCTGGAAAACACAAAAAGTGTCGAGCTGCAGAGGCCTTGGTTTTTATGATTTTTTTTTCTTTACACAGTGACCATCCTGGGTCTGAATGACACGGCTGTAAAGTGGACCTGACCTGCCATTGCTGTTGTCTGGTGGGCTCTCAGCGAAGCCATCGGCCAACCTGTCAACATAGACCCTAGCTTCAAATCTCAGTCCTGACACCAATGACAGAAAATCACAAGAGACTCATTCCTATGCATAGGAATACTGGTTGAAAGAGTAGCTCATGCCTTGGTCTAGTCTAAAATTGGATGCAATAATCCTAGAATGCTGATTGATCTTAATTAATAGTTTTTTAAGCATGAAATGAATAATATTCATTCACTGGCAGTATAATATATACCTAATAGTTGATAGGAATGTATTTGTTGTCATTCAATCATAGATAGATGGCTCTGTCACTCTTTACTAATATATATTTATTTGTATACCACCGTCTGCCTATCCATGTATCGCTGTTTTGGCCAAACATGGGGGTCAATCTCAGCATGTGGGAACCCCCTCACAACTTCATTGGCAAGAAGCTGCCATGCTCAAACTCACCCATTCATGAATTGGGTCTGCTAGGCCCTGATTTCCGAGCCTAGCATTGCCAGGCATGATGGAGAACACATCTAAAATCTTGATGCTATATGATAGGATGTAAACAATTTACTAAATGGTATAGGTGTCATCAGAGTCAATAAAATAAATGGTAAATAAATGAATAAAACAAGAAATAAAATGAATAACCACGCCAAACACAATTTGGACTGAACATCAATATGGAAGTATAAATCCTACTTTTAAAATGTATATAAGGTGTATCTTTTCCAGGCCTGAATCTTGAATTCAGCCCCCACTACGAGGAGGGAATGGTGGGAGATCATGAGCTACTCAGTTCTGGACCTAGGAAGAGTCATGATATGCTATCGATCTCATCCTTGAATGAGTAGTTCATACATGCGAGTAGGAAATGATAGGCAAGACTCATGGAGTATCGATTAATTGTAAAGAAGAGTTGATGAAGCTGAAAATAATCATCACATTCATGAAATGGAGGCATCAGGAAAGATCCAAGAATCGGTAGTTCCATGGTAGATTGGATTCCATCACAGGATACCATCTCTCCTACCCTATACAAATATGTACTTATTTGCATACTACTTCAGTTTATGAATGGATGACTATTGTGCTCCCCACTCTTTCCCCCCCTAAGGGGGGGTTTCAATCTCAGGTCCTGGGAATGGCCTAGCTCCTTCGTGGCTCACAGGCTGTTGTGCTCATGTGGAGCAAATTTCCAATTGGGACTGCTAGGCCCCGAGTTCAGATCCCAGCCCTGCCAAAAGATTCATCTTGATGTCAGAAGCCAATCATTGCACTTGTTTTCCTTTCCTGTGCAAGTCATGGGCCTCAGCTAGGATGGAGAATTCATGGGCCACCCTGTGGCCATGGGAAAAAGTTATTACCCACGTCAACCCATGTCAACTCATCATATACTCAAGAAAATACACAATACATCCATGAATAGCATACAAAAGAAAGAGAGTAACTACATTCAATGCATGATGCAGTCCACACATGAATTTGAATATACATCTCATGTTTTAATGATGCATTTGTAGACTATTTTGCCTCCCTGGGGCTCAATCTCAGTTCCTGGGAATGACCCAAGCTCCTTAGTGGCTCACAGGCTGGTTTGCTCACCTGGACCCATTGTGCAGTTGGGCCTCCTAGGCCCTGAGTTCAAATCCCAGCTCTACCAAAAATTCACCTTGATGTGAGAAGTCAGTCGTTGCACCTGTTTTCATGTGTTGTGCAAGTTCTGGGTCTCAGCTAGGATGGAGAATGCATAGGCAACTCTATACTCGTTGGAATAGGTTGTAATCCAGTTCACCACAGTTATATCTGTCTTCCTATACTCAAGAAAATACAAAATACATCAATGCATGAGACACAAAATAGAGTGATTACACCGAATGCAAGATGAGGCCACCAATGTTTGGAAATATAGATCCTCTGTTTAATTATGAATTTATGACTATATTGCTCCCCATCAGGGCTCGATCTCAGTTCCCTGGAATGACCTAACTCCTTAGTGGCTCACAGGCTGGTGTGTTCATCATGACCCATTCACCAATTGGGTCTGCTAGGCCTTGAGTTCAAATTCCAGCACTGCCAAAAGATTAATTCTGATGTAAGAAGCCAATGGTTGTACATGTTTTCCTGTCCTGTGAATGTCCTGGGTCTCATCGAGGATGGAGAATGCTATATAGACAACTCTATAGCCATGGCAATAGGTTGTCATCCACATCAGCACAATAAAATATACAATACATCCTTGAATAAGACACAAAATGAAAAGAATAACTACACTGAATGCAAGATGCATACCACACCTGTAGGTAAAGAAAGATCTTATGTTTAAAAAAGGTGGGCTTGCTGTACTGGGGCTTCCAATCAGGCCTTGGACCAGGCCTGAAATTCTATTCCTCAAGGATGGTGAGCTTCCCCTTCTCACCCAGTGCACCAAAGCTGCCCAGATCTGAGTTCCAATCCCAGCACTGACAAAACATTCATGCTGATATCAGAAGCCAGTTGTTGCACACATTTTCCTCTGCTGTGAATGTCCTGGGTCTCAACTAGGATGTAGAATGTATAGGCAACCCTATAACCATGGGAACAGGTTGTCATCCATTTTAGAACAGTTATACCTGTCACCATACTTAGTAAAATATGCAATACCTCAAAGAATTAGAGACAAAATAAGAAGAAGTGCACCGAACACAAGATAGCGTCCACACATGTATGTCAATATAGATTCTATGTTTAAGTAATGAATTTATGACTATAATGGACCGCCCTGGGGATCATTGTCAGAACCTGAGAATGTCTGAGCTCCTTAGTTGCTCACAGGTTGGTGTGTTCACCTTGACTTATTCTCCAATTGGTCCTGCTAGGCCCTGAGTTCAGATCCCAGCACTACCAACAAGTGGATCATGGAGTAAGAAGCCGAGTGTGAAATTTGTTTACCTTTTCTCTGAGAATCCTGGGTGTCAGGCATGATGGAGAACGTTTCTACAAATCTAGATTCTCTGTGATAGGATGTCATCAATGTAATAAACAGAATGGGTTTCCTCATAGTACAATTGATGTTAAATAAATGAATAAAACAAAAAATGCAAGGAACAACCACATCAAACATGTATGGACTGAACATCAATAGGTAAGTATAAATCCTATCTTTACAATGAATATAAATAGTATGTTTTCCAGGATTGGGGTTTGAATTCAGGCCTAGTGAGCAGACCTGAATTTCTTAACTTCAAGTACAGTAATCTTCCCCTTCATCCACATTGCTGCAGATTTACCCAGATCCTGTGTTCAAATCCAAAGCCTGGAAGAATGAATAGCGGGAATTGCAAACCAAGTAGCTAATTTTTTAATTTTTAATTTTTAATTTTTTTTCTCAGCACAGGGCTTGAACTCAGGTCGTGGTACCTCTGCCTCAGCTCTGATAACCCTAGGCTGGGGTGCACCCTCTGGCCCCATAGCTGCTCCTGGCATCCTAAACCCCCAGGGCCTTGCCTGGAAAAAAATGCACAGAAAAAAATGTGGCATTTTTATGTATTCTTACTTTGCATGGTGACCCTCCTGGGTCTGAATGACACTGTTGCAAAGGGTACTTCACCTTGCATTGCTGAAGGCTGCCAGACTATCGGGGAAGCCATAGGGCTACGTGGCAACATAGGCCCTGATTTCGAATCCCCATTCTGACACCAACCAATGGCAGGAGATATTAAGAAACTGGTTCCCATCCATAGGAATAACAATGGAATAGTGTCAATGAATGATGCTCCTATAAAATTAGACAGCATCATTTCAGGAGGTTGATTAATTTTATTTAATATTTATGAAGCATTAAAAGAATATAATTACTTACAGGAATGCAATAAGTTCAGGACACTAATTGATTTCATTAACATTTTAAGGATGAAAACAGTAACATTAATTATATGGATCCATAATAAATACCCAGGAATTGGTAGAAATGTAATCTGTATAATTGAAAAATGTATAGATGTATCTGGAACTCTATAAAATATATATTTATTAGCATAATGCCATCTGCATGTCAATCTGTTCTTATTTTGTTAACACTTTGGGCTCTAACTCAGATCCTGGAAACAGCCTGTCAGCTCAATTTGCCCCAGGATGGCGTGATAACGCTTACCCATTCATGAGTTTGGCCTTGTAGGCCATGAGTTCAGATGCCAGCACTCCCAAACAATGAATCGTGGAGTAAGAAGCTGATGGTGACACATGTTTTCCTTTTCTGTGAATGTCCTCGGTGTCAGGTATGAAGTAGAATACATATGTAGAACTATATCCTATTTAATCAATGTAATCAATGTTCTATGTGCCATAATAGCCAATGACATAAACAGTCAATACATGAATGAAACAAAAAATAAAATAGATGTATTTAACACAATATGGAGTTAACATATGTATATAAATAAAAATCATATATGTAAGTTGTACATGGATAGGATGTTTTCTATTGGTGGCGATCTATTTCAGGCCTAAGGATCAGACTTGAATTTCTTGACTTCAAGGAAGCCAGCTTCCCTTTCCCACACAGTGCAACAGAGTTACCCAGACCATGAGTTCAAATCCCAGTCCTGGCAGAAAAATGGAACCATTATAGTATGTACGGCTCAATTCTTAAGAATTTCGTTATGCCTCCATTATATGTATGTGATTGTTTAAATGCTTAATAAATTATTAACTAAAATTGATCAGTGTCCTACAATATAATTGTGAATAATTTTATGCTAGAATCATTCAAGATCTGCTCATGCAATCATGACATATATCACATTCCATTGGTAATCATACGGATAGGAACAAGTTTCTTGGGTTCTCCTGCCATTTGGAGGTGGCAGGACCAGGATTCAAACTGTGGGCTCCAGCTCCCACGACTTCAACCCATGGATAGGGAACTCACCAGTCTGTACAAGAACATCAGCAAGACCAATGATGAGGCAGGCACCAGTGGCTCTCAGCAGTCCTCCTAGATACATACCAGGCTGTGACAGGAGAATCATGGTCACCCTAGGTAAGAAGGTCCTTGAGACCCCTGTCCAGCTTCATTGCCAACAAAGCCAGAAGCCTTGTGGCTCCTGTGTGGAGGGCCAGCCTTGAGCAAAAGGAGCTGACAGACTGTCCAGATCCTGAGTTCAAGGTCTGGGACTGGTAACAGACATACATACACAACAATCTGTGCAGCTGGCTATCTGGCTAAAGCAGGTCACCCTCTTGTACCCAGCTGAATTGGACAGAGTTCTCTGGGAAAAGGGCTGGGGGAGCCGCTGTCATCTTTACTCCACCCATGCTGCTTGCATTACAGAATTCAGGCCACACCCCCATTCTTTCATGTTTCTTTCTGAACAATGGGATACAAGAATGGTGGCCACGCCCACATTCTATGCTGCCAGGTAGCACAGGGATTCATTCTGTTGGTTGACACCACTACCAGCAGTTGAGGAAGGCAGAGGTGGCTGAGTGCACAAGAGAATTTGAGTATAGTAGGATATTGATACTCCAGCCCGTGCCCTGGCCCCCTCCCCTGCTTCCTCAGTGCTGGGTTTCATACCTCAGGCAACGGCTTGCTGCCAGCTAGCCTAAGGCCCCCACCTGGTCCCTGCCCCAGGTCCTCTGCTCTGTGCCCATGTGTCTGCAATGCTGCTGCCATTGCTGCTCACCCCACCTGGAGCAGCCACCAACAGCTTCTCCCAGCAGCACAGGTGTATGGCCACCCCAACACCAACCCTACCCCGGTTCAGACACCCATCTAGGGGCACCATGATCCCCTGCTTGTTTCCTCTCCCCAGCTCTGAGGAGCCAGCTTTCTGTCTTGGGAATTTATGAGATAGAGACTCAATATATGCTCAGGCTGGGCTGAATCATGGTACTCCTATCTGTGACAGGTATGCTCCACCAGACCTGGTCCTCTGTAGTTGGGATGGTAAGGCATGTAGCGCCATGCTCAGTCATCGGTTTAGATGTATTACCCCATACTCTTACTCCACAGCAGCCAATTTTTGACCACAGGTGAATCTCTGTGTAGGGCCTCAACAATAGGACCTCAGTCTCCTCACAGAATAGTTGTGACGAAACAAGGGATTTATACAGAGGGATCTCGAGCATGGCTAAGCACAGAGGGAGTGGCCTTCAGACAAGGTTCTTGACAATTCTGGGAGCATATGACAGGAAGATACCAGGAAAGGGCTCAGGTGGGGCCTGTTATTATTCATAGAACAGGTCTGGAATTATGAAACAAAACATGGCTTTCTTTCATCATTACCCTATCCTCATGATGAAAGAGATCCTTCACTGTGTTGAGTTTTGCAGCTGGGGAAAGGAAGGCATAGAGAAGCCAGGTGACCTACTTATGACCTCAAGTACACAGGAAGCTCAGCCTGACTTCTCTGCCATGCTCTCTAGGACAATGGGTGCTATTCAGCCCACTTCTTGTGGTCGAAAGTCCACTTCTTGTCCGTCGTGGTGCTTGAACTCTAGGCCTAAGAGCTGTTCTCAAGCTCCTCAGCTCAAGGCTAGCACTCTACCACTTGAACCCACAACGTCACTTCCAGTTTTCTCATGTTTCTTTGGAGATAAAAGTCTCACATTTGTTCCTGCCAGGGATGGCTATGAGCCATGATTCTCAACTCTCAGCCACCTGTCTAGTTAAGTGTAATTCTGACTTGCTTTCTCTCCCTCACACACAGGAACTGGTTGAATGGGTGCTGGAGGAGGTGGCCCAGCGTCCCCTTGTGGCTGGAACCCAAGGTGGCCCTCTCATTCTGCGGGTGGGCTTTGGGTCAGGAGCTGTCTCGCTCAGCCTGATGAAACAGTTCCATGAGGTAAGCCTCTCTGTGCCCTGGCTAGACCATTATGGTTATTCATTTTTCATCCAGCCTTACTGGACTTAGTATTGTTTTCAACATCATTTTGTAGCACCTGGCCAAAATTATGATACATAGTTATGGAATGAAAATGTAATGCCATATTAAGAAAGTCATTTAGGGCACTGGGAATGTGGTTTCATGGTACAGTGATTACCTAGCATTCATGAAACCCTGGGTTCAATTTTTCAGTACCGCATAAAAAGAAAAAAACTGGAAGTGGTGCTGTGCCTCAAGTGGTAGAGTACTTAACTTGAGAAAAAAAAAGAAGCTGGGGAATAATTCCCTATCCTTGAGTTTAATCCCCTGGATTGGCAAAAACAAAACAAAACAAAACAAGAAACATTTAGTTAGTACATGCAAAATAAAGAACCCATACTTGGAATATATAATTGCTCCTTCCATACTGACACCTAAAAATAGGCCCTAATTCATGTGCAATACTCATATTAGGATACTGTGCTGAAATAAAAAGTTTTGTTTATTAGGTCACAGCAATTAATGCCAGGAATGTGCTTAGATGTCAGGTGAAGATTAATTTTGGAAAGTCAATGATTCCAGGCTTTGTGTCGTCATTGCTAATCACAAAGAGAAGGGTGGTCAAAATCTTTTTGGTCAGTCATGGCACCAAAAAGCAGAGGCTAATTAACAGTTGTGACAGAAGAGAAGGAATAACTCCAGATGGAAGGAATAAAATGATAGCTAAGGTATAACAGAAGCTGTTCTAGGGAACCATTTTTGATTATTGAAGAACTAGTTATCAATTAGGATTGTTCCTCATTGCCTTATAGCATTCCAAATCTCTTAGGCTAGCTCTTAAGCTCTGTGTGATAAATGTATATCCTTCTATGCTGTTCTTTCATACCTGATCTCCTTTGCTTTCTAAAAATCTCAATCTTTCTGTATTTCTCTATGAACATTTCTTGATACTACACATATTACAGATGGCATAAGATACTAATGTAGGGGTTCCATAGCTCATTAGTCATTAATGTAACAACATGGAAAAGGAGGACATATTTATTGCTAACTCAAATTTTCTGAAAAGCTGCAATGTCATCATTTGGTTCAAATTTCCATTCTTTGTCTGCATATTTGCACATAAATGCAAATGTGAGATGGGTGCTAGTGGTTCACACCTGTAATCTTAGCTATTCAAGAGGTTGAGACCCGAGGATTGTGGTTCAAAGCCAGCCTGGTCAGGAAAATCCATAAGACTCTTCAATTAACCACCAGAAACCCAGAAGTCGTGCTGTAGCTAAAGTGGTAGAGCGCTCAACTTGAATTGAACTGCTGAGGGACAGTGCCCAGAATCAGAGTTTAAGCCCTAAGACCAACAAAAAAAGTGAAATATGACTTTAAGTTTCCTCAAAAGGAATGACAAGGTCACAATCTTCCCAAGCAGAAGAAATAATTCCAAAATGATTCAATGCACCTACTTTTGCTGAGTTAAAATATAAGTTATGTCTTCTTTGATGGACATATACTCTTCTTTTAAAAATTGTCAAATATGGGTTGGGAAGGTGGCTCAGTGGTAGAGTGCTTGCCTTGCATGCTCGAGGCCCTGGGTTCGATTCTTCAGCACCACATAAGCAAAAAGAAAAAAAAATGGAAGTGGCGCTGTGGCTCAAGTGGTAGAGCGCTAGCCTTGAGCGGAAGAGCTGAGGGACAGTGCTCAGGCCCAGAGTTCAGGCCCCACAACTGGACCCAAAAAAATTGTAAAATATTAGTTTGACAATAAATTACAACTAATATTTTTTCTTTTTTGGGGAGGGGTCCAGTTGTGGGGCCTGAACTCTGGGCCTGGGCGCTGTCCCTCAGCTCTTCAGCTCAAGCTAGCACTCTACCACTTGAGCCACAGTGCCACTTCCGGCTTTTTTTTCCTTTTTGCTTATGTGGTGCTGAGGAATCGAACCCAGGGCCTCATGCATGCAAGGCAAGCACTCTACCACTGAGCCACCTTTCCAGCCCTCAAGTATTATTTCTTTTTTCAAAAGATAAGTCCATACAGTTGATGTCACTTAGCTTTCTTACTATCTTAGTTCAAAGCCAACCCAGGCAGGGGAGTCTGTCAAACTCTTATCTTTAATTAAACACCAAAAATCCGTAGGTGCAGTTTGGCTCAAGCAGTAGAGTACTAGCTTTGTAGGGAGGTGGGCAGGAAAGACAACTGTTCAGGGACAGAGTATAGCCTCTGGATTCAAGCCCCAGAACCAACACAAACTAAACAAACAAACAAGGAAACAAAAATAACCCCACATATTTCTTTGGGACCATCCTTTATGGAGTACTGGTCTAGAAGAGGCTCCTTTTGCTGATCATACTCACTGGATCCTGCTTTTTCGGAATCCTTATTGCTCTGGAGAACTCAGGACCAGACTAAAGGAATTGATAACTGTCCCATCCTGCAACAAGAGAATCATCTCAGGGGTGAAATATCCATCCATAAGACACTTTAAAACCTCCATGTCTTTGTTTCTTTTCTGTAGAACACTTTTAAAACAATGTTATTTCCTTTTGTTCTATGCTGGCCTTCAAATGATACATTATTTCTTTTTGTAATACTCTCAACTAGAAATTTACCGAAAAATTTTATGTGAGTATAGAACACACTCGAAAAAGTCAGGAACAGAGTTTCCTTCAAGCCTTAGGATTCTTTCTTGTACAGTAAACAGGAAAGCACAAGTTAACATGAACTTTGTCATTCCTCTATGTTTATTTCTTCTCCTGGGAGTTTCCACATCCAGTAGCAGTTATTTCCAGTAACAATCGATGGTGCTGCCTGAGGTATGATGAAAGTTTTCTGGGTTCACTGAAATAACACAAGGACACCTTTGGACCTGAGGTAACACGTGTTTCAGAGACAACTTAGTAAAGAGAAAATATGAAATTTATGTTGCTTATAAATACATTATCAATGAGTACCTTGAGTTCAAACTTTGTAAGTTCTCTGTAAATTAAGGCAAATTTTTAATGGGAAGAATTTTCTCAGGTCATTCTTTTTGTGAGTGTAT
This sequence comes from Dipodomys merriami, assembly GCF_024711535.1. NCBI lineage: Eukaryota > Metazoa > Chordata > Mammalia > Rodentia > Heteromyidae > Dipodomys > Dipodomys merriami. Next base: position 2,036,426 of record NW_027202727.1, on the reverse strand, counting down.
GTGCTGCACATTATTTCTCAAGTGTACAGGAGTTAGTGAGAGAAACAATAGCAATAATAGGAGAAAAAGAAGTTCTGTTTTTAAGTATAAGGGTTCAATACAGTATAGAAGACTCTACAAATAAGACAATAATGAAACAATAAAGCCAAGTTCAGTATGTAGATTTATGGGAGTGATATACAGAAAACATTACTCCTACGTGGAACATGAAGTATGAGGCCATTCCCTTTCTAAATCACATTTGCTCACCATGCAAATTTATTAAAAGTAGAATGGAAGAATAATTCTTTTTCCAATGCAAGTCAGCTATAAGAGCATGGACTTAACTAGGGGAAAAGTCCATCTTGAGAGAGCAGGCATTATACTAGCAATGAACTGTTGGCTAAGATTACATTTCTTTTTCTTTACGTATATATATTTTTTGTTGGTGGTGGTGGTCTTGAACTCTGGGCCTGGGCACTTTCCCTCCACTATTCAGCTCAAGGCTAATGCTCTACCACTTGAACCACAGTGCCACTTCCAGTTTTCTTGTAGTTAACTGGAGAAAAGTGTCTCCGGGACTTTCCTACCTGGGCTGGCTTTGAAACCCAATCCTCAGATCTCATCGCCTTACGGTTTAAGATCACATTTCTAACAGTGTACACTCAGTATATGCAATGTGTATGTTCATCTATCTTTGTATGAATTCTTGAGTAAAAAATCTGGTATACAGATTAGACTTTACACTCACAAAAATGTTTGTAGTTCAAAAGTTGGTACTACTGGCCGGGCGCTGGTGGCTCACGCCTGTAATCCTAGCTACTCAGGAGGCTGAGATCTGAGGATCGCGGTTCAAAGCCAGCCCGGGCAGGATAGACCGTGAGACTCCTATCTCCAATAAACCACCAGAAAACCGGAAGTGGCGCTGTAGCTCAAGTGGTAGAGTGCTCGCCTTGAGCTGAAGAGCTGAGGGACAGCACCCAGGCCCCGAGTTCAAGCCCCACGACCGACAAAAAAAAAAAAAAAAAAAAAAAAGTTGGTACTACTGGATAAATATAACCTAAGAATGTAAAGGAGTCTGGGAAGTTCAGTTTGCATCCAGCCTGGGTAGAACATTCTTTGTGACACTACCTATAATTAACCAGCCAAAAGCTGGATTGGAAGAATGGCTCAGGTGATGGAATACTAGTCATGAGCAAGACTGATGGATAAGAGCTTGGGGCTTTTGCGTACATACATACAAACATACACATACACACAGAGGTACTTACATGTGCACACACGAATACACAAATGAAACAACTCTCAGAATATGTAGAAAAGTTAGAAAACAATAGAAAATATGTCATGAGTAACACTAGAATAAAGTGATAATTTTTAAAATTAGAAAGTCCTCACGTGAATTACCTTCAAAATTTTGAGACTATTACATAGGTAGGTACCAGAGATAGTAAGAGAATCAAGTAATCATTATTAAAGGAATCGGATCCATGGAAGAATGAATCAGAGACCCCTGCAGGTGCATCTGAAAATGTTCATATCTTGTGTGGAATGTTAGAACATCTTTGAAAATAGTAGATAAACAGTCTGAACAGTCATTCTAGTGGATAATATCACTGGAGTAGTTCAGAATTGCTAGTCGGTATGTAGATTAAATAAACCAAGAAAATATGGCAGGGCAATGTGATACAAGGCTAGAATTCTAGCACTCAGACTAAGACAGGAGATTAGAGAGTGCAATTACATAGTGATAGCTTCCCTGGACCAGGTAGTATAATTTTGTCTTAATAAAAGCAACCATTCAAGAAAGGAATACACAGTTGGAAGATTGGGCTAATTTTGTTATTATGTTTTGAGAAGTCAAGTTTCCTATTGTAATGCAACTCATATATAATCGCCAGTTGAGTTTTAAATGCTCTCTTCATTACCGAACATTCCTAGATGGAAAATGGCTCATGATTCCCATCCAAAATTTGAAAAACTAAATAATCATCATTCTGTTGGATTCCAAAGAAATGATGAAGGATTACAAAAGGTTAAGCCTGGAGAAATAGCAAATTTCGTCTGTAAGACTTTAAAGATCTTGCTAAATTAGAATTTAGATTTAAAATAAATATTTTGGTTTTGTTTGTAATTTCATATTCTATAGGATAGTACAAAATTCTTTTTATGTAGATGGTTTAATTGACAAATTCACAAATGATTTTGGCATTCTATTTGCCCAGAATATTCTTTCAAGAGTTATAATTAGAAATTAGTTAATGTATAATTCCAATAGTTCATGTATAAAATGATAATGTGAATACTCTACACAGAGTTGCGAACAAATGGATGGTATTAATTCATAAATTTAGAAAAAGAGCAATTTTTTGAGGCTTTGGTATAACATGGTATGAAGAGAATGATTCTGTCAGATCTTCTTTCTTGTACCTATATGTAACACAAGAAGCAATTTCCTTAATTACATGCCTCTGTATGCAATGAGAAAAATGTTAGGTTTGGGATTAGTTTATATTTTTGTTTTGTTTTATTGGTTTGTCCTAGGGCTTGAACTCTGAACCTGGAAACTGTCTCTGAGCCTGTTTTTGCTAAAGGCTCATGGCCTACCACTTCAACCTCAGTGCCACTAGTGTCTGGCTTTTTCTGAGAAGTTTATTGGAGATAAGACTCTAAGGAACCTTCCTGCCTGGGTGGGTTTTGAACTATAATCTTCCAATCTTAGCATCCTTAATATCTATGATAGTTAAAAAAGTATAAATATAAGTAATATTTGCAAGTATTCTGATCTCAAGAATACCAGTGGGGAGAAAATTCATGCAACCCAGTTTATTGTGGTGTTCGTTCCAGAACAAGGAGGGCATCACATTAGCAGCGGTTTAGTGTTTTGTTCAAAATAGAGATAAGCTATATTTTATGCAACTTATTTTTAAGTTTAATTTTATTGTCAAAGTTATGTACAGTGGGGTCTCAGTAATTGTAAATTAGTGAATAAATAACTTTTCAAACTTGTTACCCCCTCCCTCATTTTTCTCACAGTTTTTCTTCACCCTAATAACCTCACAAGTTGTAATGTACATTTCCAACATATTGTCTGGTGAGTATTGCTATTGAATTGGTTTGCTCTTTGTCCTTTGTCTCGCCAATTTGTTGTTCCCTTTCCCTTCCCCAATTTAGGTAAATGAATACACAATAAACAGGGTACCAAATTCAAATACAGCAGGGGATAAACCATAGGGGAAAAGCCCAAAGAAAAGAGAAATCACATAGTACATGAAAAAACAACAATCACAAATAAAAATCTCTGTTTCCATATCTTGGAGTTCATTTTGCTCAGCATCAGCTTATATGGTCATATGTACGCATAAGAAAGTCATTGGAAAATAATAGTTTCGTGGACACAATATCATGAAAACAACATGTTAACTGTTTTTGATGGTAAAGGTGGAATTAGGATTGGTGAATTTGCGATTCTGATAAAGAAATTTCAAAAGAGTTTAAAAATTATGACAGGTTGTAAACTTGTTCAACCACTTTGGAAAGTAGTATGGAAGTTCCTCAAAAGACTCCACAAAGAGCTCCCTTATGACCCGGCAATCCCACTCTTGGTCATTTACCAAATATTTACAAACAAGACCACACTAAAGCTACTAGCACGACTATGTTTATTGCAGCACTATTTACTATAGCTAAGATATGGAACCAACCCAGATGCCCCCAGTACATGAATGGATCAAGAAAATGTGGTATATATACACAATGGCATTCTTTGCCTCCATCAGAAAGAATGACATTGCCCCATTGGTTAGGAAATGGAAAGACTTGGAAAAAATTATATTAAGTGAAGTAAGCCAGGCCCAAAGAAACATAGGTCCCATGGTTTCCCTTTGCAATATCTAGTATAAGTCTGAGTGAAGCAGAAAAGGTCCCATAAGGTGATGTTAGCGAAATGAACCCTAAGATATGTATTCAAATGTTTTTTTTTCATTCATGCGATTGTTTTTAACACATTTATGAGATTATTTCTTTGTTGCTTTGTATGTCCTTCCCCAACAGTATAACCCCTGCTTTCACTGTATTGGATGTTGGTATAATTTGTGGAGGGGAAGGGGAAAAACAAATCGTTTAAATAGGGATACAGCTGGAGCCATTGCAAAAATGAGATGTACAAGTCGTTATGTCGAAAAGGAACTTTACAGCTTTGGTGTGGGGGGAGGGAGGGGGGCGAGGAGGATTTGCTGAGGGGGGCAGGGGAAGGATAGATAGGGATGGGAAGGGGAAACAAAGGAGGAGGCTACAATGCTTGATAAGAAATGTACTCATTATGGGAAGGGATGGGAAGAGGAAACAAAGGAGGAGGCTACAATGCTTGATAAGAAATGTGCTCATTATCTTGCCCATGTAATTGTAACTCCTCTGTACAGTATTCTCACAATAAAAAAATCTGATAAAATCTGATTTAAAAAAAAAAAGAAATGTACTCATTATCTTGCTCAAGTAATTGTAATGCCTCTGTACAGTATTTTCAAAAGAAAAAAGAAGAAAAAAAATTATGACAGGTAAAGTGTAATTGTTCAAACTTTTTAATAGCTTAGCCTATTAAGAAAATTTTAAATTGCCTAGGAAAATAGGCTTTCATGCAAAGAAATCCATGGAGACTTAGCTGAGTTGGAGCAATGTGGGTGAAGATGGCTCATTTTCACTCTAAACAAACAAACCTCAAAAACCTTGCTATAAATACTGTAGGTTCCCTTGAGAATTGTCCTTACCCAGGAAATACACTCTCACTGTTTCAAACAAGGTTCTTGTTAGAATTTAAATGCTAAGTTCTTTAAAAAAAGACATCAAAATTTGTGAATTGACCATTGATTACCAAACAGTAATTCTCCGAAAAAGATAATTTGGGTCAAAATATTTAGGGAGAAAATGCCCTCCACAGTGAAAGAAGTTATTGGGTTTACACTTTTCTGTTTGCAATACTTTCCACAATGTCTTTGCACATGAAGCAGTGAAACACAGAAAAACATCAGATTGGATACTTCAAACCAATGATTTCACGTATCTAAGTAGCTCACAAAATATAATATCCTTATTAACATGATATAGAGAAGACTTCCCTTATTACATAAACCAAAAAGTTTTGGGCTCAGAAGAAGAATTGAACAGTGCTGGGAAGGTGGCTCAGTGGTAGAGTGCTTGCCTTGCATGCATGAGGCCCTGGGTTCGATTCCTCAGCACCACATAAGCAAAAAGAAAAAAAGCTGGAAGTGGTGTTGTGGCTAGAATGCTAGCCTTGAGCTGAAGAGCTGAGGGACAGTGCCCAGGCCCAGAGTTCAGGCCCTACGACTAGACCCCCCTTCCAAAAGAAAAGAAAAGAATTGAGCAAATTGAAAAGGTAAAAAAAAAGGCGTTCTTAGAAGCCCAAGTTAAGCAGTGGAGGGAGGCCAAAACTTTTTGATATAGACTGTGTTAACATTTTTGGTACCTAAAGTGATTTTACAGAACCTATTTGGCTCTCTACAATTCAGAAAATGCTGAATGAAAACATGAAAATAAATTCCACATCCAAATAAAAGAGTTTAAAAAGAGAAACCATGAAGATTTAGCAGTGGGGTAGGCCTTATAGTCTTTCAGCTTCACCAAACTTGAAGTCAAGAAGCTGTGATTAATTCGAAATCAGGCAAGAGCTAAGAGGAAGACATCGAAGTAGGACAAAGAAGTATTGTCCGTTGTAAGAGACCCTGTCATTCAAGGTATGGGTGATTTAAGTCTGGTCTTCATGCACCTTGTTGAGCAAATGCAAGACCAAGAGAAAAATAATCCATTGAAATAATTTTACAAAGAATAACTTCACTGTTTCTGATATTGTATCTAAGGAGAGTATTAAGGGAGAAGATAAACGTGGAGTATACTTCGGTTTCCTCTAAGCATCTTGTTAGCAAAATATATCTTTGAGTTTAGAAGTGATTAAACCAAAAATTGGTGGAGTACTTATTTTTGTGGGCACTTTAAACACAGGAAGACTTTAAAGGTAAAAGAAAAAAGAAAAATGAATAGCTAAATATTTGTGATCATAGCCTCTTGGACTGGGTTTTTGGAGACAAAGTTTTACATTAAAGTTTGTCCTCATTAACCTAGATGTTGGGTTTTCATGGCAACCAAACACAAGGGTGAAGTTTAATGGACTTGCTTGGACACGTAAACAGCCTGATAGAAAACAAAATGGCAAATAATATTTAGTGAATTACTTTGACCAATTAGTTGCCAGAAAAAAGGAGAGATATAATTCAAAATCACTTGACTTAAAAGTATGAAAAAAGAGTAGTGCGGAGAGATGAGAGAAAACATAGAGAACTCTTTTGTCTCCAGTGGAGTAAGGGGTTCTTGATCTTGTTTCTTCCATTCTATCTTCACAAGCTATCAAGTGTGTCTCAGGACTGGAGTATCCAGTTCAGACAAAGAAAACACAGAAGAAAATACTTGCAGCAGATATAGGTGATTTATAACCTTAGAAAATCTATTTAAATCTGATCAAAATTCTCCCCAAACCCCAAACTGCCTTTTTGAACAGCTTTGTTTGCCTTTCCCACGACTGCCCTTCATTAACTATTTAAAATTTTGAGAGATCATATTCATACTCTCTAGAGATTGCTGTTTGGTTGTGATTTTTGTGTGTTTTGTTTGTTGTGTTTTTTTTTTACTGAATTTCAGAAGTTTGTGCAAGTGTGTTACAATTAAATATGTCCATCTAATTGTCCAATGCTCCTGGATCAGAGTCATTCCTTCTATCATTCTCAACCAACTCCTTCTCCAAGATTTATTTCAGATTTATTACTTCCTTTATCACATGTGTACATTGAGTATTCTAGCTTGACTTGCCGCTTGTTCCATTTTTCATTTATTCTATATCTTTACAATTATTCCTCCCTGGTTTCAACTTCCTGATAGTCATTCTGTTAAACTGTCTGTTAATACTTTGAAAGGTTTATATACATTCCATGGAGTTTCAATCCTGCATATACTTGAACTGATGTCCGCTTATATTTTCATAATTCATTCATCTGCAATAACAATTTGCAAGACTGGAGACGTGAAGCACCTAGACATGATTTTATTCTCATCCATTTGGAAGATTAATCTTTAGTCAACAAGAAAGTTTAAAAATGGCTTAGAATGTATTCCTAACTACCAGTTTTTTTTAAAATGGGTTTGTACAATGGTTTGCGATTATTTAATTTTACATGGGATAATATTTTCTACTACCTACAGGTTTTGCAAAAAGAAGAAAACTATAATTTAATACTATAGAGGAATATAATGGAAATAGAAGACAGATTTTATGTTCGTCACATCTCTGATGAGTACCCATTTTCAAGACTTAAAAAATCATATTTCTTAGATAGGGAAACATATGTTAGACAGATAGGGAAACATAAAAAACAACGTATGATAAGGCAACTATTTTTGACTTTTTGAAATGTACCTTATGTGATGACATTTATTTTATTAACTAATGTTTTGGTTTGAAATATGAGTCCCTGATCTATTTAACACATTTCTGGAAGGCACCTACTGAACAAGACAAATGGTGGGGAGTATTATTTCTACACTTCAATGAATGGTTGAACCTGTTTGGCATTAGTGCTGGGTAAATAAATCAATTCTATTGTAATTTGCTCCCTACACATGAAAAACTTGTAATGTCATTAAGTATCATTTACTTGTCAAATGTTATTTTGGTGAATGATTTTTAAAAAGTTTATTTGAAAAGTAATATACTTTCAGGAGATTAAATGCAGGTTATCATTGGTTTGAGAATGACAACATTTTTATACTACAGAACCAAGTTTTACTGAAGTACCAATGTTTTGAAGCACTAATGATCTTCTCAATTAATATTTTACTGAATTGTATTTGACTTCTAAGTCGTTTATCTAGCCTTGGTAGACCAATTATGAATCTATCGTTCCAGGAAATATTTTTTGGCCTACTTACTCTGTACTGAAATTTTTCATTAATAATTAGGGGAGGGATATTAAAAATACTCTTGTGACATTTGTGATCTTGTTCACTCATATGGGCTGGTCATTTGTAAATTGAAATTTTGAATTACTGTTCATTTTCTCAGATTTTGTGATATCATCTTTCATTTTAAGATGCCTTGCACTTCACAATTGCTTACTGCTACCTTCTGTGTCTTAAGGAATTGGGGCCCTGAAATATTATAGGAAATGAGAAATTGAGATGAGTTTTCAATTACTTTTTGTTGGCATGTTGCATGGGCTTAGGTGAGAAGTCTTGCCCTTGTTATCTGATGATGTGGATAACTGGGACCTGGGATCCTAAGACCTGTGGGTCCTGCAGAAGAATAATAGCTTTTAGACATCATATCAGCAAAATTAGGGCATAATCAGTAGGAATGCTTCAGAAATATGGAGAAAAACAGTTTGAGACCAGCTAGTTAAAACAATAAAGAGAGCAGCAGAGTAAAATCCCTTATAGATTAGAGGAAAACAACACATTTTTTTACCATGTGAATTCAAAAGACCAAGTACACTTAGAACGTATCACAAGTTTATACCGAAGACATTGCATTGATACTTTTTATATCCTAATATATATTCTAAACCTATTTATTTATATTCCAATCTATTTATTGGCATAAATATCAATTTATTTGTCAAATTATCAATTAATTTTAGTAAGATTCACTGTGTGAAATATACAATATAATATATATATATATATATATTTATAAATATAAATATAAAAATAAAATATATAACTATATATAATATGAGAAAATGTTTTGCATTTTCTGTTATGGTTAGGGTATCAAAAGCAACTCTGTTTTAAAGTATTATTTCATTATCTCTACCTCAGTGTTTGGTAAAGTTAGACCTAATGCTTTACCATTTGTAGTTGTACAGCCTAGAGGCAAGAGGAAACACTGTGATTAAACATTACCAATATAAGGCCTAATATCGAGGAGAAACATATGGACTTCTCCTGGAGCAATGGAAATATTTGGTGATAGAAAGTCAATAGTGTGAGTTCCTTCCTGGTTGGATGGTAGACAGGCCAGGACACTAGGTAATAATGCATATGAACAATTTTTTCATCTTCTTGACTTTAGCTACTTTGAAATGGTAGGCGTAATAAACAATTAGATTTTGATAAAATACCTTCTAGTCTGAACAGTTCTGTCTTAACTGTTCATCTCTCTATGATCCCTTGTAACATTTTAGTTTTGTTCCAGTAAGACAATCTATGCTGTCAAGGTAAGATATTCTGGTTGGTCTGTTCATACATGGAAGAAGGGTAAAGGGTCAGGTAGACATTTGTGACAGTAAGACCTCATTTGGGAAATTTTAAACTGCAGAAATTTAGAAGTAGCTCTTAAGCAAGGCTTATATTGAATCCATTAGCTTCACAAAGGTAACTCAGGTGATATATAAGTACTTGAAAAGCCATCACCTTTTCTTGGGGGTTGGGGGGTCAGGTCGTGGGGCTTGAACTCTGGGCCTGGGCACTGTCCCTCAGCTCTTCAGCTCAAGGTTTGTGCTCTACCACTTGAGCCACAGTGCCACATGCCCCCAGCCCTAAATTATCCTGATTAATTTTCAGATAGAATCTGGCTTCCTACTTGTGTATGATCATAGGCGCTATCCATTTGATGTTATTCTTCCTGGAAATTAGAATAACTGGTGCCTGGGATAGTGTATAGATCTTTCTGTCCAGTCTGGGCTTTATCCACTAGCCTCACAATAGTAGACTCCCACATAGTCAGGATTTTCATAAGCTTATCATACCTGATTTTTAAAAAATCGTTGCATTTCCTGCAGGTTCTTGAATACTGAATTAATTTGTGTTTTCTTGGGTTCTTTTGTTTCATTTGAATGTATGTGTTGACTTATTCCTCACTTTTCCTTTTCTTTCACTCATGTTCTTACGTAAAGTGCTGAGAAACCAATTCTTCTTTCTCAAGATAGTCAAGGTGAACATTATTTAGTCCAAAGCAATTTAAGTAATATTTAAACACCTTCATATCTATGAATGGTATATGAATGCTAAGGACTGACAAGGGTCTTTTTATTTTCTCAGCCATCTTTGGCATACACAGACAGATCATGAATTATATGAAGATAATAAAGCTACAGATGCTTGCCAGGAGGAGAAAAAACTATTACTAATTATTTGATAGAGGCTTCCTTCTCGTGAAAGAAATATGCTGCTTGATGCAGGATTTCACAAAATCATATTGCTAGGAAGAACCCAAACAATCTCCTAACACTACAGATTTGAGAGAGATGAACTGACCTCCTGCATAAGTTACTTTTGAGTTAAATAAAATCAGGCTTCCAAAAAGAGAGTCGACTTTAGAGAAACACGATGTAAATAGGTGCTTAGCTGTTTTTGTCAATTGGTGAACTAATACAGGGAAAGTACAGCAAGGTAAAATATAAAGAACTTTGCATTGAAATACTCATTTGTATATGTGTGTCTGTGTGTGTACACGTGCCTATACACACACGTGCATGTGCATGTGCTCCTGCATGCATTCATCATTCCTGAGGCTTGATAGTGGCTGGGCACTATCACTAAGCTTCTGTGCCCAAGGATAGTGGTCTACCACTTTGAACAGAGGTGTCTTCAGATCTCAGCCTCTTGAGTAGTTAGCTAAGCTGATTCAGCCTCTGAGTAGCTAGTTAAATTCTTCTTGTCCTCTATGATTCATTGCTCTTTTATTCTTTCCTGAGGTAATCACAAGCCAAAGTCATAATATGTCTAATTGCTTTAAAAATACTATTACTGCTTGGCAGCAGGGACTCCAATCTATACTCTTAACTACTTAGGAGGCTTGAGAACAGAAACCAGGCCAAATTTTAGTGGACTTCCTTCTCAATCTATAGCTGGGTGTATTGGATCATTTCCACCATCCTGCACTATCTAGAGACTAAGATTGGAAGGACTGCAGGATCAAGGCCAGCCATGGTCGGAAGCTAGAAAGTTGGTGTGCAACTCTGATGCCATTGATGATGGGAAGGCTAAAAGGGCAGATCAGGTGCATATTCTTGTGGCAAAGAAACCCCTATCCCAAAATTAACCACTGATATGACGCCAGCCTAGCAAGAACCATACCCCAATTTGAAATCCCCATAATTGCCCACAACCAAAATAGGTATATACATTAACATCCAAAAACATATTACAATCTGTTCTTTGCTGTAATATAATCTTTATCTGATTATCATATGATGTGACAGAATAGTTTCTTCATTTACTTATGATATATTTAAAAAGACCTAGAAAATTCTTTCTCACGTATTAAGTGAAAACAAATGGCAAATTGCCTCATTCCTTACATATTTGACTACCACTAAAAATTCATCTAATGATTATTATAGTAATATATTCTGATTTATTACTTTACTTTGTAACAGTTTTTAAACTTTTTGCTTCTCTGCTGAAGTTTAAGTATTCAAATAGTATCATCAAAGTATATTCCTCGGGTACTTGGGGGAGTTTTGTACAAGGTTTTTAACCGATGGCTTCTAAGAACTCTTAATTGGTATATTATTTGGTTTATTTTTAATTTCAATTTAATTTCATTGTAAAGGTTATGTACAGAGGGGTTACAGTTACATAAGTGAGGTAATGAGCACATTTTTAATGGGAAGAACATTGTTATCCACTCCATCGATTTTTTTTTTTGTACACTCAAACAACTACTGATGCTTTTGCTCTTGCTATTGATCAATGGGTACTTTTGCTTTCTTTGTTCATGCATTTTTTTTTATTACAAAATTGATATACGCTGGTTTTACAGTTACTTAATTTAACTAAAGAGTACACTTCATTTTATTTTCTAAATTTCAAAATTTGAAATTAATTATTTTCTTTTGTTTTTTGAGGTAATTCTTTTTTCAGAGTTGTAGGATTAGTTAATTTAATTTTGCATGATTTTTACATATGTAAATTATTCAGATATATATTTTGCTTTAAAAATGTTTAACATGTGAATTTCTAAGATTATTTTCTTAATTTTTATATGGTTGGTAAATTTAAATAGATTTATTTTCTTAAGGTACTAAACATATTTTTCCAGTTAACAAATACTTACTGTATTTTCAAGAAAGACAAACTTTATTAAGAAGGGCTTCATTACCTGGTCACTTTTTTGTAAATATTTGTACTTGAATTAAAAAAAAAAGTGGTGATTTGTGGCTTCCATTTTCTAGCTATGGTAGGAACTGCAAGTAGGGTTTATAAATAGGGAGAGCCTGAGAAAATATGAGACCTTACTACAAAAATATCCAGAGTGGGGCTGGGAAGGTGGCTCAGTTGTAGAGTGCTTGCCTTGCATGAAGCCCTGGGATCGATTCCTCAGCACCACATAAGCAAAAAGAAAGAAGCTGGAAATGGCGCTGTGGCTCAAGTGGTAGAACACTAGCCTTGAGCTGAAGAGCTGAGGGACAGCGCAAAGGCCCTGAGTTCAGGCCCCACAACAGGACCCACAAAAAATATCCATAGTGAATTAAAAAAAAATATCCAGAGTGAAATGAATAAAGATATAGCCTTCCCTAGCGCAATATAGAGCACCTGGTTTTCATATTCTAAATCTTGAGTTAAAACTCCAATAACATCAATCTTTTGTAAAAATAAAAGGATACATGTTTCAAAATGTTTATTGTTTAAAACTCTTTGCAAAGGTTTTCATGTCTTCTATTTCTTAATTTTCAATTTACTTAATCTATAAGATTCCAAGTATATCGTGACTATTTTATTTCTACTAAATTTTAAATAGTACAAACAATACTATGATTCAATATATTAACCTACTTTTACTATTTGTGATAATTTACTCTGTTAATATGATAATATCAATATTCTAAAGGTGTGTATGTGTTGTGTGTGTGTGAGTGTTTATGTGGTTTGTGTGTGTGTGTGCTTTGTATGTACTTTGTAATGCTTGGGTGATCACTCTATTGTTTCACATATGCTGGGCCTAGTTTTTACCATTGAACTATACTCTCTAGTAAGTACTGTTTTAAATTATGACTTTTAAATTTTGATTCCTTGTATGTTTTTTTCAAAATTATATATGATAAAATGTGATCCATTTTCTATCCACGATAGCAATTTTTATTCTTATTTTATTGTTTTTTAGAATATTTCCACTGCTTTTCTACTTCCAAACTCTTGTGTTTGTTATTGATAAAGGTTTTACTTTGCTACTTTTCTCTCTTCATTCTTTTTGCCTTTAGAGTTTATCTACTCTTTCTTTTATTTCTTTGGAAATTAGTGATCATATTCCTATTACAATTTCTTTACATTGTAACAGGTCTATACAATGCTTTATTTTCTATTTTATTTTTTCCCATCTTCGTTGACTCTTAGTCCACACTATTAGGTAGAATGAAAAGAAACTTGATTCAGAATACTTTGATTATTTCCTCCTTCTCTTCTCTGAAGTATTTCTGTACTTAGAAACACAATAGCAATTACATATATCTCCTATGTAGTTCATCATTCTATTCTATCCCCTCTCACTCTACTCTGTAGTACAGTTCAAGTCGTTATCATTCAACTTTATTATGCTATAGTGTTAACTAAATCTTAACTCATCCCTAAATTTATTTTAGATGCTTCAAACATTCTCTAAAGACATTTTTCTCTATATAGTATCTGGGTTCTTGTGTTTTCACAAGGTGCAAAATGTGAGTGACTATCAAACATCTAGATATCTCTGTAGAATATTGGTCCACCTGTTCAATAAACTCGTATGTAAATTCAGGGAATACAGGTCAGTCAGAACAATTTTGTAAAATGGAGTAGCTTGAGCCCTCATACTAGTTTTGAACCTTATTACCATGTTTAGTAGTGAAAGAACAGACACATAGAAGAATGTAACAGATTTATCAAAAATAAATTCTTAGTTTTATGGTCAATAGATTTTGAAGAGGATGCTACGACTTCATGAAATAAAAATAGAATCTTAAATGGGTGTATTGGCACCATTGCCTCTCTAGATTTAAAATGATCTTAGACTACTACCTCAAACCTTATACAAAAAATTTAAAATAAAAAATGATTATCAAACTAAATGTGAGATGTAAAACCTATAAAACATAAATATACAAAGTCATGACATTGGCTCAGTAAAGGTTTCTAAAAATTTGACATGTAAAGCATTAGAGGCTAAAGATAATCAAGAATTAATTGGTTAGTATCAAATGATAACCTTTCATAATTCTATGAAAATAATGAAAACATATCCAACAGATAGAGCACACATATTTGTTAATGCTACAATGTTAATGTTACAATGATCCTGAGTCTTAAGTAAATTCATATCTTCTAATTCTATATAAAATTTTTCCTGAACAGGAGATTTCTTAAAGAACATATGTAAATTAGTAGTTAATAGGAGGAGCATATGAAATAATTTAGTATCTAAGAAAAAAGAAAAAAGAAAATTCACTAGTATGACAATAATATAAAAAGATGACACAAAATATAATAATGCATTTGTGGAGAAATTGATACACTCCACATAGCACAATAATTGTATAATACCGCAATCGTTTTAGCAAGCAAGTTTTCAAGTCTTCATAAGGTTAAAGAGAATTGTATATTATTCAGCCATTACACTTCTATGTATGTATTAAAGAGAAGTAAAAAAAAATTGTTTGGACAGGGAATGTAGTTCATTTACAGTGCGCTTGAATAGTATGTGTGAGACCCTGGAAATAATCCCCCAAAACAAATTTGAAAAGACACACTATAGAGGACAAATTCCTGTAACTGAATTTTATATCTATTTTAATGTCCTGGACAAATTCCTGTAACTGAATTTTATATCTATTTTAATGTCTGTTCTAAAATGTACAGCATTTCTATTTGAAGAAATGTAAGTTTGTGAAACTTAGGCTTGGAAAACCTATGATTGTAAAATTCACTTCCAAAGCACTAAAATGTATACAATAAAAGGAGATAATATATTGCATGTGAATTTCATGTCAGCAAAAAAAATTGTTAAAAATACTTCACACAAATTGCAGAATACCTGAAAATATGTTTTCGGTGTTGGCTAAAAATTCCTTGTAAACTACAGCTTTTACAATGAAGATGTGATTTCTGTTTATTTTGAGGTTTTTTTGGTCCACTTTTTTGAGTTTATGCAGAGATAACTCAATCAAAAAGTGCATGTGATAACTGGAATATCTAGGAATTATGCATCACTTATAAGTAATTGATAACCTTTTCTGGAAGAAACTTTTAGCAAATGACAATATACACAAATCTATGTATTTGCATTTTATGAAACCTATATGCTACTTGCTCAATCCAAATGCTTTTCTCTACTTTGCTAGGAAAGAAGTATTCTCAAGATAAGAGCCAACAGCAGTGAAAAGAAACAAAATAAACAATCATGTTGATTTATTTGTGAAAATAACAAATGAAATAAAACAATTCCAGTTAAGCAACTCCAATGTTATTATCTATGAATATGTTCCTGAATGCCAACAGACATTGATTTTTTTTGGAGTTTTAATTTCTACTAACATATGAAAACTAGAACACGAAAACAAATATAGTCTTAAAGCAAACCAGACTTGGAATAATTTTCTTAATTGTTTTGAAATCACAAAAGAATTGATACCATTGAGAAAATGATCATTTCCTATGAAAATCATTTAAAAATGTTTATCACTTATTATAATTTAAAAACCAAACAAGAGTAATTTTATATAATCATTACAAATATCATTTTATTACTATTATAAAGTAGAATAAAAGACCAGTCCAAATATATTCTTCTTCTTCTTAATTTCTAATCATTACCTAGATATCTCAATCTAAATAGTCATGTCTTTAACATAGATGTAAATATTCTATAATTTTTACTTAACATTTTTCCGGGGCATGTATTCATGTTTCTAAGAAATGTTCACAGCAGTTAAAAGATGCTTTTGTGAAATTAATGTGATATATATTGTTATTGTTGTTTGCAAGGCCTGACCATTGTCTCTAAGCCTTTTTATGCTCAAAGCTAGCACTATACAACTTGAGGCACAGAGCTAATTCCTGTTTATAGTGGTTAATTGGAGATAAAAATCTAACAAGTACTTTTCTGTGTATACTAGTTTTGAACACAATTCTAAGGTCTAATTACACATAATACCTCGAATTATAGGCTTGAGTCACTGGCACTTGTTTTGATGTATTTATTTAATTTTAATTATGTCTTAAGATTTTTTCACTATAATGTACATCGTTCTACACAAAAATTTGGATATATGTATATATTTCTGATGACAATCTCCAAAAATGTATGTCTTTCTACACATTTTATATACATATATATATATATATATATATATATATATATATTTCTGAAGACAGACTCCCTATAAAACTTTATGCTACTATTGCTGATCTTTTTTATTTCAAAGATATGCAGTCTATTTTTCCTAAAGTTTCCTAGAATAAAATAACTAATATTTAAATAGAATGTAGAGTTTATTATTTTCAAGGGAATTTTCGATATACCCATGATATTGTAGTAGCATTTACAGTATATTACTTGAAATAATTCTGTTCAAACTCTTACATATTTTGTGTAGTGGTGGGGAGAGGAGAGAGGAAGTTAATTCATACTGGTTAGGAATTTGCAATACTTCAAAAATATATTCTACAATTTGTTATAGGCATATAGTCAAGCTACCTGTTATGGTTTAGTTTTTTATTTCTTTTTTTGTTCTAAATTTTAATATGGATGCATGCACAGTGGTAACATTAAAATTATTAATCAACAGACAAATAATTGCAAAATCACAAATACATATCAGACTTTCAATAGTTAGCACTTATGATGCTAGCAATAATTTTGGTGAAGATTATGATGACCACAGTGTATCCTGATAATTACAATATTGTGATTGAAAAGGAAAAGACTTTACACATTTTTGAAGCTAGATTTCCCACATTGAATACATGGTAATAAACAGCGTTAGATTACATACAGTATGAATAACAAGAGGAGAGTTTCAATATCAAGAAATAGAACCACATTAAACAAGTAGAGACAGTAAAACCCTAATATTATTCCTGCAGTCTCTCTAATTTATACTCATTTTTCCTGGTGGTATTATTTTCTTATAAATAAAATCGTTAATTTGCACATTTTGATGGACTAAGATGTAGTTTTCAACTTAGTGTGATTAGTTCAAATAACATTTTCATATAGACACTATTCTATAACCCTGTTTTCCAATGATATATTAAGAGTATGTTCTTCAATACAGCTGTAAACATATGACACAATTTACATAATACCACTTACATATCTGTAGTTACCTTAAAAAGACATACACCTTAGAGCCAGGAGGTGAAATTTATTTTTATTTCTGCAGGAAACAATTTGTGACTTTATACCAACAAACTGAATTTGACTCTTTCTTTATTTGTAAGGTAAGGTGGAAAATGTAAGGACTCTGGAGTTCAAGCCCCATGACCAAGAAAAGTAAAAAGGGAAAAAAGGCGGTAAAGCAACATTTTAAAGCAAAAATTTTCTAGAAATAAAATTATAACAGCCCCTGACCTGGCAAAAAAAATTAAAATGAAATTGCCTTCAACCATTCATTTAAACAATCTATACTGAGGGCATGCTTTTGGAGCTCACATCACTAACTAGAATTTGAGAAGATCACAGTTCAGAACCAGTGTGCAAGGAACGTAATAAGATTCTCATATCATACTAAGCCTGGCATGCTGCAATGCATTTGTGATTGAGTTACTTGGCAGACAGAGGCGAGGAACTTAGCCTCTGTTCAGCCCTCAGCAAAACTGGTAAGTCTATGAGCAAATAAATAAATTGAAAAAAAACTGTTCTAATGGTAGAATACTTGTTCAGCCAACAAAATATCTAAATTCATACTCACTTCCTAAAAGAGGTAAAAGGGGAAGAAAGAGGAAAGAAAGAGAAAGAAAAGAGAGTAGAGAAGGAGGAGGAGAGAAGGGAAGGAAGGAAGCAAGGAAGGTAGGAAGATAGGAAGGAAAGAAGGAAGGAAGGAGGGAAGGAAGGAAGGAGGGAAGGAAGGAAGGAAGGAAGGAAGGAAGGAAGGAAGGAAGGAAGGAAGGAAGGAAGGAAGGAAGGAAGGAAGCAAGGAAGGAAGGAAGCAAGGAAGGAAGCAAGGAAGGAAGCAAGGAAAA
This sequence comes from Dipodomys merriami, assembly GCF_024711535.1. NCBI lineage: Eukaryota > Metazoa > Chordata > Mammalia > Rodentia > Heteromyidae > Dipodomys > Dipodomys merriami. The sequence continues at coordinate 2,018,231 of NW_027202727.1, read as the reverse complement.
GAAAAGAAAAGAAAGAAATGGTGGAATAAAGAATGGGAGGGAGAATGAGAGGTATAAATAAAAACCTCAGCATGTGTTAGATGTTAATAATGACACTAAATCATTTTAGCTATAAATGCCATCATTTAATTCCCTGGGAAGAGACATTTTGTATCAAGCCCTATTGTATGGACTTGGAATCCCTGAAAGGCCACCGGAGACCATGACCAATGCAAACAGCAAAAGAGTCATATATTTGCAAGCCTAAGCTTGATTCTTTGCACATCGGGTAACCGGTGACGCTAAGAGTCCCCGAGCACAAAATCAGCACAGCTTTTATAGTATTGAACAAACAAGTTTAGGCAACTTCCACACAAGCAGTTACATGATTGTTTTGAGTCCACGGTAACCACATTGCCCTTTTTCTGAACTATTGGTATGTTCTGTTCCTGGAACACTTGGGCAACTGTTCTGCTTTCTTAAGTTTGGGCAGGGTTGGTGGCAACCTGTGGTTTTTTTTTCTCTCTTTTGGGGTTACTCTGAGGGCAGCCTAGCACAAGTTAGTGGGGGTAAACTCAAATTGGAGTTACTGTGGCTCTTCATTCTCTCCTCTTCTAGAGCATCCCAGACCAATCATGGTCCCTTAATTGGCACAGTCTTCTATATTTACAGTTTGGTATTGGGATTTCAGAAATAATAGATGGACTGTGCTGATCTACAGGGTCTACAAGGTCCAATTGTGAGTAACAAAAATTAACAGTACCAAAGGTCCTTACATTTTCTTCCAGTAATCCTGACTTTGTATACCACAGCTAACTAACCTTTATACCAGCTGAACTTGTAAGCTCCAATTTTAAGACATACTCATACCATTTGTTACATATTTAAATTTTCTGAGGTTTGTCTTCTTTACAAACATTTTAAGACAATCCTTACTTTTTAAATCCTTTCTTATCTAGAGGATACCAATTTTTCCCCAATTCCTTCCTAAGACTTTCTTTACTACACTCCTATTCTTTACAGTTCCTTGAGCTCCTTTGTGACTAGAGTTTAAAACTGCAATTTTTTCCTTTGATTTGTGGAACCAAGTTATCTTAGAAAGCCTTAAGGCACCAGTGGGATGAAAAGCTTGTGAGACTCTAAGGCTAAGATTAGGGCTGGGTCTCATTCCTCCTCTTACCACCATAGATTAAAAAAAATTCTCTCCTCTATCTTTCAAACACACCCAGGAGGAAGCAGATAATTACCATACCAGAGCGAAACTAGGCTGTGACCCTGAAGTGCCTAAGGCAAGGCAGTGATATCCTTGCCCCAAATATCCACTGTGGGAGTAGAGAGGTAACTGGATATCACCAAAAGAATGTCCCACAAGATATTAGTTTTAGCTGCTTTCAACCAGGAAGCATTCTCAGGTGATGGAATCAGGCAGGAGTTCAGTCTACTTTTACCAGGGTGGAGATGGTCTGGGTGATGATATAAATTTCCTCCAGGTGACTGTCAAGCTGTCGTTGAAATTTACTCATTAGGGTGGGCAGCAGCAGCAGCAGCAGCAGCAGCAGGGACTCTTTGTGGCTTCAAGGGACTGTCACACCTGGTTCTGGGCTGCAAATTCCTACAAAGACTGGTTAAGGATTCATTGCATAGGCTTGGCAAGCTATGACTCAACTAACTTTTTTAAGACTATTTACACAGTAGCCCAAGACAATTTACCAAGATGACAATTTTTTAAACTAGATTGTAATTTTAGTAAGATTAGGATTTTCTAGGCAGATATGGATGACTCAGGCCTGTACTATTATTTCCCATGCCTTTTCCTTCTATCTATTCTGTCTATTTTGTCACATTTTTGAAAAAGATACTCTGGTCCCTTGTTCTTAAATGGGGATGATGGGCAAAGATTCATCTTCTGTCACTTCTTCAAGCTGACTCAGGGGTGCTGATCCTACCTAACCAGGAACCTATAATCTTAGCCTATTTTACAAAGAGGTTACCAGAATTAGATGTCATTAAGAACAACATTTTAACTTTTGACAAATGCACAGACCTTTTGTTCTGGCTATAGAAATGCTGCTTATTTAGCCTTCTACTTTGCAAAAAGATCTTTCAGGATGGCTTAGGAATGTGATCTCTTATAATCCTAACAATGTCTGAGTTACCTATGCAGGCCTTCAATAGAAAAAACTCTCCTGTATACAAACTTTTCCTGAGCAGATGAATTTCATGAAGCTGGTGTCAGCTCAAAAGTTACTGTCAATTAGAGCTTTTGGCAGTAACAGGGGTTGGGATCTAAACTATCCTCCACATTTTACAACCTTAGCCTTTTAGTACTATCACAGATGACTGACAAGTTCCTGTCCCTTACAAGGTAGATAGTCATAGACATTAGGCATGCTTACAAACTATCTTTCCATGACCTCCTGGCTCTGACCAATTTTTGAAGGTCCACACACAAATAGGATCTGACATTATTTCTGCCATCCAAACATAGGCTTACAGTATCTGGATGCTCCTCAATTGCTTTCATCCAAGTAGTGTCTTCTACACACTGGGAAAAATGCCTCATTGGCATTTCTCTTAGTTGGTTGCTGGACTTGAACTGGGAGCCTGAGTGCTGTCCCTCAGCTCTACAGATCAAGGCTAGCACTCTGTCACATTGAATCCTAAAGTAGGTCTGCTTGCTCTTTCAGCCTTCTGGTGGCTGAGTAGAGGTGACAGTCTCACACGGACTTTTTCTGCCCGGGCTGGATTCAAACTAGTTACACATCAATGAGTCTCATAAAAGGCCACTTTATTCCAATTAAAAGCAACGCTGGGGGGGGGGGGTCAACATAGAAGTAGTTTTAAGAATATTCTTACCTGAAACGTATTAAGAACCAAAGTTACGTCTGACAAACTGACAAAAATCCTCACTCCTTTTTTTGGGCCTGATGAGAACTGTTACAAAAAAACCATGAGAGCAAACTGAAATAGGAATTAAGCAATTATTTTGGTAACCCTAATTTTTCCTTTTTGCACTTTGAGGCAAATGTTTAGAACAATTATACATTTAATCTTTATATACAGAAACCCATTCCTAATTTATAAGCCTCCTATTAATCTCTGTTTTAATATTCTATACTTTAGTTTTTAGTTGCATTTTGAAAAATTCTTTGAACTTTCAAGGCTAAGTGTGTCACTAATTTCCTCTTGGCTGCTTGTTTTAAAACAGATACATATGAAAACTTTTAAACTCAATATTTTTTCTTAATGCAAAAATTACAATCACCATCACTGTACCAAGGAGGTAGACTTAACACCTTTATGTCTTTAAAAAAACATACACAATGGCAGAATGTTATTGAGAGCAAATCACATTATACAAATAAAATTTTAACCCTCTTTTTAAGGCCTTATCAATTTTAATTTTAACACATCCAAGGGGCAGTTTTAGCAATGCTAATCAGATCTTTACATCACTCATTTTTACCATCATGTTTCCAGTGTCTATGTGAAGGGAAAAGGGACAGAATAAAGAGGGGCCACTTGGCCCTTCCTGTGGAATGTGCACACACACAATCCAACTCTTTAGGGTTAGATGAACTGCTATTGAGCCAGTTTGCCCTCTTTCACCATGGGTGGGCTTCCCATGGCCTGTTCCACCATGCATGACCAGCTGAACTGCACTTCTGCCTGTTCACTGTTCACTCCTAAAGACAGGTTTTTTTGTTAGCTTCTAAGTTTCTCCTTTTTGTTAAGCCAGATATCTGGATTACAGTATAAACAGCCTTATGCATTCTGAAATACCAGATTTTCTAATTTTAAAGTTAAAATATCCTTAAAAAGCTATTTAAAACCATGTGAAAATGCTTTAAAAATGTTTCAGTAATGGCCAAACCTCATAACCCTTTGAATTTTAAACTTAATCTCACCCAATTGTTACATCATGCTGACAATTTCTATCATGAATATGTTCACAAACACATACAAAACAGACTCAGATCTTTAAGCACCCAAAAATAAAAATCAGTTTCACATATATTTTCTAAAGTTTTCTAACAAAAATTTAAGACAATATTTCTTTTAAACTAAGTAATTTTGCAGAGCTTCATTTTCTCAGGGCCTGATTGTTTAGCAAGTTATTTCACCAATTGATCTTTGACTCACTTCTCTTGGAGGAAGGCTCAGGGGGTGGGGTTGGGGTCACCTGAAACTAAACTGTCCTCATTTTTATCCAATTTTATTTTTATTTATTTATTTTTCTTCTTAATGTGGTTTTTTTTTTTATTGTGAAAGTACTGTACAGAGGGGTTAAAATTACATGGGCAAGATAATGAGTACCTTTCTTATCAAGCATTGTAGGCTCTCCTTTGATTCGCCTTCCCATCCCTTCCCATCCTCTCCCCACCCCCCAACCCAATCCTCCTCCCCCTCTTCCCCTCACCACCAAAGTTGTAAAGTGCATTTTTGACATAACGACTTGTATATCTCATTGTTCAAATAGGTCCACCTGTATCCCTATTTAAATGATTTGTTTTTTCCCTTGCCCTCCACAAATGATACTGACATCAAATACAGTGAAAGCAGAGGTTATACCATGGGGGAGGGACATACAAAGCAATGAAGAAATAATCTTATAAATGTGTTAGAAACAATCCCATGAAAGAAAAAAATATTTGAATATGTATTCAAATTATCTGACTTTTTCCTGCTTGACACAGACATATACTTGTTAGTGCAAATAAGTGAACCCATGGGACCTATGTTTCTTTGGGCCTGGCTTACTTCACTTAACAAAATTTTTTCCAAGTCTTTCCTTTTCCTAACAAATGGGGCAATGTCATTCTTTCCAATGGAGGCTTAGCATTCCATTGTGTGTATATACTACATTTTCTTGATCCATTCATTTACTGGGGGGCATCTGGGTTAGTTCCATATCTTAGCTATGGTAAATTATGCTGCAGTAAACGTAGTTATGCTGGTAGCTTTAGTGTGGTCTTGTTTGTGAACATTTGGGTAAATGTACATAAATGGGATTGCTGGGTCATAGGGGGGCTCAAGCTGGTTCAAAACTTTGGCAAAGTAGCAGGGTATAAAATTAACCCTCAAAAATCAATGGCTTTTCTGTATTCCAACAATGAGAAAAGTGTCGCTGAAATTAGGAAAGCAATTCCATTCAGAATAGCTCCACAAAAAATAAGATACCTAGGAATTAACTAAACCAAAAAAGTGAAGGACCTCTATGATGAAAACTTTAAAACCTGAAAAAGGAATATAAAACAGAACTAAGAAAGTGGCAAAAACTCCCATGTTCCTGGATTGGACAGATCAACATCATGAAAATGTCAATACTTCCCAAGGCTATCTACAAATTCAATGCGATACCTATCAACATTCCAACCTCATTCTTCAAGGAAATAGAAGAGGCAATCCAAAAATTCATATGGAACAATAAAAGACCCCCAATAACTAAAACAATTCTCAACAGAAAGAACAGTGCTGGAGGAATATCAATACCAAGTTCCAAACTCTACTACAAAGCCATAGTAATTAACACAGCTTGGTACTGGCACAAGAACAGACCTCAGGACCAATGGAATTGAACCAAAAACCCAGAAATGAACCCACAGACCTTTAGCCATCTAATCTTTTATAAGGGAGATAAAAAAAGAGCTTTTTCAGTAAATGGTGGTGCCAAAATTGGTTAACTACTTGTAGAAAACTAAAGCTAGATCCTTATATATCACCCTGCACCAGAATCAACTCCAAATGGATCAAAGACCTCGGAGTCAAAGCAGACCCTCTGAAATCATTATAGGATGATGTAGGAGAAACCCTAGGTCTCCTTGGCACAGGAGGAAATTTTCTTAATAGAGATCCAGAAACACAACAAATCAAAGAAAGGTTGGACATACAGGATTGCATAAAATTTCCGAGCTTCTGTATGGCAAAGGACATAGCTAGCACGAACAACAGAAAGCCCATGTATTGGGAGACGATCTTCACTAGCCTTAAAACAGACAAGGGTCTCATATATAAAATATACCTGGAACTCAAAAGATTAAATTCCCCAACAACAAACCTTCAAAGAAACAACTGTCCAATAAATAATTCTGCTAAAGGCTTAAAGAGAAACTTCTTTGAAGAGGAAAGAAAAATGCCCAAAAGTCACATGAAGAAATGCTCAAACTCCCTAGCCATAAAAGAAATGCAAATCAAAACAACATTGAGATAGCGCCTCACCCCAGTAAGAATGGCTATAATCAAGAACTCTAATAGCAACAGCTGCTGGAAGGGATGTGAGCAGAAGGGAACCTTACTGCATTGTTGGTGGATGTGTAATCTTGTTCATCCACTTTTATCCAATTTTAGACAAGAGCACTTTCCATTGTCAGGACTAGCTGAAAAATCAAAACAGGCATACATCTTTCTATGTGACTGAGCTCAGCTGGAGGCTGGAATTTTTATTTCCCCAGAGATTTTCAAATAAATAACAAAAACACTAAAACCAAAACCCCACATTTAAAACTGGTACAAATTCTAAAACAGAACTAGAGAAGACAATAACCAAAAGCTGAAAACTCAGCCAGAACTCTGTGTCATTCTCACTCAGCAACCTGAATCCAGAGTCTGCTGAGTGAGCCTACCACTCTCAACCAGAACTTCCCTATCTCCAGAAAAATACAACAGAGAACAATAAGGTCTCAGTGAATGGGGTGACATCTCATCAACCTTTGTTGACCCAGGGGCCTTCCAAGGGGGAAGAGAACTCCAAGTCATTTTGGGGCTAGGGAAATCAGTCCCTAGAGGCCATCCCCTCGGACTTGCAGATTATCCCCCATACTCTGACCTCCCTGGGCCAAGGCCTAAGGCTAAGATAAACCTCAAATGACAAACAGAACACTCAACACAAAGACACAACTTACAAAGGCATACTGCAGCTTTGTAAATTGCCAACCAAAAAGTGCCAGTCTACAGACTTATAGTTTCCCAAAAATGTCTGTCCGAAACAGCAATCTACACAGAGTGGTCTGGGGACGTCTACTCACAGACCCCATTGGCAGTCTTATAGCATGTCTACCAAGCCACCTTGCCAACCAGTGTATAGACCCCTCGGGAAACCAGAACTACAGATACAGAACCTGCTGGCAACCAAATATACAGAACGGCAATGCCTTGACTTAAGAGCTGGGTTTTTTGGGATTCTGTGGTGGGGTGTCTAGAGGGTCCTATGAGGCAGGTTCCAGATGAGCCCCCAGAAATGTTATATGGACTTGGGACCCCCAAAAACCACTGGAGACCATTACCAACGCGAACAGCAAAAGAGTCGTTTATTTGCAAGCTTTAGCTTGGTTCCCCGCACACCAGGAAACCAGTGATTCTAAGAATCCCCGAGCACAAAATCAGCACAGCTTTTATTTATTAAACAAACAAGTTTAAGGAATTTCCACACAAATAGTTACATGATTATTTTGAGTCCACAATAACCACTCTGCCCTTTTTCTGAACTATTAGTATGTTTTGTTCGTTGAACACTTGGGCAACTGCTCTGCTTTCTTAAGGGTGGGCAGGGCTGGTGGCAGCCTGTGTTTTTTGTCTCTCTCTTGGGGTTACTCTGAGGGCAGCCTAGCAAAAGATAGTGGGGTTAATCTCAAATTGGAGTTACTTTAGCTCTTCAGCCTGAATAAACCATACCAAAACACAGGTCTGGTTTACACTGTTGGACCAATAGGAGGGTATGTCTAGTGCTGTTGCAGGTGTGTCTTAAGGTGTGTGGAGTTTTTCATCCTGATGATGTTGAAATGATGAAATAGACTAACTACAGAATTACCTGGGCAGATACCTGCTGAGACCTATACTAAATCACAGCTTAACAAAGAGCAATATTTACAATGAAATACATTGAACAACAAGACACCGCAACCAAAATTATTTTTTTTCCTGAATCACTGTATTTTTTACACTATATATCTCATGTACAAGTTCCTCATTCCCTTCTGTCTCATTATGTTATCTTTGTTTTGGTTTTGTTTTCAGAACCATGATATAACAGGCCATTTCTTATATTTTTGTCTTCTAGTCTTCAGAAAGTCTGCAGTTAAATAGGTTTACGTTTCTTTTGTTAGAAAATAAAAAGCATATTGGGAGAGGTCTTCATCATAATTTTGTTATGATCTCAAATACGTTTTTATTTCTGGCATTTCACCTGTATAATCTCACTTTAAACTTTTCCAAAGGGCACTTTAGTGGAAGGAGGAAATTCAAAGTGGATTCTGGTAGAGAATTTCTGTTACTAAAATCTCCGGTACATAGTAAGGTAAGAAACTCCAAAATTATTCATTAGAGAGATGAGTTATAACTCATCTTTTTACACACTAATACTCTTTCCTCAAGGAAACCAGAGGATTTAAAATAACTAATATTTTTTGGAGTTAATGGGCAGAATGTGCACGAATTTTCTAGAAATAAAATGATCACTCATGAAACCTTACTGATACTTCAAATAATGCTTTCCAATAAGGGGAATCACCTTCACATATTTTCACACAATATGTATCTGCCGGGTAACAGAACCCCAAACTAGACTAAGGCATCTAAGAGCTATCTAATTGTTGTTGCCTTTTTGCAATACTGCTTTCTTATCATATTGATTAGTATGAATTCTATGGCCAATATAAAATCACATTTGTAATAAAAGTTACTAGATGGGACCTTCATGGATGAAAGAAGAGTGGGGTTTCTGGTGGAGCCCTGGCAGGTGGACTGATTTTCAGTGGAAGAAGGACTGGTCACTGGGGAGGAGGCTGTTTGGGGCAGAGCTTTGGGAAGAAAGAACAAGGCTACAAATGAGGAGGTTAGTTAGAGGAGGGGTGCAGCTAGAGCACTGTGAGCCCTTGTGGGATATGTAGGGGAGGTTTCCCAACAGACAGGGCAGGAAATGGAGGTAAGAGGCTGACAGGAATGTGGAAAAATGAGGGTGAGGCTTTTCAGGGTCTGGCTTTGAGAGGGCATGGTAATACGAGGAAGAAGTGGGCTAGTAAGGGGTGGAGTTTCTGGTGGAGAATGGCAGGCCTTTGGGAAATGTATTAGTGTGGAGGTGGGGTTTCTGGTAGAGCAGAATATAGTCCCAATGTATGGAGGTGTTTTTCAGAACCAGGGCTTTATGAGAGCAGTGATAGGATCCAGTGCACTAGACTACTTGGGATGCGGTTCCTGTTGTAGCCAGTCACCACTTCGCAAAGAGGAGTAAGGTTGGGTGGGAATTTTAGTCTTGCAAGGCAGGACATGGACTTTGGACAGGGTTTCAGGTATGGCAAAGCAACCTTCCAAAAGGGACTATGGAGGGACAAGGATTTACAGTTGAGCCTGGTGAGGCTTCCAGAAGGAGGCCAACTGGTGCCGTGGTTTCCAGTGGAGCAATGTGGGTGTCAAGAGATGGGATAATGTGGTGGGGGTTTTCTAGGCTTCCAGAAGGAGGTCAACTGGAGCAGTGGTTTCTAGCGGGGTTTTCTAGTGGGGTTTTTCAGGAGCAGGGCAGTGTTTAGAGCCATGGGGCTAGTTGGAGGAGGGGCTTTGAGAAGGAGTGGAAGGGCTGCAATGGTGTAGAATAATTATGGGATGGGAACCTGGAGTAGGAGGGTGTGGATCTGAGGGAGGAGCCAATAGGGGGTGGGTTTATCTGTGGAGCAAGGCAGGGCATTGAGAGAGTAGATGTGGGAGGTAGAGAGGCTTGTGTTGGAGCAGCGCTGGCTTTCCAGGCAGGAGATGGGCTGTGCAAGAAGCTCTGGCCAAGTGAGGCGGGGCTTCAAGGGCAGTTATAGGGGAGGAGAAGAGTTTTTGGTATAGCAGGATAGGCTTTGTGAGAAGAGGTAGGTTCAGGGCTGTGTTTGAGAGGTTAGGCCACTTAGAAGTAGGCTAGTTATTGGCGGAGTTTCTGATGAAACCAGGAGGGGCTTGAGGGAGAATGCTGGTTGGGGTTGGGGTATGAAAGGGATGGGAGGAGCTTGGAGGTACTAGAATAGGGGAGCAATGGGACTATGAGGGACTAGAATAGTTAGGGGCGGGGTAACTGGTGGATGAGGTGGAGATTTCAGGGAGGACCCTGATGTAGGCTGGGTTCTTGGTGCAATAAGTCGGGACATGGAAGGAGATATGGATGTGGCCTTGTTTCTGGTGGTGCAGAGCAGGGATTACAGGAAAGGATGGAGTGGAAGAGGGAATTCCCTATAACAGAAGAGGGCTTTCAGGAAGGAGTCTGGTTGCAGTCAGGCCTTTGAAAGTTTATAGCAGATCTACCAGGATGTACATTAGTTAAGGTTAGGCATTTTAAAAGGAAGCTGCCTGGAAGTGAGTTTCCAGTGGTTCCAGTCAAGTTTTATGGGAAGGGGGAATAGGAAAGGGACCATACTTAGTGAAGAGTGGGGCTACAAAAAATAAACAGTTACCACTAATAAATACCATATAAGAACACCATTTTCTGTCAGTGTAGACTTATATAACGTTTATGTATGTGAGAGATACTGGATAAAGTAACCAAGTAATAATTCTTTCCTAGTGAAATTTTTCTTTATTCCAGTTGAGTGAAAATAAAACCAAAGGTCAAATCAGGCTCATAGGCACAAAGTAGACTAAGCAAATGAAGGACTAGAATTGATTCCCAAGCAGCAACATTAAGGACCACAAATAAAAGTTTAAAATGTCTCACTTGGTCAGAATTGACAACATTGTCTTAAAGTTATGAATGAATAGAACTTTTACTTTGACCACTTTTGAAATCATAAAACTAAGTAAATAGTAATGTTTTAACTTTATACAATGTTGGAAAGTATACTAAAATAATTAGGAAAATATAAAAGTGTACACAGAATGTTCATTCTCCAGTATCAATTCTAATCTAAAAGAATTAAAAACCAGAAAATTGTCATATAGTGAGTTTGCAGCATGGTTTCCTTTCCGTCATCAAAATGGTGACTTAAGCAATGTGTCTTTAGCACTGGATGCATCGATGTTAAAACATATTTAATAATGTGAAACACTATTATACAGACCCTGAAAATACTCAGAAGGATCTATGAAATGATGTTGGAATAAAATTAATGACTAATTACAGTAGGAATTGTTCTTCACTAGGTAGGCCTATAAATACTTTCCCTAAGAAAAGGCTACATTGAAAAGTAAACAGTGAAAAGGAAGCAGGCAAGCAGACCATGAAGTAAATATTATCCAATGAACAACATCTATTGAAGCTTGATTGCAATCTTCTTTTACCTAAGTTAGTTACTCACCTATGTTCTTCTTTAATGCCAAATAACAAAGTCATGAAAATGCAGTAATCATTTTCAAGACATTAGACTTTACAGAAAGAATTCAGTGAATGTACTGCTAGAAAGTAAAGATAGATGTCTGAGCAAAAGAGTGAAAAAAATATCCCCAATCTCTGGCCCTCCGCTGTGAGAAGGGTACAAGATGAAGCAAAAGGAGAATGGATAGAAGTACAGTAGTGCATAACAGTAGTTCCCAAGATGCAAAGATGAATGTAACAGAGATAAAATCAACAAGATCATCACAGGATTTAGCATGGGAGAGTAGAGACAAGAACAGTGAAAATGCAAGGAGAATTACGAAGAATGCCCTTGCATATTTGGCAGAAGAGTGCATGGCATTGAGGTCTAAACTATGTGGAGGTATTATAGGAAGCTACCTGTACTCATATGGTGCCACAAGAAGTGAAGAACTTATATTTACAAGACATTGAATAATCATAAAGGTCTTGCTTCAGTAGTGCAGAGTTAAACCTTGATAAATTCTGTTTTGAAACACCTAACAAACTATAAAACCAAGACAAGAAGATTCAAATTGTATATAAGTGACTTGACTGCAACAATAGAGTTCAAAAAATCAAATCACATAATGTGAATGCAAAAGCATAACATTATTAAGGTAATCTTTAAACAACACACATTTTATGGCAATAGTCCTGATTATAAATGATTTGTTTTCCTTACAGATTTTGGATCTACAAAATCAACAAAAAACAAAAACAAAACAAAGCAAAAGACAATAGAGGATACCAGTGCCTTATCCCTATTCTTAGTTAGTCACGAGCCTGAGATTGGAAGATCAAGTTTCACAGATGGCTAGAGTAGAAATCAATGAGACATTTATGTTCAATTATTCAATCAAAGCAGAGTGCAACCTTGGTTCAAATAGTACAGACTCAGTCAGTCATGAGTGAAAAAACCAAGCAAGAGTTTGAGGCTCTGAGTCAAGTTTAATTACTGTGTGTGCATGCATGCACGCTCACACATGCACACACACACACACACACACACACACACACACACACAAATGGAATGAGAGAGGAAGAGGGAGAGAGAAAAAAGGAATATTAAGAGTTTAAGGACTATCCTAAACATATATTAATTAATAAAATGAGGGAAATCATGGAACCTATGCTTCTTGGAGTTTGGCTTCCTTCACATAATATGATAGTTTTCCAAATCTTTCCATTATTTTGTGAAAGGAGCTTTGTCATTCTTTCTGATAGAAGCATAAATTTACATTGTATATATACACCATATTTACTTGATCTATTCATCTATGGAGGGGCATTTTGATGGTTCTAAAAATGCTGCCAAAAACTTAGTTGTAGATTTGGTGTATTTTACCTTGAGATCATATTGACAAATGCCCAGGAGTGGGATTGCTGGTTCCAGAGCTACATACATTTGACCTTCCAAAATTATGCTAATTGAAATGAACTCCAAGACACAGAAAAAAATTCTTTTTTTTTCAGATATCAACCTTTATTTCATTTGTCTATTGCCGTTGGTTTATCCCTGGCAATCTCTGCCTTGATTCTGGTACCTTCAACTTTGTATATACATTTATCTGAATTGGAGAAGGAAAGGGAAAAATTATAGTGATGAAAGAAGTACAAAGAGCGACCCATTGCAACAATGATATTCAAAAGACACTATATCGGAAGTGAACTTTACAACTTTGGGGTGGGTTGGAGGTGTGGGGGATGGGAAGTGATAGGAGAACAGTAATGGAGTGGGTAACAATTTTCAATAAGGAATGTACCTTACTCAACTGTAACCACTCTGTACAGTATTTTTGAAATAAAATAAAATTTTAAAATTGAACCAATCCTAGAAAAAATATAGTTTTCACAATAATACATCTGTCACAGTACTTGTGAGGGATTCTGAAGTCAAGCTGTTAGACTTGGAAAAGGATAGATTGGGAAGCCATCGCAAACAACAATCAAAAGGCTGAAAACTGTGCTCTGGAAAGGTCAAACAGTCAAGGGAAGACAGGGGTATGAGTTATCTCAAGAGTATTTAAGTTCGAGCTGTTGGACACTGAAATATTAAGATTTGGAGACAAGATGGATGTCTGTGTTATGGTTCTAATGACTATTACTCCCTTCTGATCTCTAACAAGAAGGGATTCAATTATCACTGTTTACAAACAATACCTCATGTTAATAGTTGTAACCTCAAGCTAGATTGATGCCTTAGTTTGTGGACATACCTATAGCCACTAACCACCCCCCTTGCAAGTGCCTGCCTTTTTTCTTGAAATTCTACAGCCACTTGTGGTCTCATTTCTCATCGCCTGTTTGGGTGGGATTTGAGACTCCTTCCTCTCCTCACCCAGCCACTCCGAGGCCCCAGCGGCCAAACTCGGCACCTCACAGGCACTCCCCAGAACCCAGCTGCATTTGGGGCTGCTGCTTCCCGAGCCATTGGCCTACTGCCTCCTTCCTCCCTTCACCAGCCTCTGCCAGAGCCTCCCGTACTCTCCCTACTATCCCCATCCTCAACCCTAGCTCGGCCTACCCCGAGGCCTCCCCTCCTCTCCACACAGCTCCCAGTGCCAACCCCAGCGGGGCCACTGCTCTGGGGAAGACAACTGTGGACCTGGCCCAGCAGAATCAAAGGTTCCACAATGTGCAGCCGGCTTAGAAATGGAGGCAGCATAGGTCTCTGATCAGTGTCTTTCACTTCACTTACACAAGTATTAGTTGTATTAATTTGATATTTAATTTTGGATTTTGTAACTTCTTATTAAGACTTTGAAGAATAGCTGGTAGAAATATAGTCCCAAAATTCAAATTGTCTCTTGTTTAATTCTTTCAAGATTCAGAGATGTTTAAGTAGTAGTTATAACCATCATGAACTCTCATTTCCATAGCAAAGTCTATTCAGAAAATACTTGCTTATGCATCTGTTATCAATTATTTACAAGACTTGAAAGTTTTAAAGTTTTAAATATTACAGTAAGATCTTTGATTAATGTTGAATATATGTGAGTAGGTTGAGCTGTTGCATACATTCATTTGTGTGTGTGTGTGTGTGTGTGTGTGTGTGTGTGTGTAGAGGGGTGTATGTGTATGTGTATCATTGAAATCAAGGATAAGAATGTCTGGTCTGAACTTGTCTCCTTTTTCTGAGATATAATCATGGTGTTTCTTGGTTCATTGTATGATCTGATTGCTTGCCTTTGCCTGATGTGCACATTCAAGCTCAATTTTTCAATTAAAATTTCTTATTTATTATTGAGCATAAGGGCTCTGATATTGATTTGTCTTTAGTCTGCCATCTAATACCTTTGTTTCCTCTTCAAAAATTAACATGAAATATAACTTTTAACTCCTGACTGATTTTCCCTTTAATTTGCAATTTGAAATAAGTATTATAAGACCTTTGATGTCTGTGTTCATGAAGAAAAATCATTTTGAATTCTCTGTTTAATGTAATAACACCTGGACAGATTTGTTTGCACCAAGATCTTAAAATTTGTTTTGTAGTTTTAGTTTAAAATACCTCCTCCACGTTTATAGCGTGGGGAGACAAACAATTCCTAGTAACAATGATAACTGTTTTATTCGTTAAAATATCTGATAATTCATAATTTTGAATATGTCTAGTTTCAAATGAATGCATTTGCTCAATAGCTTTGCTTGATAGACACATGCACAAAAATACCAGTCGTAGGGGCTGAGGAGGTGGATCAATGGTAGACAGCTTATCTTGAATGCACAAGACCTTAGGATTGATTCCACAGCACCACCTAAGAAGAAAAAGCTAGATGTGGAACTGTGGCTCAAGTGGTAGAGCACTAGTCTTGAGCTGAAACGCTGAAGGACAGTGACCACGCCCAGAGTTCACCAACAACAACAAATTAAATAAATAAATGAAAGTCATACTCAAGTACATTAATTTCGAAGGTTGATTACCATTTTGGGTAGGGGCAGGGTGCCAAGATACAGCACCTGAAAAATACTAAAAACAGAAAGTAAAACATCAGCTCTGTCAACAACATGTAAAATTGCCACTCAAAGAGAAAACAGTACTAAGAATGAAATACTTTTTATAACATTTCTTAAGGAATTATGGCTTTATGATAATTATCAAATAAATTGACCTTCAAAAACTCCATTGGTTGGCCTGAGTCTTAAGGGAACCTACAAAAACTGGAGAAGAAAATCATCAACCTGTTTTTTAAAATTGTTATTGTTAAGAGAGTGTACATACAGATAAACATATTGTTTTTTTAAATTTAATTTTATTTTATTTGAGAACATACTGTACAGAGGGGCTACAATTACATGGGCAGGATAATGCATACATTTCTTACCAAGCATTGCAGCCTCCTCCTTTGTTTACCCTTCACCTCCCTTCCCAGCCTCCCCCCTGCCCCCACCCAATTATACCCCCCTCCCCCCCACACCGACATTGTAAAGTTGGTTTTGACATGACATCTTGTACTTCTCATTGTTGCAACAGGTCCACCTGAATCCTTAAACGACTTGTTTGTCCCCATCTCCTCCACATGTTATACAGACATCAAATATAGTGAAAGCGGGGGTTACACTGTGGGGGAGGGACATACAAAGCAACAAAGAAATAATCTTATAAATGCATTAGAGACACATGCATGAAAGAAAGGAAAACATTAAAATACATATTTAAGGGTTCATTTTCCTAACATCACATCTGACCTTTTCTGCTTGACTCATACCTATACTAGATATTGCAAATAAGGGAAACCATGGGACCTATGCTTCTTTGGGCCTGGCTTACTTCACTTAATATAATTTTTTCCAAACCTTTCCATTTCCTAACAAATGGGGAAATGTCATTGTTTCTGATGGAGGCATAGAATTCCATTGTGTATATATACCACATTTTCTTGATCCATTCATCTACTGAGGGGCATCTGGGTTGGTTCCATATATTAGCTATGGTAAATAATGCTGCAATAAACATAGTTGTGCTGGTAGCTTTAGTGTGGTCTTGTTTGTAAAGATTTGGGTAAATGCCCAAAAGAAGGATTGCTGGATCATAGGGAAGATCTATGTGAAGTCTTTTGAGGAACCTCCATACTGCTTTCCAAAGTGGTTGAACAAGTTTACATTCCCACCAACAATGAAGAAAGATTCCTTTCTGTCCACATCCCCTCCAGCATCTGTTGTTGTTAGAGTTCTTGATTTTTGCTGTTCTAACTGGAGTGAGGTGATATCTCAATGTTGTTTTGATTTGCATTTCTTTTATGGCTAGGGATGTTGAACATTTCTTCATGTGTCTATTGGCCATCCTTCTTTCTTCTTCAGAGAAGCTTCTCTTTAAGTCTTTCGCCCACTTATTTATTGGGCAGTTGTTTCTTTGAGGATTTGTTGTTGGGTGGTTTAATTTTTTGAGTTCCAAGTATATTTTAGATATGAGACCCTTGTCCGTGGTATGGCTAGTAAAGATCTTCTCCCAATCGGTGGGCTTTCTATTGATCTTGCTAGCTATGTCATTTGCCCTGCAGAAGCTCTGCAACTTAAGCAATCCCATTTGTCCAACCTTTCTTTGATTTGTTGTGCTTCCGGGTCTCTATTCAGAAAATTTCCACCTGAGCCAAGGAGACCTAGGGTTTCTCTTATTCCATTCTGCAATGTTTTCAGAGTGTCTGATTTGAGTTCAAGGTCTTTGATCCATTTGGAGTTGATTCTGGTGCAGGGTGATATATAAGGATCTAGCTTTATTTTTCTACATATAGTTAACCAATTTTGCCAGCACCATTTACTGAAGGGGCTGTCTTTCTTCCATTCTATTGTTTTAGCTACCTTATCGAAGATTAGATGGCTATAGGTCTATAGGTTCATTTCTGGGTTTTCAATTCTATTCCATTGATCCTGAGGTCTGTTCTTATGCCAATACCAAGCTGTTTTGATTACTATGGCTTTAAAGCAGAGTTTGAAATTTGGTATTGATATTCCTCCAGCAGTGTTCTTTCCGTTGAAGCGCGTTTTTGCTATTCGGGGTCTTTTATTGATCCATATGAATTTTTGGATTGCCTCTTCTATTTCCTTGAAGAATGAGGTTGGAATTTTGATAGGTATTGCGTTCAATTTGTAGATAGCCTTGGGAAGTATTGCCATTTTCACGATGTTAATCTTGCCAATCCAGGAGCAAGGGAGGTTTTGCCATTTTTTAAGTTCTGTGTTTATTTCCTTTTTCAAGATTTTAAAGTTATCATCATAGAGGTTCTTCACTTCTTTGGATAAGTTAATTCCTAGGTATTTTATTTTTTGTGGGGCTATTACAAATGAAGTTGTTTTCCTAATTTCAGCCACACTTTTCTCATTGTTGGCATATAGAAAAGTCTTGATTTTTGGGGGTTAATTTTATAACCTGCTACTTTGCCAAAGTTTTGAATCAACTTGAGTAATTTGGGAGTGGATTCTATGGGATTCATTAAATACAAGATCATGTCATCTGCAAAGAGGGAGACTTTTATTTCTTCTTTCCCTATTTGGATCCCCTTTATATATTCATCTTGTCTTATTGCTGTAGCTAGGCATTCTAATACTACATTGAAGAGAAGTGGAGAGAGGGGCATCCTTGTCTTGTTCCTGAGTTAAGAGGAAATGGCTTTAGTTTTTCACCATTGAGTATAATGCTGGCTGTAAGTTTGTCATATACAGCCTTTATTGTATTGAGGAATGATCCATGGATTCCTAATTTTTCCAGAGCCTTCATCATAAAGGGGTGTTGGATCTTGTCAAATGCTTTTTCTGCATCTAATGAGATAACCATGTGGTTCTTATTCTTGCTCCTGTTGATGTGATGAATAATATTAATTGATTTGCGTATATTGAACCAGCTTTGCATCCCTGAAATGAATCCTGTTTGACCATGATGAATGATTTTTTGGATTAATTGTTGAAGTCCATTAGCCAAAATTTTGTTGAGAAGTTTTGCATCATTGTTCATCAAAGAAATGGGTCTATAGGTCTCTTTCTTTGATGAGTCCCTGCCTGGTTTTGGGATGAGGGTTATGATGGCTTCATAGAATGTGTTGGGTAGTGAGCTTTCTCTTTCAATTTCATTGAAGAGTTGGAGGAGTATTGGTGTGAGCTCTGCTTTGAAGGCCTTGTAAAATTCCACTGTAAAACCATCTGGTCCTGGACTTTTCTTAGCTGGGAGGTTTCTTATTGCTGTTTCTATTTCAATGCTTGATAGGGGCCGGTTAACCTAGTTTAACTCATCTTGGTTTAGTTTTGGCATGTCAGTATTTGGTAGGAAATGGTCCATTTCTGTCAAGTTCTCAAACTTGTTAGCATAAAGTTTTGAGAAGTATTCCCTCATAATGTTCTGAATCTTGGTTGTTTCCATGGTGATGTTTCCATTCTCATCTCTGAGTTTATTAATTTGGGTGTGTTCTCTCCTTTTTCTGATAAGGTTTGCTAAGGGTCTGTCAATTTTGTTAAGTTTTTCGAAGAACCAACTGTTTGTTTTGTTGATTCTTTCTATAGTTTTTTTGGATTCTAATTCATTTAATTCTGATTTAATTTTGATTATTTCTTTCCGTCTACTGGATTGGGATTCATCTTGCTGCTCTTTTTCAAGGAGGTTTAGATGTGTCATTAAATTGTTAGTTTCAGATCTCTCCAATTTGTTGATGTAGGAGCTCAGAGCTATAAACTTGCCTCTGAGTACTGCCTTTGCTGTGTCCCAGAGGAGCTGGTAATTTGTGTGTTCATTTTTGTTAAATAGCATGAACATTTGAATTTCCTTTCGAATCTCTTCCATGACCCACTCTTGATTCAGCAGTGTGTTGTTCAGCCTCCATATGATACCGGACTTTCTTTGGTGGCTTTTGGTGTTGAGTTCTAATTTTATTCCCTTTTGGTCAGAGAGAATGCAAGGTATAACTTCAATGTTTCTGAATTTAGACAAGTTTGCTTTGTGGCCTAAAATGTGGTCTATTTTAGAAAACGTTCCATGTGCTGCTGAGAAGAACGTGTATTCTGATGCTGCTGGGTGAAATGTTCGGTAAATGTCTGTTAAGTCTAGTTGATCTATGCAGCTGTTTAGATCTGCGGTTTCTCTGTTGAGTTTTTGCCGAGTTGATCTATCTAGTGGGGATAGTGGTGTGTTAAAATCCCCAACAATTAATGTCTTTGCATCTATATGGGATTTGAGGGAAAGTAGTGTTTCTTTGATAAATTTGGGTGCTCCATTGTTTGGAGAATAGATATTTAGAATTGTAATATCCTCCTGAAGGAGAGATCCTTTAATTAGTATGTAGCAACCTTCTTTATCTCTTCTCACGAATTTTAGTTTGAAGTCTATTTTATCTGATATTAGGATTGCAACTCCCGCCTGTTTATGAGGGTCGATTGCTTGGTAGATTTTGTTCCAGCCTTTAACATTGAAAATGTGTTGGTTTTACGAACAAGATGAGACTCCTGCAGGCAGCAGATAGAAGGGTCTTGTTTTTTAATCAAACTAGACAGTCTATGTCGCTTAATTGGAGAGTTCAGTCCGTTAACGTTAAGAGATAGGACTGAGAGGTATTTGGGAGTTCCTGCCATGTTATCCACCTTCTTGGGGGCTGCGAAAACTGGGTTCTTCCTAAGGTTCTTGGATTCTCAGTTTGGGTGCAGTTTCTTGGCCTTTGTTGCGGTCTTGTTGGTTTTCTATGTGAAGGACATCTTTAAGAATCTTTTGTAGGGCTGGTTTGGTGGAGATGTATTGTTTCAATTTTTCTTTGCTATGGAAGGTTTTTATTTGGCCTTCAGTTATGAAGGAGAGTTTAGCTGGGTACAGTATTCTTGGTTGATAGTTGTTTGTTTTTAGGGCATGGCGTACGTCATTTCAGGCTCTTCTTGCTTTGATTGTCTCTGCTGAGAAATCTGAGGTAATTCTAATTGGTTTCCCTTTATAGGCGATTATCTTTTTCTCCTTGACAGCTTTAAGGATCTTTTCCTTGGTCTCGGTTGATCCTGTGTGGATTACAATGTGATGGTGGGATGTCCTATTCTGGTCTGGTCTATTTGGGGTTCTAAAAGATTCTTGTATCTGTATAGGCCTATCTTTTTGTATGTTTGGGAAGTTCTCTGCTAGGATCCTGTTAAACAAATTTCCTAGACCATTAACTTCTGTTTCTAGGTGCTCCTCTACACCCATTATCCTTAGATTGGTCCTTCTGATGGTGTCTTCCAGGTGTTGGATAGACCTATCATATTTCTTGGACTTGTCTTGGATGGTTGTATGTTCTTTCTCTATAATATCTAGGCTGTCTTCAATCCCTGAGATTCAATCTTCTACATGGTCTAACCTGCTGTCAAGACTCTCTACTTTGTTTTTTATCTCTTTTCCTTCTAATTGTTCAGCTTTGATGGCTTCAAGTTCTTTGTTGAAACTCTGTTTTAGGTCTTGTATGAATTTCTTTACTTCCTTAATTTGGTGTTCAGTGTTTGTTCTCAAATCACTTAGTTGATTGGTTATGGTTTCTTTGGATTCCCATTCCTTCTGTTGTTTTCCATTCAGCATTCCCTTTGTGGTCTCCCTGACTTCCTTCAGCTCTTTGTTAATGGATTCCATGAATGCCTTTAGTGATCTTTGTGTATTCTC
This sequence comes from Dipodomys merriami, assembly GCF_024711535.1. Classification (NCBI taxonomy): domain Eukaryota; kingdom Metazoa; phylum Chordata; class Mammalia; order Rodentia; family Heteromyidae; genus Dipodomys; species Dipodomys merriami. The sequence goes on along the minus strand of NW_027202727.1, from coordinate 1,997,358 downwards.
TACCTGGTCTCTCAATTCCTGAATTACTCTTTGATTAGCTTCCTCCCGTCTGTGGGATTCCTGCAGTTCTCTTTCTTCCCGTTCGTGGGATTCCTGCAGTTCTCTTTGAGTGTTCTCTGCCTGCTCATGCCATTCCTCCCTTTCTCTTTGAGTATTCTCAAGTTGTTCACACAAATCCTGTATCAGTTTCTGAGTAGCTTCCTCATGCGTATGATATTCCTGTATAAACTTCTGGGATGCCTCCTCTCTCTCCCTATCACGCTCATACAGAGTCCTTTGTACATTGTCAAACTTCTCATTTATAATGTTTGCTATTATTGTTTGTAGAGCTATTTGGGAACTCTCCTCTGGATTATTCTTTATCTGTTCTAATCCCTATTATCAAGATTGGGAATTGAGATAACCGAATTTGCCATTTTTCTTGTGTTTTTCCGGCTTACTCGGCCCATTTGAGATGAAGATTGCACCAGTTTTATGCTATAACTCTATCTTAAGGCAAGCATCAACCAAAGTTTGCGTTGTACAGTCAATAGTCTACAGATACAATCTAGTTCAACAGATACATCTATTCAACATCAAACAACTATATGTTAAAGGACTTCAAACCGCAGAAAAGAATTTGGAAAACCAGAAATTATTAGGATTAGGGAGAGATGTGGGTAAAAAATAGGAATAGATTGATGTGGGGAGGCACAGGGAGAGTTAACTATGTCCTAATCACAATGCAGGAAATGGGTTGGGTAGGATGCAAGTAGAGAGAGAGAGAAAAAGAAGAGACGGAAAGGGGAATGAAGAGAGACCAGAAAAAAAATAGAAATGTAAAAATTAATGTTATTATAGAGGTTAAAAGACCGTCTATTTAGAGAGGAATGTGAATATGTTCAGAGAAGGGGAGGGACATAGAGGAGATGTGAAAAACTTTAAGGATGGGAAAGGGAGAAGAAAAGATCAGAAGTTCAGTAGAGCTAGACAAAAAACAAAAAGATAATTAAGAAAGAAAGAAAATGAGAAAGAAGACAAGAAAAGAAAGGAAAACGCTCATTCACATATTCCTAAAATAAAAATTATAAGATGAGAAAAAATAAAAAGTTACCTGAAAACAATTATTTTTTCAGAAGAGGCAAAAATTAAAGATTAATAAAAGTTTTAGAAGGGAAATATATATATATATATATATATATATATATATATATATATATATATATATATATATATATATATATGGTAACAAAAAACAAAAACAAGCAAAAAAAAGAAAAGAAGAAGAAGAAAAAAAAAGAAAAAAAAGTCTTTTGATTTTTTTTGGGGGGGGAGGAGTGGGAAGAATCCTGTATCTCCCTTTTGTCTGTAACCAGTTTCTTGTTGGAGTCTCTGGTCAGCTTGAGGTCCTGTGGCTTGATTGGTTTCTTAAGTCGGTTGGTTGGAAGAGGCAGAAAAATGCTCTGCTTTACCCAAGATTTTGAGATCCCCCTCCCTGGTTAGGTTAATGGGAGGGTGGTCTGCTTTGAGAATCACAAAAGAGGAGGATGCGGTGATGAGGCTAGGTTCTGGCTAGAGTTGATGCCTTTCAACAAACAGTAGCTTTTCCCTGGGGCTATTTTGTGATAAAACTCACAGCGCCCAGCCTAGAGCCATTCTCAGGGTTTCTGTTTTTCAATTGATTGTGGTGGCTGCTAGAGGGAGGGGCAGCCTCTGGCTCTGGTTACCCAGTGAGGCAAGGCACTCCAATGGCTGGTGCCTGAGCTGGGTGACTTTTCCCTGGATGGAGCTGAGTCTGGCAGGTCACTTCGCCGTTAAGTTCTTGTGACCTGCTAAATGACTCGTTTTATTCCAAGGCCTGAGTTAAGCTCCTCCGAGCTTTGTCGGTATCCAAGATGGAGATCACCGGTGCTGGGGGGGAGTGGTGGCCTTCCCTCCTCTGCTCCCTGAGAAGGAGTGAGGACGTTGGGCTTGTACTCATGCCGAGTCTTGGATCCTGGGTCGTCTCTGGTCTGCAAACAGCAGGATGAAGATGTCCGCTCCTTGTCGGTTCTTGTTGGTGTTGAGTAGAATGCGCTTGTCTGCTGCGTCTGGCTCCTACGTCCCGGACTCTCTGTGCCTCAGGTATGACCCCGCTGCGGTGGTCACCGCCGTGACCCTGCCGCCGCTGCGGCAGCTGATGTGTTTCCTTGGCTTCCCCTCTCTTGTCTAACTCTCTGTCCTGTGATGGCACACTTGGTGTGATTCTCTGGCTTAGGACTGTTCACTGGAACTTTAAAACTGCTTTCTATGCGAGAGCTTGTTCAGATTCCAGCTTCTCCTCCGCCATCTTCCCGGAACTCCAGATAAACATATTGTAAGTCAGGTAATGAGTTCATTTCTTGTTTGACAATCCCATCCGTCCTGTCCCTGTCCACAGTGGTATAGCTCATTGTGAATACAGTATCTACAGAGTACAAGAGCTGCCTTTGTTTCCCTGTTCTCCTTGAATATCTCTGACTCCCTCAATGCCCATAAATGGATAAACTAGAATAGAAAAATTCCTCTTGTTTCCAATTCCTGGAATACATTTCAATATAAACATCAGTAGTTTTCTCTGTACACACATCCCAAACTCGTATACTTCCTGCACCCAGTCATAACTCTCACCCAATTCTAAGGTCCACAAAGTAATTCTTTCCACTTTCCACACAGGAAGAAGCCGAGATTCAGAAAGATTAAGCAACCTATTGTAAATACAAGGCTGAGCACAGTGGATCGCTTTTATACCTTACCTACTCCAGAAAGTAAGACCTGAATATCATAGTTTGAAACCATCCAAGGTTGACATATTCATTACATGTTTATCTCCAGTTAAACAGAAGAAAGCAAGAATTGCGTCTTTCATGTGGTAGAGCTACAACGCCACCAGACTTGAATGGGAAACGTAAAAGATAGTGTCAATATGATGATTTTCAAGAACCAATGCTTTTCCATACATAATCTCAGACACCACACACACACACACACACACACACATACACACACCACAATCACATCCCTTAAAGCAGATGTTAGTACTGAAATCCAAATAGTTATTTTTAATTATATAAGTTTTATTTGTTTAGCTTTAGTGAGGTTTGACTTGATAGTTTCAACTGATGAGCTTAGAACTTTGTTATAAATATACCCCTGTCTTTATTAAGAAAAATATTCTCCTAGTTAAGTCTTCCTCCTTTTTCAGCAATGATAAGTTTTCTCTTCTTGGTCTATGTTCTTCTTTTGGGACTCAATCTCTTAGACTTTTCTGTCTTGCATTGTCTGTAAGTTCATTGATCCAGTAGATCTCAGTCATCCTAATAACCTGGACAGAACTTGCCTTGGGAAAAGTGTTCTAAGCTCACCATTCAGTGGAGATTGTTAGTACTCACCCATAATCACATTCTCTTCAGAACTGGGAACTTGTTAGGTCCAAGAATTTAGGGAAAGCACTCACTGTGTGCTATTTCATACTTTTTGCTTTAATGACAACTTCCATCTATTGTCTACTTTAAGCATTGTGTGAAGAGAAGGATTGCCCCTAAGAGACAGAAGTACTGTACTAACTGTTGCTGTCAAAACATAGATGGAGGGAAAGAAGCTCTGAAGGAACCATAGAGCCTAGAAACTGATTTCGTAAAACCCAAACTGCCTTTTATCTTACTGTCAAAATAGAAAGTCAGAGACTGCAGTTACTTGTAAGCTCCATTTATATTCTTGAGCATGGGGCTCCCTTCCTCTTTGTCCTTCTGACCATTTACATCAGGGGCAGGTGGGAAGATGTAACAAGAACACTTAGAGTTTGGGCCTGGGATTAAAAAGTCCTTTTTGTGATCATAAACATTCCAACACTACCTGAATTGAACCTGAGGTGCAGAAGGAAGTAAGGTTAGTAATTCAGAAACTTATAATTACTTCTAAGTTTGCTACTAAGTTTGCTATCTAAACTCATCCATATCCACCCCCAGAATACTATTTCCCAACTGTGTAGACACCCTTATACTCTGTTCTCCCGGAGCATTTGAGTGTAGGGCATCTTCTGCTTCTTATGTGTACTGCTTTATAAATGGAGATTTTCTCTAATGCTCAAAATTATTTCATTGATTTGGACATTGTGCAATATGCTAAACAGAGAGTTACCTGGAAGGAAGATCCTAGAAGGCAAAGCATCTGCTAGGACAATGGAAACACTTGGTTTGGCATGCTTAATGTTTTAACTTGTGCACTGAACTAACAGGAGAAAATGACACACTAGGAAATCTGCCAATTATGCCAAATAAAGAGATATGGTGAAGGTCAGAGAAAGGACATTGATTTCATCATAGTTATGACAAGACAAATCCTTAGCACACTATCAGAATACTAATCCATACTCACCTACTTTCTTATTCACCTATGTCATTAGGTCTGAGTTGTTTGTGAGAGTCCTCAGGAACAGGAAGATCTCGGGGACAGCCTAACATTGTTCTGCCATTTTGGACATAATATAACTAGTTTGATGAAAGCCCTTAGTAATATCCACAAATATGTGCATTTATCCTACTACACTTGATAAGTATACCCTCAGTATATTATCTTTGGTTTGGTCACTTGCTGACATAGCAGCTGTCTGGTAGCTCCATTTTGACTTCACTTTATTCACCAGAAATGGAGAAGGAAAGAATGACTACAACACATTTTCATTTTTCTCAATGAGCAGTGAGTGAGTGGAAGGGGAGTATTCAAGAAGCTCCCCATGTTCTCAGTTAGCTAGTACCACCTAGATTCCAGCTCAAATCTTGATAAACAGATACAAAACATACATGCAACTTATTGTGCCAGATTCACAGCTAGAGAGGTAGATGAGAAAGTGGAAGGGCTTGGTGTGAAACCACAGGTTGATATAAAGCAGAATTCAAAGGAAGTGAAGATGAAGCGAGCTACCTGGAAGGGAAAGGAGAGGCAGCTAAAGCAGAAGAGCACCTAGACAGAGAAGACAGAGCACATTTGAGGCCACCTGGACATCAAGCTAACCCATCTGAGGTACAACAGTCTGGTTGTGCAAAGCCACAGAGAGAAGTTGGAAGAACATCAGCAAGTGCTCTTGCCCATTTCTAGGGAGCTCTCAGAATGACAGGGTAAGAATTGGTAGCTACAAAGAGCACTGCTGCTGAGCACATCTCAGATCCCTTGCTACCATGATAATCGACATTGGAGAGGAGCAGCAAGAGTTGTATGAGGTGATTGCAACTCACTATGTGGAGGCTGTTCTGCAGCATTGTGGAGTGTGGTCTCAGGATGCTTATAGCTGGTATCAAAGAATGCAGTCTACTTGGAGTAGACATTTATAGATGGCACGTGTCTGAACACAACAAGCTGATAATGAGATGCTAGAGGTAGTTTCCCTAAATATCTAACAGCCAAAACTGGAGAGGCAAACCCAGAGCTCTGCACCACATCAGGCCACCATGCCAATTGCTTCTACCATAGTACTAGCTACCCAGTTTGCACACCCATGACCTTTTACCCTGATTGTGCCCCACAATCCCTCACAACTTTTACTCTTTCACTTTGTCTATGTTTCCTTTTCCCTGCTAAATACTTCTGGATGCCTGTATTAGCTACCGCAACCCGTGCAAAACTGTTGCTTCTAATCAATTTCCTGACTCTGTAACTCAAATTACAGTCACAGTTACCATTTACCTGGTATCCTAGTCTCTACTACTCTTTTCTGTTTCCCATAATTCATAACACCATGGTTCCAACCATCTGAACACGGACACCCCTGTCTCTGATACCCCATTCCCAAACAAAGCAAGGGAATAGTGAGCACAGACAGTCGAGTTTGATACTCCTTTTGCAGGCGCTTTGGGACAAGTTATTCCTCAGGTATTTAACACGAGGGACTAACTGGTGGTGGAAAGAAAACAGCTTACTCAAAGATGACTACAATCCAAGGACATGACTTACAACTTATTGCTAGGAAAAGAAGGTCTTGCAGTGAAAGTTAATGAGAAAGAAAATTTTAGAAAAAATATTGGGGATGATGCAAAAGGTTGAGCTTAGTCTCTTCTACTAGTGGTCTGAATTATTTTATGACATAGATATGTAATTACTTTGCATTTAAAAATTATATGAAGATGCACATTTATGCGGTACTTATATTAATTAATGGAATAGTTGCATAGTATCACGTTAATTATTTTCAATAGTTTATGCTCTATGATATGCTCAGGAGTCTGCCTTTGGCAATATTAATTGAGCTCTCTAACAACAAATGGCATTCCATTGTCAAATAATACAAGGAGATTACAGATGATAGTATCAAAATGAAATCTGGAACAATAAAACGGAATAAAGCTACAAGTTTGCAGTGAGGGGGTCAGTGGTAAGGGCTATGATAAAAGAGAAATTCTTCACCGTGGAATCTTGGAAAAATAGAAGGTGTTTTCTTGCATTACTAGCTTTTAAAACATTCTTAGAAAGCAAAATATTGTTTTTTATTCTTGCTATTTGGAACCTCTTTAATGAATGGTTTAACAAAAAATTATCAAAAGGACTTTGAAAATACAATGATGTGAATTATCACATTAACATTATACTCAAAGTTGCCTTGAGATGCAGGAAGGCTGTATTCCTTTTCTATTAAATTAATGGAATAAGCTTCCTGTTGAATGATTGGACAGTCCATGACACTTGTTCCAAAACAAAAAATATACTGGAGAGAAAAAAAAGAGGAGTAGTTCCGGGAAAATGGCGGAGAAAAGCTGGAGGCTAAACAAGCTCTCGCATAGAAAGCAGTTTTATTGTTCCAGTGAACAGTCCTAGGCTGGAGAATTCACCAAGTGTGCCATCACAGTACAGAGAGTTAGCCAGAGAGGGAAAATCCAGGCAAGGACACAGGTCTGAGCACTTGCTGGTAGCTGCGGCTGTGGTGGTGAGCCGCTGCCTCCATACCTACAACACAGAGAATCCTGGACAAAGGTGCCAGACACAGCAAGCTAGTAGATTCTACTCAACACCAGTAAGAAATGACAAGGAGCAGATATCTTCATCCTACAGAATGCAGACCAGAGACTTCAAAGGAACCAAGACTCTGTTCCACGGAGGAGAAGTCACTCAGCCCAGGCAGTGAAAACTCTTCCCCTAAAGGAGTGTCTTTCTTCACTGGGTACACAGAGACAGAGGCTAAAGCAGCCTAGATAATCAATTGAAATTCAGTAAACATAAACCTTGAGAATGGCTCTATGCTGGGCTCTGTGAATGTCTCAGAAGCTAGCCCCTCAAGGAAAAGATACTGTTTGCTGAAAGGCCTCAACTCTACCCAGAACCTAGCCTCATCACAGCATCTCCAAACTAGAGGAAACAGCCATCTTCCTCTTTGTGACACTCAAAACAGATCTCCCTCCCACTGAACTAGCCTGGGAGGAGGATTACAAAATTCTGGGTAAAGTAGAGCATTTTTCTGCTTGCTCAAACAAACTGATTTAAGAAACCAATCAAGCCACAGGAAAACCAAACACCACAAGCAAAAAAGAGACTCCACCAAGTGATTGGTTATGGACAAAAGGGAGATACAGGATCTTGCCGTTCAACCCCCCCCCCCCCCGAAAAAATCAAAGAACCCTACTTTTATACCTATTTTTATTATTAATTTAAAAAATATATTCTATTAATCTTTTTTTCCTCTTATAATTTTTATTTTAGGTGAATATGCATGTGTATGTTCTTTTAAATTTTTATTTTATTTCTACTGAACTTTTGGTCATTTTTCTTTCTTTCTCATTCTTTTTATTTTTTTTTCTCTTTCATTCTTTTTTTGAGTGACTAAATTGCTGTTCTGCTCATCTTCAGATATACCTGTCATTGATTATTAGACCTTATCCCTCGTTGTGTACACACATAATCCAGAAATTTATTACTTAATTCAAAATCTCTTAGGGTTAAATTCCGTAATAACAGTATTATCTCTTTATATGTATATAATATTTTAAGTATTTTTATTTTTAGTTTTTCATATCTCCTTTCTACTCCTCCCCTCCTCTCATCCTATCCACGTTTTTCTCTCAATATTACTTTAATAAGCTTGCATAATTTTTGTGTTTCACTTTTTAAATTTAAATTTTTGTTTTTCCATTTTTTCTTGTCTCTTTTTTACTCTTCTCTTTCTTCTATCCTTTTGTCCAATCCATTTCCCTCTTTAAGTTTAGGACTTAGTTAATTTTACTCTCTTTTTACCTTTCTACATCTCTCGGATCCTATTTTTCCCCACATTTTTCCCTAAACCTAGTAGTTTCTGGTTTGCCAAATTCTACTTTGCTGTTCATAGCCCATTAATACATAGTTGTTTGACATTCAATAGATTGTATCTGTTGAAATATATTGTATCTGCAGACTTTTGTCTGTACAACTACAGGACGTTGGTTGATGCTTGCCTTAAAATAGTGTTCTAGCACAAAGCTGGTATTACTTTCATACTAAATAGAGGCATTCATAGAATCCATTAAAAGCCAGCTGAAAGAAGTCAGGGAGACCAGAAAGGGAATACTGTATGGAACCCAGCAGAAGGAATTAAATTCCAAGGAAACCATAACCAATCAACTAAGTGATTTGAGAATGAACACTGAACACCAAATTAAGGAAGTAAAGAAACTCATACAAGATCTAAAACAAAACTCCAACAAAGAATTTGAAGCCATCAAATCCAAGCAATTAAAAGCAAAAGAACTAAAAAAACAAAAGAGAAATTCTTGACAGTAGGTTAAACCATGCAGAAGATCAAAATTCGGGAATTGGAGACAGCTTAGATATTATAGAGAAAGACATACAACTATCTAAGACAAATCCAAGAAATATGATAGACCTATTCAACATTTGGAAGACACCATCATAAGGCCTAATCTGAAGATAACAGGTGTAGAGGAGCACCTAGAAACAGAAGTTTATGGTCTAGGAAAATTGTTTCATGGGATCCTAGCAGAAAACTTCCCAAACATGCAAAATGATAGGTCTATTCAAATACAAGAAGCTTTTAGAACCCCAAATAGACCAGACCAGAACAGGACATCGTATCACCACCTTATAAACCCCACAGGATCAATTCAGACCAAGGAAAAGATCCTCAAAGTTGTCAAGGAGAAAAGATCAATCACCTATAAGGGAAACCAATTAGAATCACCTCAGATTTCTCAACTGAGACAATTAAAGCAAGAAGAGCCTGGATTGATGTAGGCCGTGCCCTAAAGACAAACAACTATCAACCAAGCATACTGTACCCAGCTATACTCTCCTTCATAACTGAAGGTCAAATAAAAACCTTCCATACAAAAGAAAAAGTGAAACAACATATCTCTACCAAACCAGCCTTACAAAAGATACTTAAAGATGTCCTACACAGAGAAAACCAACAGGACCACAATAAAGGCCAAGAAACCACACCCAAACTGAGAATCCAAGAACCATAGGAAGAACCCATTTGGCGCAGCCCTCAATAAGGTGGATTAAATGGCAGGAACTCCCAAATATCTCTCAGTCCAATCTCCCAACATTAACAGATTTAACTCTCCAATTAAGCAACATAGACTGTCTAGTTGGATGAAAAAGAAAGATCCTTCCATCTGCTCCCTTCAGGACTGACACCTGGACCATAAAAACAAACCCATTTTGAAAGTGAAAGGCTGGAACAAAATCTACCAAGCAAACAGCCCCCGAAAAGAGGCAGGAGTTGCAATCCTAATATCAGATAAAATAGATTTCAAATTAAAATTAGTGAGAAGAGATAAAGAAAGTCACTACATACTAATAAAGGGATCTCTCCTTCAGGAGGATATTAAAATTCTAAATCTCTATTCACAAAACAATGGAGTACCCAAATTTATGCAAGAAACACTACTTTCTCTCAAATCTCACATAGATCCAAAGACATTAATTGTTGGGGACTTTAACACATCACTTCCACCAATAGATAGATGAACTCAGCAAAAACTCAACAGAGAAACCGCAGATATAAACAACTGCATAGATCACCTAGATTTAATATTATACCCAGCAGTATCAGAATACACGTTTTTCTCAGCAGCATTTGGAACTTTTTCCAAAATAGACCACATTTTTAGGTCAAAAAGCACACTTGTCCAAATTCAAAAACATTGAAGTTATACCTTGCATTCTTTCAGACCACAAGGGAATAAAATTAGAACTGAACACCAAAACCACCAAGAACACATCGTTGAATCATAAGTGGGTCATGGAAGAGATCAGAAACAAAATTCAAATTTTCATAATATTCAACAAAATGAACACAGAAATTACCAGCTCCTCTGGGACACAGGGAAGACAGTACTCAGAGGCAAGTTTATAGCTCTGAATACCTACATCAACAAATTGGAGAGATCTGACACCAACAATTTAATGAGACATCTGAGCCTTCTTGAAAAATGGCCGCAGGATAAACCCCAATCCATTAGATGGAAAGAAATAATTAAAATTAAATCAAAATTAAATGAATTAGTATCCATAATAACATAGAAATAATCAAAAAAACAGAAGTGGTTCTTCAAAAATTAACAAATTGACAGATCCTTAGCAAATCCTGTTAGAAAGAGAAAAGAGGTGCTGGGAGGAGGCTCAATGGTAGAGGGCTTTCCTTGCATGCATGAGGCCCTCGGATCGATTCCTCAGCACCACCTAAGCAAAAAGAAAAACGCCAGAAGTGGCACTGTGGCTCAAGTTGTAGAGAACTAGCCTTGAGCTAAAGAGCTGAGGGACAGCACCGAATCTAGTATTAGAATGCCCAGCTACAGTAATAAGATAAGATGCAGATATAAAAGGGATCCAATTACGTAAAAAAGAAGTAAAACTTTCCCTCTTTGCAGATGACATGTTCTTATAATTAAAGAATCCCACAGACTCTACTCCCAAATTACTCAAGCTGATTCAAAACTTTGGCAAAGTAGCAGGGTATAAAATCAACCATCAAAAATCAATGGCTTTCTGAATGCCAACAATGAGAAAAGCATGGCTGAAATAAGGAAAGGAACACCATTAATAATAGCCCCACAAAAAATATAATACCTAGGAATTAACTTAACCAAAGAAGTGAAGGACCTCGATGATGAAAATTTTAAAAACCTGAAAAGGGAAATCAAAAGAGAACTTAGAAAGTGGCAAAAACTCCCATACACCTGGATTGGAAAGATCAAAATCCTGAAAATGGCAATAATTCCCCAGGCTATCTACAAATTCAATCCAATACCTACCAATATTCCATCCTCATTCTTCAAGGAAATATAAGAGGCTATCCTAAAATTCATATGGAACAATAAAAGACCCTGAATAGCTAAAATGGTCCTCAACAGAAAGAACAGTGCTGGAGAAATATTAATACCAAATTTCAAACTCCACTACAAAGCCACAATAATCAAAACAAGTTGGTACTGGAACAAGAATAGACCTCAGGACCAATGGAATAGAATTGAAAACCCAGAAATGAACCTACAGACCTATAGCCATCTAAATTTAGATAAGGGAGCTAAAAAAATAGAATGGAAGAAAGACAGTCTCTTCAGTAAATGGTGCTAGCAAAATTGGTTAACTACTTGCAGAAAATTAAGCTAGATCCTTATGTATCACCCTGCACCAGAACCAACTCCAAATGGAACAAAGACCTCGGAGTCAAACCAGACACCCTGAAAACATTACAGGATGCAATCAGAGAAACCCTAGGCCTCCTTGGCACAGGGCGACATTTTCTTAATAGAGACCCAGAAACACAAGAAATCAAAGAAAGTTTGGACAAATGGGATTGCATGAAACTGCAGAGCTTCTGTATGGCAAAGGACATACCTAGCAAGATCGATTGAAAGCCCACAGATTGGGAGAAGATCTGCATTAGGCATATAACAGACAAGGGTCTCCTATCTAAAATATACCTGGAACTCAAAATTAAATCCCCAACAACAAATCCTCAAAGCAACAACTGCCCGAAAATAAGTGGGCTAAAAACTTAAAGAGAAACTTCTCTGAAGAGGAAAGAAGGATGGCCAATACACACATGAAGAAATGTTCAACCTGTCTAGCCTTAAAAGTAGTGCAAATCATACCAGCATTGAGATACCACCTCATCCCAGTTACAATGGCTATAATCAAGAACTCTTAAGAACAACAGATGATGGAGGGGATGTCGGCAGAAGGGAACTTCACTGCATTGTTGGTGGGCATGTAAAGTTGTTCAACCACTTTGGAAAGTAGTATGGGGGTTCCTCAGAAGACTCCACATAGAGCTCCCCTATAACCCAGCAATCCCACTTTTGGGCATTTACCCAAATGATCACAAACAGGACCACACTAAAGCTACCAGCACAATTCTGTTTATTGCAGCATTATTTACCATAGCTAAGATATGGAACCAACCCAGATGCCCCTCAGTAGATGAATGGATCAAGAAAATGTGGTATACATACACAATGGAATTCTATGCCTCCATCAGAAAAAAATGACATTGCCCCATTTGTTAGGAAATGGGAAGACCTGGAAAAACATTATATTAAGTGAAGTAAGCCATTATATATTCTTGATGTGAACCACTTATCAAATATATGCGTGCAATAACTTTATCCCATTCTGTGATGCTTTTTTGGACACTGTTGTTTGCAACCTTTGGTGCATTCTGATTTATGTTTTCCTATAATGAATGACCCTTCATTGATGTCAGTTTCCAGTATGTCTTCTGGTCCTGTAACTACGAACAATCATATTGATTTGCACTCCTGCTATGGTAACAGTGAAGTAAAGCTACATAATTATGCTCTGGTCACCTACCTACTGCCACTTTTGTATCTCTCTCCATTAGCTTTTCGTAAAGGCCTTGGAGCATATCCACAACTTATTTGGTCCTTAAAAACCTGTAGAATTACAGGCCTTAAATTTAGTTTTAATGGAAATATGTGACGTCCAATTTCTTTTTTTTCCTTTTTGTACATTTTTTTAAATTTAATTTTATTTTATTTGTGAATATACTGTACAGAGGAATTACAATTACGTGGGCAGGATAATGCGTACATTTCTTACCAAGCATTGCAGTCTCCTCCTTTGTTTACCTTTCACATCCCTTCCCAGCCTCTCCCCTCCCCCCAATCCCAATCCTTCTCCTTCCCCCCCTCCACACCGACGTTGTAAAGCTAGTTTTGGACATGACAACTTGTACTTCTCATTGTTGCAACAGGTCTACCTGTATTCTTAAACAACTGGTTTTTCCCCATCTCCTCCACAAGTTATACTGACATCAAATATATTGAAAGCAGGGGTTATACTGTGGGGGAGGGATATACAAAGCAACAAAGAGATAATCTTATAAATGCGTTGGAAACACATGCATGAAAGAAAAAAACATTAAAATACACATCTAAGGGTTCATTTTCCTGACGTCACATTATCTGACCTTTTCCGCTTGACTCATACATATACTAGATATTACAAATAAGGGAAACCATGGGACCTATGTTTCTTTGGACCTGGCTTACTTCACTTAATATAATTTTTTCCAAGTTTTTCCATTTCCTAACAAATGGGGAAATTTCATTCTTTCTGATGGAGGCATAGAATTCCATTGTGTATATATACCACATTTTCTTGATCCATTCATCTACTGAGGGGCATCTGGGTTGGTTCCATATCTTAGCTATGGTAAATAATGCTGCAATAAACATAGTTGTGCTGGTAGTTTAGTGTGGTCTTGTTTGTAAACATTTGGGTAAATGCCCAAAAGTGGGATTGCTGGGTCATAGGGGAGTTCTATGTGAAGTCTTTTGAGGAACCTCCATACTGCTTTCCAAAGTGGTTGAACGAGTTTACATTCCCACCAACAATGAAGTAAGGTTCCTTTCTGTCCACATCCCCTCCAGCATCTGTTGTTGTTAGAGTTCTTGACTTTTGCCGTTCTAACTGGAGTGAGATGATATCTCAATGTTGTCACCCTGCACCAGAATCAACTCCAAATGGATCAAAGACCTTGAACTCAAAGCAGACACTCTGAAAACATTCCAGGATGGAATAGGAGAAACCCTAGGTCTCCTTGGTTCAGGCCGAAATTTTCTGAATAGAGACCCGGAAACACAACAAATCAAAGAAAGGTTGGACAAAAGGGATTGCATAAAGTTGCAGAGCTTCTGCAGTTCAAATGACATAGCTAGCAAGATCAATAGAAAGCCCACGGATTGGGAGAAGATCTTTACTAGCCATACCACGGACAAGGGTCTCATATCTAAAATATACTTGGAACTCAAAAAATTAAACCCCCCAACAACAAATCCTCAAAGAAACAACTGCCCAATAAATAAGTGGGAGAAAGACTAAAAGAGAAACTTATCTGAAGAAGAAAGAAGGATGGCCAATAGACACATGAAGAAATGTTCAACATCCCTAGCCATAAAAAAAATGCAAATCAATACATTTTTGATTGTAAGAATACTGTACAAAGGGGTTACAGTTACGTGACAAGGTAATGAGTACATTTCCTATCAAGCATTTTTGCCTCCTCCGGGCAAATAAGATGAAAATTGAGAGCTTCGTAATATAGAAGCACACCAAAACTCTAGGTATATATTTTTCTTCATATGAGTATTTAGAATTGTGTGATGCTAGAGATTTAACCTACTTGCAAGTTAATAATGAACTTGTCACACTTTAATGGATGCTAGACGATTTATGATGCTCTTGAGTCAGAGACAAAAAGGACTTAATTTTTACAGTAATAGTGAAAGCCAGTGAGATATGTGTATGTGTATATTTATATATTACAAGTGTAGTTCCCATCCCTCAGTGCCACTGAGTGAAGTACAGATAGCCATGTGAAGCCTATACAAACAATGGGTTCTGAGTTTGAGCAAATTCGATCTTTCTAATGAGCAAATAGGCATTCTTGAACTTTACTCTGGAGAATGACAATAGCTTAGAAAAAGCTTGCAAATATACTGTGGAATATAGATCAGCTAGTGTTCACTTGAAGATATGCAAACACTTGAGTCTGCCGTGGAATTGTTTTTTTTTCTTTTGTTTCTTGAATGTTCCTAGCTACTAAGACCAATATATATTTCTCCTAATAAACGTTTAGTTCCCCTTAAAAAGGAGGCATGACAATTTGTTGAGAATACTTATTATTTTTCTAGCCCTAAGCCCTCAGTCCTATCTAGAATACAATTCAACAAAATAAATAGATGGAATTCAAATTTAACACATCTAAAAACTTTTTTCTTAGAGGCATTTCTTAATGTAGGTGTGGAAGAAATTAAGGAAAAAATAGGCCTACAAATATATATTATGAAGATATTCTATATATTTTAAAAGTAATAAAAGATTACATTTCTGTTTTTTAGTGTGTGAATATTTACAGAGTATGTACAGTGTGCCAACGTTTATGCCAGGGCCTATCATGGAATAGAATGTAGCAAATTTTCTCTATATTGTTGGTATATTTATAGAATTGACCTGTCTGACTTCTCTCCCATTTTGATAAAAAAAAAGAGCACCTGTTTGATTGAAATACAATCATTATTTTTCTACCTTCAGGATTCCACACACTTTGCTGTCTACTAAATATAGAAAAGATTCATGCATAACCCTCATCTTCAAGGAGCAATTTTCAGTATCCCAAGTAGCTTGTGTTTATCTCCCACCCCTTTCCTCCCAGCTGTCAATCTAGGTGAGCGATGGCTGAATTCTATAAGACAGGAAAACTCAGATAATTCACAGGCATTCAGTTAGTATCTAATGGAAAATTCTTCACTTGGATTATATTTTATCATCATCTTTGTGAGATCTTCAGCTTCCTTATTTGGAAACTGAGCTGTTCAGTTAAAAGTGAGTAGATGAATCTTATTATTTAAAATTTCATTTAACTGAAATTGGAAGGATTAATTTTTCAGACACTATTCACATTTACGATTCATTAGCCACATATTGCCAGTGGCTAGTCTGTTAGACAATGCATATATAGAATATTTCCATTATCACAGATGTTTCTGTTAGAACTGTTTTAGAGCATGTTTTAGTTTGTTAAGGAATGGTCCATGTTCATAAACTATATATGCTCCGTAGGTGGTACTCAGACTGAAGATCCAACCAGAAAGGCTAGACACCCATGAAGTTAAGATATAGGTATAAATTGTTCTAGATAGGCACACTTATTTGTGAGGAGGAAGAGGATCAAACAGTCAACATCAGCAGAATCAACCCTCTCAACTCCAGGAAAGAATAGGTAAAAATTTTAGCAGTTCATTGCAGCTTTGCTTCTGTGATTGAAATTGACTGTGGTATTCTCAATGGTGATTTTGTTGGAAAATATAAATTTGTAATTATCACATTAGCTCAGTGAAGAATTAGAGTTTGTGCTTTGTAAATGTAATTTGATATTTATATGTGACATTTCAATTTCTCCTGGTATCAATACAACACAAATATCTTTATATGGTTTCTAAGATTTTTCTTTCGTTAATTTTGTTGTTCTTACAGCAGACATTTTAGAAGTTAGTGGAAAAGTTAAGACTTTCTTGTGCTTTGCAATCCCATTATTTCTCCATAAGCTTAATAAAAAATGAGAAACTAAGAACTATGTGAAGAAATTGTATCTCCATTCACCTGTTCACTTTCATTAATTACTGGACCAAAGGGAACTGGCTCCCCAGAATATCACCTTCAGAATTCAAGAATGAGGTGGGAATAAGGCAAGGAAAGAGAGACATAGTAATTTGCACTGAAGTTACTGTGCTGTCACAATGAACACTTGTTCTCATGCAATCTTTTTGAATCCCACAGTTAGCTTTTTTGTGGTTTTTATTAGTATGGCAAAGATGACTGACTTTCCCAGATTTACAGTTGGAAGTGTGTGGGACACATTCCTTTATCTATAGAATCTTCCTTAAAATTGTGCATCATTCACTTTGGGTCTCAGTGCCTTTTCCATCCTTGTCACAAGTATGTATTTCTACAAATGGAGACGTTGGTTCATCATTTGTATTTAAATGATTAAATTATGTGGATTTGCTATAGAAGGAAGGTATTATGGGTAGGACCCTTTGGCCCATGTTGACATTTCTTTATGGAATTCTTTTACGGTCCTTACTCATAGATTCATGTGTAAGTAATTCTCCCCATATTCCAGTATAATCCAGTAGAGTGGGGCAACGCATTAGAAATTTAAAACATGCCTATAACTCTTTTAAAGTATACTTTTAAATATAATGATATAAATAAAAGCTTTTGTTTTGTTTTTATTTTTTATTTTAATATTATTGTCAAGGTGATGTACAGAGGGGTTACAGTTACATAAGTAAGGTAGTGATAACATTTCTTATCTAACTTGTTACCCTCTCTCTCATTTTTCTTCCTCTTTCCTTCATTCTCTCAATCCCTCCAAAGTTGTACAGATCATTTCCAACATATTGTTACATTTGATTTCCTTTAATTAAATGTTTGTGATGTTCCCATCCTGGAACTCCACAATATAAACACTGGAACACCACGGTTAGACCCCTCTGCCATGCATATATGCATATGCATATTTTCCTAAAATTTGGGGTCATATATTTGTTTGATTATTCATTTGTTTATTGCCCAAACTGGAGCTTGAATCCAGGGCCTACACATTGTTCTCTGCTTTTTTTCCCCCACAGCACTAGCTACAGGCCCATTTCTGTTATTTTGGTGGTCAAATGGATATTCCTCTGGGGGCTGGCTTTGAACCGTCATACTCAAATCTCATCCTTGTGAGTAGGTAAGATACAGGTGTGAGCCTACTTTATAAGTTGACTTTTCATCTCATTATATCATTCATATATTTCCTATCCTTAGAAATTTCATACTGTTCTAAGAACATCACTTACAATGATTGCATGGGAGTCCAGTGCTTATAAATTCCATAATTAATTAAACTGTCCCTAACACTGAAAATTTTGTTGTCTCCAAAATATTAAATGCACCATTAAAGTTCATTTGGATTTTTCATTCTAGTATTTATTTTTTATAAATAGATAAGTATCTGCTAGTTGTTAGAAAGAACCAAATACAAAATTTCTTGTTACATAATGATCTATCTTAACTTGGCTCATCTAAAACAGTACGTTAATCCTCCCCATAAAGTTTATATTTTTCCCAGCATAAAGTTCCAGTTTTGTCACTTTTACACACCTTATCCATTATAATGCTTTTGTCGAAAATCCCTCTTACTATCATCCAGTTTTTGTAAAAACATTTTCCATGTTATTTCATTAATAGGAAGGCATATTTAACTAATACCAACTCAACGTCATCATTTCCACGTGTATTAGCATTTTAGCCTGGATCAGAACTTGATTCTAACAATATTTTATTTTAATGGAAGAATCAGAGTATCAAACGGAAGGCTGGGGGTTCCCTTATGAACAAATTTTATCATTCATTGCTTATTTTTGTTTTTGAATTTGAAAGTTAAAGATTACTAGCTCACATATCCTCTGTTGTCACTGCATTTGATTCCAGTTCTCTACATCATGTATACACATTTTTCTAATTTGGGAAGGGGAAGGGAAACAACAAAATGCTGAAACAAGGATACAGGTTGACCAATTGTAACAATGAGAAGTACAATAAACTGTGTTGCAAACTAACTTCACAACTTCAGGGTAGGGGGAAGGAGGAGTTGGGGAAGTAAGGAGGGAAGGGAATGTAGGGGGAAAACAGAGGATGGGGTAACAATGCTCGACAGGAAATGTACTCATTACCATGCTGTAACTGAACCCTGTAACCCCTCTACAGTTTCTTTACAATAAAAATATTTTTAAAAAGATTACCAGCTAATATTTCCATGGTTAACTTGCTATGCACCTTAAATGCTTCATATAGCTGAAAATGGGAAACCAAAAAGAAAGCAACTTTCTATATATATATATATATATATATATATATATATATTGCTGTAACACTGAGATGCCAAATCCAGTGCCAAGTGCACAAGAACCCAGAGTACAGTCATTAATCTCTAGAATTCTGAGTTGTTTTCTTTGGCTGGAAATCTCTTTAGTGTATTATGCACAATATGCAGAAATGTCCTGAAAAAATATTCATGGATAAAAACAATTCTACACGATCAGGAAAATTTGCACCATGTCAAAAAGTGGAAAATAAGACGAGAAAAATTCTATTCCTGTTTATATAAAAGCTAGGATTGGACATGGATCTACCAGTAGACTGAAGAAGAGAAACAATTATTTAAGTGAGTTGTTACTATAAATGTAATAATATAATGATATACATGGTAAAATAAAACCTGATGGTGAGCCATGAACTCTGCCTGGGGAGTTCAAGAAAATCCTTATTGCTCAGTATCTTGATACATAGGAAGGGAGAATACAAATATTCTGTAAAATGAAGAAAATCTTATGAAGTTCAATAATCTCTAAATATTATGATCAAGGAACGTAAAGTATCAGGAGCAAGGTACCAGTTAATTGAAGAGTGAAATTGGAGCGATTGAAATGACCATATTGCTTGGTATTATGGAACTTCCTTAATATGCACAGGGCCCTGGGTTCAATCCCCAGCACTAAAAAGGAAGGAAGGAAAGAAACCAAGAAAGATTTGCAAGGTGGGGTCTATAGTTCTCTTTCTTTGATGAGTCCCTGCCTGGTTTTGGGATGAGGGTTATGATGGCTTCATAGAATGAGTTCGGTTGTGCACTTTCTCGTTCAATTTCATTGAAGAGTTGGAGGAGTATTTGTGTGAGCTGTGCTTTGAATGCCTTGTAGAATTCTGCCATAAAACCATCTGGTCCTGGACTTTTCTTAGATGGGAGGACTCTTATTGCTGTTTCTATGTCAATACTTGATATGGGCCTGTTAAAATGATTTAACTCATCTTGGTTTGGTTTCAGCATGTCAATATTTGCCAGGAAAAGGTCAATTTCTGCCAACTTCTCAAATTTATTAATATAAAGTTTTGAGAAGTATTCTCTTATAATGTTCTGAATCTTGGTTGTTTCTCCGGTGATGTTTCTATTCTAATTTCTGAGTTTATTTTTTTGGGTTGTTCTCTTCTTTTTCTGATAAGGTTTGCTAAGGGTCTGTCAATTTTGTTAATTTTTTAGAAGAACCAAGTCTTTTATTGTTGATACTTTCTATGGTTTTTTTGTGGATTCTAATTCATTTAATTCTGATTTAATTTTAATAATTTCTGTCCTTCTACTGGATTGGCGCTTATATTGCTGCTCTTATTTAAGGAGGGTCAGATGCCTTATTAAACTGTTGGTTTCAGATCTTTCCACTTTGTTGATGTAGGAACTCAGAGCTATAAAATTGCCCCTGAGTACTGCCTTTGCTGTGTCCCAGAGGAGCTGGTAATTTGTGTGTTCATTTTTGTTGAATATCATGAACATTTGAATTTCCTTTCTAATATCTTCCATGACCCACTCGTGATTCAGCAGTGTGTTGTTCAGCCTCCATGTGTTACAGGACTTTCTTTGGTGGCTTTTGGTGGTGAGTTCTAATTTTATTCCCTTGTAGTCTGAGAGGTATAAGTTCAATGCTTTTGAATTTGGACAAGTTTGCTTTGTGGCCTAAAATGTGGACTATTTTGGAAAATGTTCCATGTGTTGCTGAGAAAAATGTGCATTCTTATGCTGCTGGGTGAAATATTCAGTAGATGTCTGTTAAAACTGGTTGATCTATGAAGTTGATTAGATCTGCCAATTCTCGAGTTGATCTATCTAGTGGGGAAATTGGTGTGTTAAAGTCCCCAACAATTAATGTCTTTGGATCTATGTGGGATATGAGGAAAAGTAGTGTTTCTTGGATAAATTTGGGTGCTCCTTTGTTTGAATAGGTATTTACAATTGTAATATTCTCATGGAGGAGAGATCCCTTAATTATTAGTATGTAGTGACCTTCTTTATCACTTCTTACTAATTTTAATTTGAAGTCTATTTTACCTGATATTAGGATTGCAACTCCTGCCTGTTTATGGGGGCTGTTTGCTTTGGTTCCAGCCTTTCATGTTAAAAATGTTGTTTTTATGGGCAAGATGTGACTCCTGAAGGGAATAGATAGAAGGATGTTGCTTTTTAATGCATCTGGGCAGTCTATGTTGCTTAATTGGAGAGTTAAGTCCGTTAATGTTGACAGATAGAACTGAGAGGTATTTGGGAGTTTCTGCCATTTTGTGCACCTTCTTGGGGGCTGCAGCAACTGGGTTCTTCCTATGGTTCTTGGATGCTCAGTTTGGGTGTGATTTCTTGGCCTTTATTACGGTCTTGTTGGTTTTCTCTGTGTAGAAAATCATTAAGAATCTTTTGTAGGGCTGGTTTGGTGGATATATATTGTTTCAGTTGTTCTTTGGTATGGAAGGTTTTTAGTTTACCTTCGGTTATGAAGGAGAGTAAGCTGGGTACAGTATTCTTGGTTGATAGTTGTTTGTCTGTAGTGCATGGCATACATCATTCCAGGTTCTTCTTGCTTTGATTGTCTTTGATGAGAAATTTGAGGTGATTCTAATTGGTTTCCCCTTATCGGTGATTCATCTTTTCTCCTTGACAGCTTTAAGGATCTTTTCATTGGTCTGAATTGATCCATTGTGGATTATAATGTGACAGTGGGATGTCCTATTCTGGTCTGGTCTATTTGGAGTCCTAAAACTTATTGTATCTGAATAGGTCTATCTTTTTTCATGTTTGGGAAGTTCTCTGCTAGGATCCTGTTAAACAAATTTCCTAGACCATTAACTTGTTTTTAAGTGCTCCTCTACACCTATTATCCTCAGATTAGGCCTTCTGATGGTGTCTTCCAAATGTTGAATAGATCTATCATATTTCTTGGATTTGTCTTGGATGGTTATATGTTTTTTCTCCATAATATCCATGCTGTCTTCAATCCTGGAGATTCAATCTTCTGCAAGTTCTAACCTACTATCAAGACTTTCTACTTTGTTTTTTTTTCTTTTATTTCTAGTTGGTCAGCTTTGATGGCTTCAAATTCTTTGTTGGAGCTTTGTATTAGATCTTGTATGGAATTCTTTACTTCCTTAATTCGGTGTTCAGTGTTTATTCTCAAATCACTTAGTTGATTGGTTATGGTTTCCTTGGACTCCCATTCCTTCTTCTGTGTTAGATTCAGTATTCCCTTTGTGGACTCCTTGAGTTCTTTTAATTCACCACTTATGGTTTCCATGAATGCCTTAATTATCTTTGTGTATTCTCATCCTGGTCTCTCAATTCTTGTATTACTCTTTGATTAGCCTCCTCCCGTTCATGCGATTCCTGTAGCTCTCTTTGACTGATCTCAGCCTGCTTACACCATTCCTTTATTTTTGTTTGAGTGCTCTCAAGCTGCTCACGCAATTCTGTATCATCTTTGAGTAGCTTCCTCATGCTCATGATATTTCTGTATTGGCCTTTTTTTGCCTCCTCTCTCTCCTAATCATGCTCATACTGAGTCCTTTGTAGGTTTTCAATCTTTTCATTTACCATGTTTACCAGTAGTGTTTGTAGAGCTTTTTGGGAACTCTCCTCTGGATTATTATCTGTTCTGTCTACAGATTATCATGAGTGGGAGTTGAGATACCCAGACTTGCCATTTTTCTTGTGTTTTTCCTGCTTGCTCTGCCCATTTGGGATGAAAGTAACACCAGTTTTGTGCTAGATCACTATCTTAAGGTAAGCATCAACCAACGTCTGTAGTTGCTCAGTCAAAGTCTGCAGATACACTCTAGTTCAATGGATATATCTATTCAACATCAAACAACTATGTATTAATGGGTTATGAACCACAAAGAAGATTTTGGCAAAGTAGAAATTATTAGGTTTGGAGAGATGTGGGTAAAAATAGGGATAGAAGGATATGGAATGGCAGAGGGTGAGTTAACTTAACTAATTCTTAATCTGAAAGTGGGAACTAGGTTGGATAGAATGATAGTAGAGAGAGAGAAAAGAAAAGAAGATAAAGATATAAAAAGAGACAAAAATAGAAGAACAAATATTAAAAATTAAAAAGTGAAACACTTTAAAACTTAAAAAATATTCAAATTTAAAAACGTAATGTTCAGAGAAGAATGTAGATAGGATAAGATAAGGGTAGGGATGAAAAGGAGATGTGGGAAACTTTAAAAATGCTTAAAATATTATATAAATATAAAGAGGTAGTACTATTATTAAGTAATTTAAGTCTAAAAGGTTTTAAATTGAGTAATACATTTCTGGATTAAATGTGTACACAATGGGGGATAAGATCTAATAATCAACTACGGGTATATCTGAGGATGAGCAGAAGAGCAATTAAGTCATGCAAAGAATAAAAGAGAAGAAAAGGTTCAAAGAATGAGAAGGAAAGAAAAAAATATCAAAAGGTCAGTAGCGCTAAACGAAAAAGAAAAAAAAAAGAAAAAAAGCACACACTTATACCTTTAAAATAAAAATTATAAGAGGAAGAAAAAAGTTAATAGAAATTTTTTTTTCAAAAAAAGTTCAATATTACAAATTTTTAAAAAGTTTTAGAAAAAATTTTTTAATAAAGGTACAATAAAGTTCTTTGATTTTTTGGGGCGAATGGGAAAATCCTATATCTTCCTTGTGTCCTTAACCTGTCTCTAGTTGGAGTCTCTGGTCTGCTTGTGGTGTTTGAATTTGCTGTGGCTTGGTTGGTTTTTTTAAGTCGGTTAGTAAAAGCAGGGAGAAAAATGCTCTGCTTACCCAGGATTTTTTGATCCTCCTCCCAGAGGGAGATCTGCTTTGAGTATCACAAAAGAGGGAGATGGCTGTTTCCTCTACTTTAGAGATGCTGTGTTGAGGCTAGGTTCTGGGTAGAGTTGAGGCTTTTCAGCAAATAGTAGCTTTTCCCTGAGGGGCTAGCTTCTGAGTCACTCACAGAGTCCAGCCGGAAGCCTTTTTCAGGATTTATGTTTACTGTATTTCAATTGATTTTCCAGGCTGCTGTAGGGAGGGACAGCCTCTGTCTCTGTGTAATCAGCGAAGAAATCCACTCCTGGGGCTTGCACCCTGTTCTGGATGACTTTTCCCTGGGTGGAGCTGAGCCTATCAGGTCAGATTAGGTTCCTGTGATCTACTAAATTACTCTTGTTTTCTTCCAATGCCTGAGTTAGAGCTAGCTGCTCAGCCAGGCCTTTGTCAGTATCAAAGATGGAGATCTCTGGTAATGGCGAGGGGAGGGGTGGCCTTCCTTCCTCTGAACCCTGAGAAGGAGTGAGGATGTCAGGCTTCTGCTCACGCCGGAATCTTGGTTCCTGTGTCCTCTCTGGTCGGTGAGCAAACTGCAGGATGACGATGTCTGTTCCTTGTCAGTTCTTGCTGCCTCTAGGGCCTTTGTTCGGGACTCTCTATTTTGCCGGTATGGTGGCTACAGCTGCCGCCGCTGTTGCCTCAGCTACAGCAGCTGGCAAGTGCTCAGATCTGTCTCCTTGCCTGGATTTTCCCTCTCTGGCCTAACTCTCTGTCCTGTGATGGCACACTTGGTGTGATTATCTGGCTTAGGACTATTCACTGGAACAAAAACTGCTTTCTATGTGAGAGCTTGTTTAGCCTCCAGCTTCTCCTCCGCCATCATCCCAGAACTCCCTCTGAAACCTTTATTCAACTATTTTTTTTTATTTCAAAGATAGGCTGTCTATTTTTCGAAAAGTTTCCTAGTATAAAATAACTAATATTTCAATAGAAAGTACAGTTTATTAATTTCAAGGGAATTTTAGATATACGCATTATATTGTGGTAACGTTTCTTGTATATTACTTGAAAAAATTCTGTTCAAACTCTTAAATATTCGTGTGTAATGACAGGGAGAGAG
The DNA here is from genome assembly GCF_024711535.1 of Dipodomys merriami. Lineage (NCBI taxonomy): Eukaryota > Metazoa > Chordata > Mammalia > Rodentia > Heteromyidae > Dipodomys > Dipodomys merriami. Next base: position 1,972,570 of record NW_027202727.1, on the reverse strand, counting down.
GAAGATAATTCATACTGGTTAGGAATTTGCAATGCCTCAAAAATCTATTGAATAATTTGTTATAAGCACATAGTCAAGCTACCTGATATGGCTTAGTTTTATTTTTTTGTTTATTTATTCAAAATTTTAACATGTATGCATGCACAGTGGTAATATTAAAATTATTAATCATAATACAAATATTGCAAAATCATAGACAGGTATCATATGTTCAATAGTTAGCACTTATGATTCTAATAATAATTTTTATGAAGATGATGATGACCACAGTGTAGCCTGATAATGACAAGGTTGTGATTAAAAAGGAAAAATTTTTAGACATCTTTTAAGCCAGATTTCCCACATTGAATACATAGTACTAAAAAGCATTGGATTAATACAATAAGAATAATAAGAGGAGAGTCTCAATACCAAGAAATACAATCACATAAACAGGTGAGACAGTAAAAACCCTAATGTTATTCTTTCAGTCTCTCTAAATATACTCACATTTCTTGGTACTATTGTTTTCTTATAAATAAAATTGCTTATTTGCACATGTTGATTATCCCACATAGATAAAATATAATAAGCTGAGTGCTTTCTGTTACAAATGATCTTGTTTGTTCTAGCCTTAGGAATTTAGGAGAAAGCCTTTAACTACCCACATAGCCATTGGCTTAGTTATATATCCCTAGAAGTTAACAACACATGCCTCAAGAAGCATACTTCACTCATTAGGCAGAAATCCATGATCAGTTTTAGTTTCCATCCAGTTTACTGGAGAAAATCTATGTATAAATTTATTAAGAACTCTTGGCAACAAATAAAGCAATAAGAAAAATTTTGATGGACTAAGATGTAGTTTTCAACTTAGTGTGATTAGTTCAAATACCATTCTCATAAAGACACTATTCAATAACCAATGTTTTCCAATGACATATTCTTCAATATAGCTGTAAAGACATGACACAATTTCATAATACCACTTAAATATCTGGAGTTACATTAAAAAGACACGGTCCTTAGTGCCAGGAGGAAAATTTATTTTTATTTCTGCATGAAAAAATTTGTGACTCTATACCAACACACTGAATTTGACACTTTCCTTATTTGTAAGCTAAGGGGGAAAATGTAAGGACTCTTCACTTTTCTTTTCTTTTTTTTTTTTTTTTGCTCTATAAGCCAACAAATATATTCTTCAAGATTTCTGGTAGATTACATCCATTTACAGATGAGAAATGTAAGGCCAGTAGTCAATTTAATGAGTAAATAATGATACTAGAATTTGTGTCTGAGCCCTTCACTCTGTGTGCTTACAAGCAGAAGTAATTTGGTGATGGAAAGGGCCAATAAGAAAAGACTATGGGGAAAAACATACTTTGTAAAAGGTTGCTTAAATCTAGGTGACCAGTGATGATTACATGAAACAGGCTGGTGTCAGGGGCATAAAAAGAAGTACATAGAAATCATATTAGTGACAGAAACTCAGAAAATCTTGATCATTCATCTTCACTAATGGGTGAGAGCAGAAGGGTAAGAAGAAATCTAAAGTGTTCTACATCTCTGGCCAGGCAACTGTGTTAGTGATATTCTTGGTGATAGGGATTGCAGGTGGAAATGATGGATTTAGGGAGAAAAAAAACTCTGATAGTTGTAAAGTTTATATGAAAAAGAATAATAAAATTGGGGGCATTATTAAAGGGAAGAGTTAAGGGAAAGTTCTGACACAATTCTGAACAATGTGAGTACCAGTGTGGACAAGATTGGAAGAATGAGATATATAAGGAAACAAGAAAGTAATAAACGCAGATGTACGGAAGTAAAGAAAGGAAAGAATTTGCAGGAAGAAAAGTTCAAAACTGTTACAGAGATATTGAAGGAAATATGCTATTTGGATTTGAAAACTAAAAAGGTATAGACAAGTTCAGTAAGAACAGTGTTTTGGTGATATCTCCATGATGAAATAACCCTATCATTCAAACTGCCACAAATTCTTATATGTAGGAAGTGCTCTGATAAAATTCAAGCTTTTATTGAATGGAAGAGTTCAGACATTACCCTCATCACTAGGATTAAATTCCTAAAAAGATAAGGCATTTTGCTTTAATGCCTTTCTTTCCTTTTCTCTTACACATTGGCAAGTAGGGAAGGATTCTTATGTAACAATAATACAATGTTGACTTGTAATAACACAACATCTAGGATCTAGTGTTAATTCAGATATTTACTAATTAGCTCCAAAATTTATGAATATTTATATTTCTCCTGGGTAAACTAATGAGCTCCAAGAAAATTGTACACCCTCTAATGTGGGCATAGGGTTATACTGTGGAACTTTCCTGTTAAGATAGGGAGTACTACCCTATTTGTTTAACATGGAGAACGTACCCTCATACATAGACTATGTGTGTGCAAACCAGAAGTGGTACTTGAACAAGGGAAAACATGGGACCTATGTTTCTTTGGGGCTGGATTACTTCACTTAACATAATTTTTTCTAAGCCTTTCCATTTCCAAACAAATGGAGCATTGTTATTCTTTCTGATGGAGGCAAAGAATTCCTTTGTGTATATATACCACATTTTCTCGATCCATTCATCTACTCAATGGCATCTGGATTGGTTTCATATCTTAGCTCTGGTAAATAATGCTGTAATAAACATAGTTGTGCTGGAAGATTTAGTATGGTCTTGTTTGTGATCATTTGGGTAAATGCCCCAAAGTGGGATTGCTGGGTCATAGGAGAGCTCTAGGAGTTTTTTGAGGAACCTCCATACAACTTTCCAAAGTGGTTGAACAAGTTTACACTCCCAATAACAATGAAGTAGGTTCCCTTCTGGAAACATCCCCTCTAGCATCTGTTATTATTGTTCTTGCCTATGGCCATTCTAACTGGGGTGAGGTGGCATCTCCATGTTGTTTTGATTTGCATTTCTCTTTTTTTTTAATTTAATTTTATTTTATTTGTGAACATACATTCCCAGCCTCCCCCCACCCCCCCATTCCCAATCCTTCTGCTCTCCCCCCTTCCCCCACACCCGCCGCACCGACGTTGTAAAGCTCGTTTTGGACATGACAACATGTACTTCTCATTGTTGCAACAGGTCCACCTGAATCCTTAAACAACTGGTTTTTTCCCGCTCCTCCACAAGTTATAATGACATCAAATATAGTGAAAGCAGGGGTTATACTGTGGGGGAGGGACATACAAAGCAACAAAGAGATAATCTTATAAATGCGTTAGAAACACATGCATGAAAGAAAAAACCTTAAAATACACATCTAAGGGTTCATTTTCCTGACATCACATTATCTGACCATTTCCACTTGACTCATACATACACTAGATATTACAAATAAGGGAAACCATGGGACCTATGTTTCTTTGGGACTGGCTTACTTCACTTAATATAATTTTTTCCAAGTTTTTCCATTTCCTAACAAATGGGGCAATGTCATTCTTTCTGATGGAGGCATAGAATTCCATTGTGTATATATACCACATTTTCTTGATCCATTCATCTACTGAGGGGAATCTGGGTTGGTTCCATATCTTACCTATGGTAAATAATGCTGCAATAAACATAGTTGTGCTGGTAGTTTAGTGTGGTCTTGTTTGTAAACATTTGGGTAAATGCCCAAAAGTGGGATTGCTGGATCATAGGGGAGTTCTATGTGAAGTCTTTTGAGGAACCTCCATACTGCTTTCCAAAGTGGTTGAACGAGTTTACATTCCAACCAACAATGAAGTAAGGTTCCTTTCTGTCCACATCCCCTCCAGCATCTGTTGTTGTTAGAGTTCTTGATTTTTGCCGTTCTAACTGGTGTGAGGTGATACTTCAATGTTGTTTTGATTTGCATTTCTTTTATGGCTAGGGATGTTGAACATTTCTTCATGTGTCTATTGGCCATCCTTCTTTCTTCTTCAGAGAAGTTTCTCTTTGTCTTTCGCCCACTTATTTATTGGACATTTGTTTCTTTGAGGATTTGTTGTTGGGGGGTTTAATTTTTTGAGTTCCAGTATATTTTAGATATGAGACCCTTGTCCATTGTATGGCTAGTAAAGATCTTCTCCCAATCGGTGGGCTTTCTATTGATCTTGCTAGCTATGTCATTTGCCCTGCATAAGCTCTGCAAATTTATGCAATCCCATTTGTCCAACCTTTCTTTGATTTGTTGTGTTTCCGGGTCTCTATTCAGAAAATTTCGGCCTGAGCCAAGGAGACCTAGGGTTTCTCCTATTCTCTCCTGTAAGGTTTTCAGAGTGTCTGCTTTGAGTTCAAGGTCTTTGATCCATTTGGAGTTGATTCTGGTGCAGGGTAATATATAAGGATCTAGTTTAGTTTTCTACATGTAGTTAACCAATTTTGCCAGCACCATTTACTGAAGAGGTTCTCTTTCTTCCATTCTATTTTGTTTTAGCTCCCTTATCAAAGATTAGATGGCTAGAGGTCTGTAGGTTCATTTCTGGGTTTTCAATTCTATTCCACTGGTCCTGAGGTCTGTTCTTATGCCAATACCAAGCTGTTTTGATTACTATGGCTTTATAGTAGAGTTTGAAATTTGGTATTGATATTCCTCCAGCAGTGTTCATTCCATTGAGGAGCGTTTTTGCTATTCGGGGTCTTTTATTGTTCCATATGAATTTTTGGATTGCCTCTTCTATTTCCTTGAAGAATGAGGTTGGAAGTTTGATAGGTATTGCGTTGAATTTGTAGACGGCGTTGGGAAGTTTAGCCATTTTCACGATGTTAATCTTTCCAATCCAGGAGCAAGGGAGGTTTTGCCATTTTTTAAGTTCTGTGTTAATTTCCTTTTTTAAGATTTTAAAATTTTCATCATAGCGGTCCGTCACTTCTTTAGTTAAGTTAATTCCTAGGTATTTTATTTTTGTGGGGATATTACAAATGGAGTTGCTTTCCTAATTTCAGCCACACTTTTCTCATTGTTGGCATCCAGAAAAGCCATTGATTTTTGGGGATAAATTTTATAACCTGCTACTTTGCCAAGTTTTGAATCAACTTGAGTAATTTGGGAGTGGAGTCTATGGGATTCTTTGAATACAAGATCATGTCATCTGCAAAGAGGGAGAGTTTTATTTCTTCTTTCCCTATTTGGATCCCCTTTATGTCTGCATCTTGTCTTATTGCTGTAGCTAGGCATTCTAATACTAGATTGAAGAGAAATGGAGAGAGTGGGCATCCTTGTCTTGTTCCTGAGTTAAGAGGAAATGGCTTTAGTTTTTCACCATTGAGTATAATGCTGGCTGTAGGTTTGTCATATACAGCCTTTATTGTATTGAGGAATGTTCCATGGATTCCTAATTTTTCCAAAACCTTCAACATAAAGGGGTGTTGGATCATGTCGAATGCTTTTTCTGCATCTATTGAGATAACCATGTAGTTCTTATTCTTGCTCCTGTAGATGTGATGAATAATATTAATTGATTTGCGTATAGTGAACCAGCTTTGCATCCCTGAAATTAATCCTGTTTGATCTTGGTGTATGATTTTTTGGATGAATTGTTGAAGTCGATTGGCCAAAATTTTGTTGAGAAGTTTTGCATCAATGTTCATCAAAGAAATGGGTCTATAGTTCTCTTTCTTTGATGAGTCCCTGCCTGGTTTTGGGATGAGGGTTATGATGGCTTCATAGAATGTGTTGGGTAGTGAGCTTTCTCTTTCAATTTCATTGAAGAGTTGGAGGAGTATTGGTGTGAGCTCTGCTTTGAAGGTGTTGTAAAATTCTGCTGTAAAACCATCTGGTCCTGGACTTTTCTTAGTTGGGAGGTCTCTTATTGCTGTTTCTATTTCAATGGTTGATATGGGCCTGTTAAGCTGGTTTAATTCATCTTGGTTTAGTTTTGGCATGTCAATATTTGCTAGGAAAAGGTCCATTTCTGTCAAGTTCTCAAACTTGTTAGCATAAAGTTTTGAGATGTTCTGAATCATGGTTGTATCCGTGGTGATGTTTCCATTCTCATCTCTGAGTTTATTAATTTGGGTATGTTCTCTTCTTTTTCTGATAAGATTTGCTAAGGGTCTGTCAATTTTGTTAAGTTTTTCGAAGAACCAACTCTTTGTTTTGTTGATTCTTTCTATAGTTTTTTTGGATTCTAATTCATTTAATTCTGATTTAATTTTGATTATTTCTTTCCGTCTACTGGATTGGGGTTTATCTTGCTGCTCTTTCTCAAGGAGGTTTAGATGTGTCATTAAATTGTTAGTTTCAGATCTCTCCAATTTGTTGATGTAGGAGCTCAGAGCTATAAACTTGCCTCTGAGTACTGCCTTTGCTGCGTCCCAGAGGAGCTGGTAATTTGTGTGTTCATTTTTGTTAAATAGCATGAACATTTGAATTTCCTTTCTAATCTCTTCCATTACCCACTCTTGATTCAGCAGCGTGTTGTTCAGCCTGCATGTGATACCAGACTTTCTTTGGTGGCTTTTGGTGTTGAGTTCTAATTTTATTCCCTTGTGGTCAGAGAGAATGCAAGGCATAACTTCAATGTTTCTGAATTTAGACAAGTTTGTTTTGTGGCCTAAAATGTGTTCTATTTTAGAAAACGTTCCATGTGCTGCTGAGAAAAATGTGTATTCTGATGCTGCTGGGTGAAATGTTCAGTAGATGTCTGTTAAGTCTATTTGATCTATGAAGCTGTTTAGATCTGCGGTTTCTCTGTTGAGATTTGCCGAGTAGGTCTATGTAGTGGGGAGAGTGGTGTGTTAAAATCCCCAACAATTAATGTCTTTGGATCTATATGGGATTTGAGGGAAATTAGTGTTTCTTTGATAAATTTGGGTGCTCCATAGTTTGGCGAATAGATATTTAGAATTGTAATATCCTCCTGAAGGAGAGATCCTTTAATTAGTATGTAGCGACCTTCCTTATCTCTTCTCACGAATTTTAATTTGAAGTCTATTTTATCAGATATTAGGATTGCAACTCCCGCCTGTTTATGGGGGCCGTTTTCTTGGTAGATTTTGTTCCAGCCTTTGACATTGAAAATGTGTTTGTTTTCACGGGCAAGATGTGACTCCTGCAGGCAGCAGATAGAAGGGTCTTGTTTTTTAATCCAACTAGACAGTCTATGTCGCTTAATTGGAGAATTCAGTCCGTTAACGTTAAGAGATAGGACGGAGAGATATTTGGGAGTTCCTGCCATGTTATCCACCTTCTTGGGGGCTGCGAAAACTGGGTTCTTCCTATGGTTCTTGAAGTCTCAGTTTGGGTGCAGTTTCTTGGTCTTTGTTGCGGTCTTGTTGGTTTTCTATGTGTAGGATATCTTTAAGAATCTTTTGTAGGGCTGGTTTGGTGGAGATGTATTGTTTCAATTTTTCTTTGCTATGGAAGGTTTTTATTTGGCCTTCAGTTATGAAGGAGAGTTTAGCTGGGTACAGTATTCTTGGTTGATAGTTGTTTGTTTTTAGGGCATGGCATACATCATTCCAGGCTCTTCTTGCTTTGATTGTCTTTGATGAGAAAATTGAGGTGATTGTAATTGGTTTCCCTTTATAGGTGATTACCCAATTCTCCTTGTCAGCTTTAAGGATCTTTTCCTTGCTCTGAGTTGTTCTTGTGTGCATTTTAATGTGACGGATGGATGACCTATTCTGGTCTGGTCTATTTGTGGTTCGAAAAGCTTCTTGTATCTGTTTGGGAAGTTCTCTGCTAGGATCCTGTTACACAAATTTCCTAGACCATTAACTGCTGTTTCTAGGTGCTCTTCCACACCCATTATCCTTAGATTCGGCCCTCTGATGGTGTCTTCCATGTGTTTGATATATCTATCATATTTCTTGGACTTGTCTTGGATGGTTGTATGTTCTTTCTCTATAATATCTAGGCTGTCTTCAATCCCTGAGATTCGATCTTCTGCATGGTCTAACCTGCTGTCAAGACTCTCTACTTTGTTTTTTTATCTCTTTTCCTTTTATTGTTCAGCTTTGATGGCTTCAAGTTCTTTATTGAAACTCTGTTTTAGGTCTTGTATGAATTTCTTTACTTCCTTAATTTGGTGTTCAGTGTTTGTTCTCAAATCACTTAGTTGATTGGTTATGGTTTCTTTGGATTCCCATTCCTTCTGTTGTTTTCCATTCAGCATTCCCTTTGTGGTCTCCCTGACTTCCTTCAGCTCTTTGTTAATGGATTCCATGAATGCCTTTAGTGATCTTTGTGTATTCTCTACCTGGTCTCTCAATTCCTGAATTACTCTTTGATTAGCTTCCTCCCGTCTGTGGGATTCCTGCAGTTCTCTTTCTTCCCGTTCGTGGGATTCCTGCATTTCTCTTTGAGTGTTCTCAGCCTGCTCGCGCCATTCCTCCCTTTCTCTTTGAGTATTCTCAAGTTGTTCATGCAAATCTTGTATCAGTTTTTGAGTAGCTTCCTCATGCTTATGATATTCCTGTATAAACTTTTGGAATGCCTCCTCTCTCTCCCTATCACGCTCATACAGAGTCCTTTGTAAGTTGTCAAACTTCTCATTTATCATGTTTGCCACCAGTGTTTGTAGAGCTATTTGGGAACATTCCTCTGGATTGTTCATTATCTGATCTGACCCCTGATTATCAAGATTGGGAATTGAGATACCCGGATTTGCCATTTTTCTTGTGTTTTTCCGGCTTACTCTGCCCATTTGAGATGAAAATAGCACCAGTTTTGTGCTAGAACACTATCTTAAGGCAAACATCAACCAACGTTTGCATTTATACTGTCAATAGTCTATAGATACAATCTAGTTCAACAGATATATCTATTCAACATCAAACAACTATATGTTAATGGGCTTCGAACCGCAGAGAAGAATTTGGAAAAGCAGAAATTTTTAGGGTTAGGGAGAGATGTGGGTAAAAATAGGAATAGATTGGTGTGGGGAGGCACAGGGAGAGTTAACTATGTCTTAATCTCAATGCAGGAAATAGGTTGGGTATGATGTAAGTAGAGAGAGAGAGAAAAAGAAGAAAGTGAAATGGAAATGAAAAGAGACCAGAAAAAAATAGAAACGTAAAAATTAATATAGTTATGGATATTGAAAGACCATCTATTTAGAGAGGAATATGAATATATTGAGAAAAAAGGAGGGTGATAGAGGAGATGTGAAAAACTTAAAAAAAAATAGGTATAAAGAGGTAGTACTGCTATTAAGGAATTTAAGTCTCAGAGGTTTTGGATTGAGTAATAAATTTATGGATTAAGTGTGTAAACAATGGGGGATAGGGTCTACTAGTTAACTATGGGTTTATCTGAGGATGTGCCGGACAAGAGTTAAGTCACATACAGAAGAACAAAAGAGAGGATAAGGTTAAAAGGATAAGAAAGGGAGAAAAAAAAAGATCAGAAGTTCAGTAGAGCTAGACAAAAACCAAAAATATAATTAAGAAAGAAAGAAAAAGAGAAAGAAGACAAGAAAAGAAAGGAAAACGTACATTCATGAATTCCTAAAATAAAAATTATAAGAGGGAAAAAAAGTTCCTGGTAAACACTTATTTTTGCAAAAAAGGCAATAATTAAAGATTAATAAAAGTTTTAGAAAAGGAAAAAAAATTTATATATATATAAGGTACCAAAAAAAAAAAAAAAAGAAAAAAGAATAGAAGAAAAACAGAAAAAGTTCTTTGATTTTTTTTTGATTTTTTTTGGAGGGGTGGGAAGAATCCTGTATCTCCCTTTTGTCTGTAACCAGCCTCTTGTTGGAGTTTCTGGTCAGCTTGAGGTCCTGTGGCTTGATTGGTTTCTTAAGTCAGTTTGTTCGAACAGGCAGAAAAATGCTCTGCTTTACCCAAGATTTTGAGATCCCCCTCCCAGGTTAGTTTTCTGGGAGGGTGATCTGCTTTGAGAATCACAAAAGAGGGGTGATGAGGCTAGGTTCTGGTAGAGTTGAGGCCTTTCAACACACAGTAGCTTTTCCCTGGGGCTATTTTGTGAAAAACCCACAGAGCCCAGCCTGGAGCCATTCTCAAGGTTTCTGTTTTTCAATTGATTGTTGAGGCTGCTAGAGGGAGGGGCAGCCTCTGGCTCTGGTTACCCAGTGAGGCAAGGCACTCCAATGGCTGGCGCCTGAGCTGGGTGACTTTTCCCTGGATGGAGCTGAGTCTGGCAGGTCACTTCGCCATTAAGTTCTTGTGACCTGCTAAATGACTCGTTTTATTCCAAGGCCTGAGTTGGAGCTAGCAGCTCCTCTGAGCTTTGTCGGTATCCAAGATGGAGATCACCGGTGCTGGGGGGGGAGGGGTGGCCTTCCCTGCTCTGCTCCCTGAGAAGGATTGAGGATGTCAGGCTTCTCCTCACACAGAGTCTTGGATCCTGGGTCGTCTCTGGTTTGCAAACTGCAGGATGAAGATGTCCGCTCCTTGTCAGTTCTTGCTGGTGTTGAGTATAATCCTCTCGCCCGCTGTGTCTGGCTCCTTCGTCCCGGACTCTCTGTGTGAACACTCAGGTATGGCCGCCGCTGCGGTCGCCGCTGCGACCTCGCCGCCGCCGCGGCAGCTGCTGGCAGGCACTCAGATGTGTCTTTTTGCCTTGGCTTCCCCTCTCTTGTCTAACTCTCTGTCCTGTGATGGCACACTTGGTGTGATTCTCTGGCTTAGGACTGTTCACTGGAACTCTAAAACTGCTTTCTATGTGAGAGCTTGTTCAGATTCCAGCTTCTCCTCCGCCATCTTCCCGGAACTACTCTTGCATTTCTCTTATTTCTGGTGAGGTCGGGCATTTCTTCATGTGTCTATTGGCAATCCTTCTTTCCTCTTCACAGAATTTTCTCCGTAAGTCTTTTGCCCTCTTGTTTTTATTTATTTATGTATTTTTATTTTGAAAATACTGTACAGAGGAGTTTAAATTACATGGGCAAGATAATGAGTACATTTCTTATCAAGCATTTTAGCCTCCTCCTTTGTTTACGCTTCCCATCCCTTCCCATCTTCCCCCCTCCCCCCAATCCTCCTCACCCTCCCATGAAAGTTGTAAAATTCATTTTCGACATAACGACTTGTACATCTCATTGTTGCAATGTAGCCCACTTATTTATTGGACAGTTTTTTTCTTTGAGGATTTGTTGTTGGGGGATTTAATGTTTTAAGTTCCAGGTATAGTTCACATATGAGAACCTTGTCCATTGTATGGCTAGTGAATATCTTCTCCCAATAAGTAGGCTTTCTATTGATCTTGCTAGCTATATCCTTTGCCATGCAGAAGCTCTGCAACTTAATGCAATCCCATTTTTCCAAATTTTCTTTGATTTGTTGTGTTTCTGTGTCTCTTTTAAGAAACTTTAGGCTTATGCCAAGGAGACCTAGTAATGATTTCAGACCTGCAATGTTTTCAGAGTGCCTGCTTTGACTCCGAGGTCCTTGATCCATTTGGATTTGATTCTGGTGCAGGATGACATTATGGATCTATTTTTGATTTTCTACCAGTGATTAACCAATTTTGCCAGCACCATTTACTGAAGAGGCTGTCTTTCTTCCATTCTATTTTTTTAGTTCCCTTATCAAATATTAGATGTCTATAGGTCTGTGGGTTTATTTCTGGGTTTTCAATTCTATTCCATTGGTCCTGAGGTCTGTTCTTATGCCAGTGCCAAGCGTTTTGATTACAATGGTTTTGTAGTAGTGTTTGAAATTTGGTATTGATATTCCTCCAGCACTGTTCTTTCTGTTAAGGATTGTTTTTGCTATTCAGGGTCTTTTATTGTTCCATATGAATTTTTGGATTGTCTTTTCTATTTCCTTGAAGAATTATGTTGGAATATTGATAGGTATCACATTGAATTTTAGATAGCCTTGGGAAGTTTTGCCATTTTCACGATGTTGATCCTTCTAATGCAGGAGTATGGGAGGTTTTTTTTGCTACTTTCTAAGTTCTGTTTTGATTTCCTTTTTCAAGTTTTTAAAGTTTTCATCATAGAGATCCTCCACTTCTTTGGGTATGTTAATTTCTAGGTATTTTAATTTTTGTGGGGCTATGACAAATAGAGTTGTTTTCTGGTTTTCAGCACGCTTTTCTCATTGTTGGCATACAGAAAAGCCATTGATTTTTGAGGGTTAAATTTATACCCTGCTACTTTACCAATATTTTGAATCAGCTTGAGTAATTTGAGAGTGGAGTCCGTGGGATTCTTTAAATACAAGATCATGTCATCTACAAAGTGGGAGAGTTTTACTTCTTCTTCCCCTATTTGGATCCCTCTAATGTTTGCATCTGGTTTTATGGTTTAACTAGGCATTTAATTCTAAATTGAAGAGAAGTGGAGACAGTGGACATCCTTGTCTCATTCCTGAGTTAAGAGGAAATGGCTTTAGTTTTTCACCATTAAGTATAATGCTGGCTGTAGGTTTGTCATGTAGAGCCTTTGTTGTACCTAGGAATGTTCCCTGGATTCCTAATCTTTGCAGAAGGGGTGTTGGATCTTGTCAAATCCTTTTTCTGAATCTATTGAGATAACCATGTGGTTCTTGTCTTTGCTCTTTTTGATGTGATGAATTATATTAATTGATTTGTGTATATTGATCCAACTTTGCATGAAATGAATCCTGTTTGATAGAGGTGTATGATTTTTTGGATGAATTATTGAAGTCGATTGGCCAAAAGTCTGTTGAGAATTCCTGCATTAAAGATCATCCAAGAAATGGGTCTATAGTTCTCGTTCTTTGAAGACTCCCTGCCTGGTTTTGGGATGAGGGTTATGATGGCTTCATAGAATGAGTTAGGTAGTTAACTTTCTCTTTCAATTTCATTGAAGAGTTAGAGGAGTGTTGGTGTGAGCTCTTCTTTGAAGGCCTTGTAGAATTCCACTGTAAATCCATCGGGATCTGGGCTTTAGTTAGATGGGAAGATTCTTACTGCTGTTTCTATTTCAATGTTGGATATGGGCCTGTTAAGATGGTTTAACTCATTTTGGTTTAGTTTCTGCATGTCAATATTTGCTAGGAAAAGGTCCATTTCTGCCAAGTTCTCAAACTTATTAGCATAAAGTTTTGAGAAGTATTCCCTTATAATGTTCTGAATCTTGGTTGTTTCTGTGGTGATGTGTCCATTGTCATCTCTGAGTGTATTTATTTGGGTGTGTTCTCTTATTTTTCTGGTAAGATTTGCTAAAGTTCTGTCAATTTTGTTAATTTTATCAATGAATCAACTCTTTCTTTTGTTGATTCTTTCTATGGTATTTTTGGATTCTAATTCTTTAATTCTGATTTAATATAAATCATTTCTTTCCATCTACTGGATTATGTATTATCTTCCTGCTCTTATTCAAGGAGGCTCTCAGATGTCTCATTAAATTGTTGGTTTCAGATATCTACAAGTTGTTTGTGTTGGAACTCAGGGCTATAAACTTGTCTCTAAGTACTGCCTTTGCTGTGTCCCAGAGTAGGTGGTAATTTGTGTGTTCATCTTTGCTGAATATCATGAATATTTGAATTTCCTTTGTAATGTCTTTCATGACCCACTGGTCATTCCACAGTGTGTTTATCAGCCTCCATGTGTTACAGGACTTTCTTCGGTGGCTTTTGGTGGTGAGTGCTAATTTTATTACCTTGTTGTGTGAGAGAATGCAAGGTATAACTTCTATGTTTCTGAATTTGGAAAAGTTTGTTTTGTGACCTAAAGTGTGGTCTATTTAGGGAAATGTGCCATGAGCTGCTGAGAAAAACGTGTATTCTGATGCTGCTGGGTGAAATATTCGGTAGATGTCTGTTAAATCTAGTTAATCTATGCACGTGTTTAGATATGCAGTTTCTGTGTTGAGTTTTTGCCGAGTTGTTCTATCTAGTGGGGAAAGTGGTGTGTTAAAGTCCCAAACAATTAATGTCTTTGGATTTATGTCAGATTTGAGGGAAAGTAGTGTTTCTTGAAGAAATTTGAGTGCTTGGTTGTTTGGCGAATAGATATTTCAAATTGTAATATTCTCCTGAAGGAGAGATCCCTTAATTAGTATGTAGCAATCTTCCTTATCTCTTCTCACTAATTTTAATTTGAAGTCTATTTTATCTGTTATTAGGCTTACAACTTCCGCCTGTTTATGTGGGCCGTTTGCTTGGTAGATTTTGTTCCAGCCTTTCACATTGAAAATGTGTTTGTTTTTATGGGCAATATGAGACTCTGGAAGGCAGTAGATAGAAGGATCTTGCTTCTTAATCCAACTTGACAGTCTATGTCGCTTAATTGGAGAGTCAATCCGTTAATGTTGAGAGTTAGAATTGAGAGCTGTTTGGGAGTTCCTGCCATTTTATGCCCCTTCTTGGGGGCTGCAGCAACTGGGTTCTTCCTATGGTTCTTGGATTCTCAGTTTGAGTGCGGTTTCTTTGCCTTTATTGTGGTCTTGTTGATTTTCTATGTGTAATACATCGTTAAGTGTCATTTATAGGGCTGGTTTGGTGTAGATATATTGTTTCAGTTGTTCTTTGGTATGGGAGGTTTTTATTTGGCCTTCAGTTATGAAGGAAAGCATAGCTGGGTACAGTATAATTGGATGATAATTGTTTGTCTTTAGGGCATAGCAGCTCTTCTTGCTGTAATTTTCTCCACTGAGATATCTGAGGTTATTTTAATTGGTTTCCTTTTGTAAGTGGTTGATCTTTTCTCCTTGACAGCTTTAAGGAGTTTTTCTTTGGAATTGATGCTGTGGGGATTATAATGTCACGGTGGGATATCCTGTCATGGTCTGGTCTATTTGGGGTTCTAAAAGCTTTTTGAATCTGAATAGGTCTATCTTTTTGCATTTTTGAGAAGTTTTCTGCTTGGAAAATGTTAACCAAATTTTCTAGACCATTAACTTCTGACTCTAGGTGCTCCTCTACACCCATTATCCTCAGATTAGACCTTCTGAGGGTGTCTTCAAAATGTTGAATAGATCTAGCATATTCTTGGATTTGTCTTGGATAGTTGTATGTTCTTTCTGTATAATAACCATGCTGTCTTCAGTCCCTCATATTCGATCTTCTACATGGTCTTCCATGCTCTCAAGACTTTCCACTTCGTTTTTAATTTCTTTTCCTTCTATTTGGTCAGCTTTGATGACTTCAAATTCTTTGTTGGAGCTTTGTTTTAGATCTTATATGAACTTCATTACTTCCTTAATTTGGTGTTGTGTTTATTCTCAAATCACTTAGTTGATCGGTTATGGTGTCCTTGGATTCCCATTCCTTCTGTTGGGCTCCATTCAACATTCCCTTTCTGGTCTCCCTGACTTCTTTCAGCTGTCTTTTATTGGATTCCATGCATCTATTTTTGTGCTAGAACACTATTTTAAGGCAAGCATCAACCAAAATCCTGTAGTTGCACAGTCAAAAGTCTGGGCATTTTGTCAGTATCAATTTCTTGGCCTTTGTCATTATCAAAGATGGCTCTCTCTGGTGGTTGGAGAGGGGCCACCTTCCCTCCTCTGCTTTCTGAGAAGGAGTGAGGATGTCAGGGTGCTATTCATGCCAGAAGCTTGGTGACTGGGCCCTCTATGGTCTGTGATTGCAGCATGAATATATCTGTTCCTTGTCAGTTCTTCCTGGTGTTGAGTAGAATACACACACTGTGTCTGGCATCTTTTTGACTGGACTCTCTCTGTAGGCATGGTGACTCTGGCCTCTGATTCTCAGATCTGTTTCCTTGCCTGAATATTCCATCTCTGGCCAAACTCTCTGTACTGTGATGGCACACTTGGTGTGATTCTCTAGCCTAGGACTGTTGACTGGAACACTAAAACTGTTGTCTACATGAAAGCTCGTTTAGCCTAGACCTTCTGCCATCTTCATCCGAACTCTAGATTATGACTTTTTATACTCTAACTTGGGACAATGATCTGCTTTCAGTTACTTTCCTCTCTTCTCCTTATTTTGCCCTTCCACTTACATAATTTTTATTTAAAGAAACATATTTGACCTTATATTTCTAAATTCTTTAAAATTATCTGAATTTCTTCATACTTCTGGCAGACTCCTATATCTTTCTCAAGGGAATATTTTGTCACTACCATTTTTATCCTATATGATATTAGATATCTTCCTGCCTAATTCAGTGCAAGATATAAATTACACTCATTTAGATATTTCAACACGTGTACCACCATAAAATCCTTTCTTATGAAGAAATCATGATTTTAGTATGTCTGGGGAGGTGTCATCTGTCATTTTTGAATGACCCTAAGTGATACTTACATGCAAACATTTTCAAACCAATATGCCATTCAGTAGATGAACGAATCAACAAAATGTGATATATATGTATATATATATATACATATATACGTATATATATATAACATTTTGTTTATATATATATATATATATATATATATATATATATATATATATATGGTTGAATTCTATGCTTCCAATTCAAAAGGAAATGGAAAGATTTTTAAAAATCCTGCTAAATAAAATAAGCCAGACCCAAAGAAACAGATTCCATAGTTTCCCTCATTTGTAATAATAGGATATGTATAGAATAACACTAGCAGATGCGCAGAATGGCTCAAAAGCTTTGCATATAGGTCCATTCAAGATCATGTTGAGCAAAATAAACATCTAGATATGGAAATAGAGGTTTTTCTTTGTGGTTGTTTTTTTTTTTAATGTACTATGTGATTCCTTTTTTCTTTTGTGTTTTCCCCTATAGTTTATCCCCTGCTGTATTTGACTTCAGTACTGTGTGTATTGCACATGCATTTATCTTACTTTGAGAACGTAAGATGAACAACAAATTGGGGAGACAAAGGACAAAGGGAAAACCAATGCAATAGCAATACTCACAAGACAACATGTTGGAAATTTATATTACAACTTGTGAGGGGTTTGGGGGGAAAAGAAAAGTGTGAGAAAAATGAGGTAGTGGGTAAAATTTCGACATGTTATGTATTCACTACCTTACAATTAATGCAACCCCTGTATATATCATCTTAAAAATAAAATTAAACAAAAATAAGTTACATAAAGTATAATTTCACTGTATTGCTATAGTAAATATTATCCTATGTGCATTACCTTTTAAAAAATGAACACTATTTGGCATCTAATTTGAATTAATTACACCTTTCTTTATCAGACGTTCATCAACTTGAATGTTATCCAAATATACAATATTTTCACAATATATGTCATAATTTTCAAAAAAATTATAAGTTAATATTGTCCCATAGTAAAACAGAAGACAGTTTAATTCTCTGGAAACTCCTAACTTTTAAAACTGAATAATTATTAAAAGGACAGAATATATGTGTTCTTCAAAGTTCTTACAAATACTAACTACTCATTTTCAAATTCTGAACATTCCATATCAGAGATATTCAAAACAGTACCTGTTTGTATGATATTTAATTCTGCAATAACTGCAGTTTCTAATGGGGTGCTACATATTGAGAAATCAACAGAAAAAATAGCCACATTCTGGTGGAGGATATAACTACCAAGTATGTGTAATAATTAATTCCTCAAGAGTAAACATTTGTTCATCAGAGTAATCCCAACAGTTTCCAATTTGTATGGTGCACCTTAAAATTCCCTTAATTCACATCATAAATAGCTTATCACTATTGTGAAAAAATACTACACTTGTGCTAATATGATGCCTTTCCTATTGTGGAAAGCACACTACACTAAACTTTGCTACAACATTTTTCTGATTTCTAGAAATCAGAGCACTTGCAAATATTATTTATATTTTTATCTATCATAGATATTCAGGAGGCTAAGATCAGAAGATTATGGTTCAAAGCCCACCCAGTCAGGAAGATTCCTTAGATTCTTATCTCCAATAAACTTCTCAGGAAAAGCCAGACTCAAGTGGCACTGAGTTTGAAGTTGTAGGGCATGAGCCTTGAGCAAAAACCGGCTCAAAGAGAGTGGCTTGGCCCAGAGTTCAAACCTGAGGACAAACCAAAAAATAAAACCAACTCCAACCTCGCATTTTTCTCATTGTATACAGAGGCATGTAATTAAGGAAATTTCTTCCTGTATTACAAATAGAAGAACCAAGACCTCACACAATTACTGTCTTCATACCATGTTACACCAAGGCCTCAAAAAATTGCTTGTTCTAAATTAATAAATTAATATCATCCATTTGTTGGCAACTCTGTGCAGATTATTCACACTATCTCATTTTATACATGAACTGTTGGAATTATCAATTAACTAAGTTCTAATTATACCTCGCTTGAAAGAATATTTTAAGCAAATAAAATGCCTGATTCATGTGTGAATTTGTCAATTAAAACCTCTACTTAAAAAGAATTTTGTAGTATCCTATAGAATATGAAATTAGAAACAAAACCAAAATATTTATTTTAAATATGAAATCTAATTTAACAAGGTCTACAAAGTCCTACATTAGATGAACTTTGTATTTTTCCAGGCTTAAGCTTTTGTAATCCTTCATTATTTCTTTGAAATCCAACAGAATGATGCTTATTTTTTCAAATTTTTGATTGGGAATCATAAGCCATTTTGCATCTAGGAATGTTGTGTAATGCAGAGAGCATTTAAAACACAACTGAGGATTAAAAATGAGTTGCATTTCAATAGGAAACTTGCCTTCTCAAAACATAATGACAAAATTAGCCCAAACTTCCAACTGTGTATTCCTTTCTTATTGTTTGGTTTGTTTCATTGAGACAAAATTATACTACCTGGTCCACGGAAGGTATCACTATGTAATCCCACTCTCTAATCTCCTGTCTTAGCTTGAGTGCTAGAATTCTAGGCTTGTATCAAATTGCCCTTCCATAGTTTGGTGGTTTATTTAATCTAGATACAGACTAGCAATTCTGAACTTCTCCTATGATCTTATTCATTAGACTGACTGCTCAAGTTGTTTATGTACTATTTTCAAAAATGTTCTATCATTTCACACAGGATATGAACATTTTCAAATGCACCTGCAGGGGTCTCTGATTCATTCTTCCATGGATCCAATCCCTTTAATAATGATTACTTGACTTTCTTTTTATCTCTGGTCCCTAGGTATGTAATATTATCAAACTTTGAATAAATTTCACTTGAGGACTTTCTAATATTAAAAATTATCACTTGATCTAGTCTTACTCAGGATATTTTTTCTATTGTTTTCTAACATTTCTCCATATTCTGAGAGTTGTTTTATTTGTGCAGGTGTGTTTGCACATATATGTGCCTCTGTGTGTATGTGTATGTTTGTATGTGTGTATGCAAAAGCCTCAGCAACCTCATTCAGCAATCTTGCTCATGACTAGTATACCATCACTTGAGTTCACGCCTATAATTCTAGGTACTCAGGAGGCTGAGATCTGAGGATTGCAGTTCAAATCCTGTATGAGTAGGAAAGAAATGTTCTGAGGCACTTATCTCCAATTAACCACCAGAAAATTGGAAGTGGCGTTGTGGCTCAAGAGGTAGAGCACTAGTCTTGAGGTGAAGAGTGGAGAGATATTGCCCAGGCTGAGTTCAAACCCTGCCTCAACCATCAAAAAAAAAAAAGAAAGAAAAAAGATAAAAGAAAGAAAAAGAAATGAGATCTTGGCCACCAGTTCATTGCTAGTATAATTCCTGCTTTCTCACCATGGACTTTTTTTCAAGTTAAGTCCATGCTCTTATATCTAACTTGCTTTGGAACCAGAATTATTCTTCAATTGTACATTTTACAAATTTGCGTGATTAGCAACTATGATTTAGAGATAGAAGTTGAAAGAGAGTGGCCTCATCGTTCATGTTCCTCTTAGTATTAATTATTTCCCTATGTCACTCCCATAGATCTACATAATGGCCTTGGCTTTATTGGTTCAATGTTGTCTTATTTGCAGAGTCTTCTATAGTATATTGAACCATTATACTTAAACACAGAACTTTTCTTTCTCTTATTATCCCTATTGTTTCTTCTACTGTTAACTTGTGTACACTTGGGAAATAATTCACAACACACACACAAATAAACTTTTCTGAGAATCTTCTCCAAGTTAAATTTAAGTTAAGAGCACTTATGGAATTTGAAGTTAATGTACTCATGGATAATGGTTTCTTTTATGTTTTTATAGTAAAAAATAATGTACAGAGGGCTTAGAGTTACATAAGTAAGGTAATGAGTACATTTCTTATTGTTACAACCTCTTTTGTTTTTCCTGTGTTATCCATTCCTTCCCCATCTGCCCAATTCCCCCTCCCCTGCACAAGTTGTAAAATTCGTTTTCTACATAGTGTCTTGTTCATATCAATGTTACAATATGTCATCCGGAATCTTTGTTTCAGCATTTTGTTGTTTCCCTTCCCCTTCCCACACTAGAAAAATGTATTTGCAAGATGCAGGGCACCAACATCATATCCAGTGAAAACAGGAGTTATATCATGCGGGAAGAACATGGAGGAGAAACGAAAAAATCACATAGTACATTTTAGATACATTAAAAACAATTTCAATAAAGAATAAAACAAGTTGTGTCCCTATCTTGGGTTTCATTTTTCTTAACATTATCTTATATGGCCATATGTACATGAATAATGTTTTTATGTCATTTAAATTTTATATTTTGTATTTACTAAGTTGTCTCTGAAAGGCGTGTTACCTCATGTCCAAACATGTCTTTGTGCTAGTTCTATGAAGCCTGAAAACATTCATTTTACCTGAAGAGGGTGTCTTTCATCAGTTTTTTTAGCTCCCTTATCGAAGATTAGATGGCTATAGGTTTGTAGGTTCATTTCTGGGTTTTCAATTCTATTCCAGTGGTCCTGAGGTCAGTTCTTGAAGATTCCTCAAAAGACTCCACATAGGGCTACCCTAAGATGCAGCAATCCCACTTTTGGGCATTTACCCAAATGTTCACAAACAAGGCCACATTAGAGGTACCAGCACGACTATGTTTATTGCAGCCTTATTTACCATAGCTAAGGTATGGAACCAAACCAGATGCCCCTCAGTAGATGAATGGATCAAGAAAATGTGGTATATATACACAATAGAATCCTATGCCTCCATCAGAAAGAATGACATTGCCACATTTGTTAGGAACTGGAAAGACTTGGAAAAATTATATTAATTGAAGTAAGCCAGGCCCAAAGAAACATAGGTCCCATGGTTTTCCTTATTTACAATAACTAGTATATGTCTGAGTCAAACAGAAAAGGTCAGATAAGTTGATGTTAGGGAAATGAACCCTAAGATATGTATTCGAATGTTTTTTGTTCTTTCATGTGACTTTTTCTAACATATTTATAAGATGATTTCCTTGTTGCTTTTTATGTCCCTTCCCCATGGGATAACAATAACCCCTGATTTCACTGTATTTGATGTCAGTATAATTTCTGGAGGGGAACAGAAAAAAAACAAATCATTTAAATAGGGATACAGGTGGACCCATTGCAACAATGAGATGTACAAGTCGTTATTTCAAAAACGAACTTTACAACTTTGTTTTTGGGCGGAGGGAGGATTGGATGGAGGGGGGAAGGGAGGATGGGAAGGGGAAACCAAGGAGTAGGATACATTGCTTGATAAAAAATGTACTCATTCCAGATCTTAGCTATGGTAAATAATGCTGCAATAAACATAGTTGTGCTCGTAGCTTTAGTGTGGTCTTGTTTGTAAACATTTGGGTAAATGCCCAAAAGTGGGACTCCACATCCCCTCCAGCATCTGTTATTAGAGTTCTTGATTATACCCATTCTAACTGGGGTGAGGTGATATCTCAATGTTGTTTTGATTTGCATTTCTTTATGTCTAGGGATGGGAAGGAGAAACCAAGGAGTAGGCTACAATGCTTGATAAAAACTGTACTCATTATCTTGCACATGTAATTGTAACCACTCTGTTCAGTATTTTCACTGTAAAAAATATATATTCATTGTTAGAAAAAAAAAGAATCCAAGCTTGAATAAACTGTCCCTGACTTTTTTCGAGTGTGTTCTTTATTCATATAAAAATTTTCTGAAAACTTCTTCTTGAAAGTATTTCAAAAGGAAACAATGTGCCATTTGAAGGCCAGCATAGAACAAAAGGAAATAAACATTGTTTTAAAAGATTTCTTTTGTAAGGAAACAAAGACTTGGAGGTTTTAATTTGTCTTATGCGTGGATATTTCACTATTGAGATGATTCTGTTGTTGCAGGAGTCACTTATTAATTCCTTTAGTCTTGTCCTGAATTCTCCAGCACAATTAGTATTCCAAAAAAGCAGGATCCAGTGAGTATGATCAGCAAAAGGAGCCTGTTCTCAAACCAGTGCTTTATGGATGGTCCCAAAGAAATATGTGCGTTTTTTTTTCTTGTTTGTTTGTTTAGTTTGTCCTGGTTCTGGAGCTTGAACTCAGAGGCTGGACCATGTCCCTGAACAAATGTCTTCCCTGGCCAACTTCCGCCAAAGCTAGGACGCTACTACTTGAGCCAAACTCCACTTCTGGCGTTTTTGGTGTTTGGTTACAGATAAGAATGTGACAGACTTTCCTGCCTAGGTTGGCTTTGAACTGAGAAAGTAAGAAAGCCAAGTGACATCAATTGTATCAAGATTTCTGTTTTGAACCAAGAAATACTAGACAACGTTTACTATAAAGCTAATATTTGACAATTTTTAAAAGAAAAGAATATGTCTAACAAAGAATCCATAACTTAAATAACTCCACAAATGAATCATTTTGGACGCATTTTTTCATCTGCTTGGGAAGATAACTATTGACTTCATAGATTCCTTTTGGGGAAACAGTCATATTTGCCTGTTGTCACTGGCTTTGTACACATGCATGCTATCCATGCTTCTAAGGGCCCTACATAAAGGAAGTCTTGAAATTCTCAACAATATTTCAATAAGATGCTCCAGCCTAAGGTTAAGATTTTAGGTGAGGACATTTATCAACACTCCTGATTCAGACTCTACTTGATATAATTTTTAATCAATAGTTTGTTTTTAGTTTTGCTCTTTGTAAATTCACATGCACCTATGAAAAATTGTGTGGCCATCCCAATAATATTCTCAAAGTACCTCTTAATCATGACTCATAAAAGTTGTATTATATTACAACAAGGAAAAATGCTATAAATAAAGAAAGCAATAATTAAATATTAATGATTACTAAAATAAAAAACAAAACAATTACCAGGGTTTTCAGTATTTGAAGTGTACATAGTAGAGTTTACTATTTTCTCATATTCCTGTACATTTAAAACTGGATAAAGCTATCAGTAGCCTTTAAATTTACTCACTAAGATTACTATTTATAGTTCATCTCATCATTTGTATGTGGATTATATCATTATTTGTTCATCACTAACATATAACGTAAAGGAGCCCTGAAGATTTAACAGAAACCATGTACTTAAAATCTTAACTCTTCACTCTGCTTCTTTACACAGTCTTTGCAACTTCTCATTAGTAAAGTTTCTATAAAATCTGAAATGTACATACTTACTAGTACATGCTACCAGAAGTATTATATACTTTATCAAAAAATTTTATGACCTGCCAAACAGTCTTAATTTTGCCATATATAAGCAAATCCCAAAATTAAACATATTTAAAATATTAAAACTTTTAACAAACGTTAACATTTGCTGCAATGATCATTATGACAAGTGCCTTTTGTAGAATAATTGAATTCCTCCTCCTACAAATCTCATGAACAACAAATATCTGGAATTATTTTGTTTTTGATATGTCAATCTTGACTTTATTCTTAAATGTGTGCTTATGTAAGCAACACATGGTTCTAAAATTTCACAATTCTTTTGAACTTATTTTTGTTGAATTGTCAAGTTTAAGAAAATCAATTACTCTTTATATATAAAAAATGTTTTGTGCTCAATTTGGCTGCACATACACTAAAATTGGAACATACAGAGAAGATTAGCATGGTCCCTGCACAAGGATGATACACAAATTAATGAATCGTTCCATATTTTTACAACAAAAGATGCTGGAAGGGATATGGCCAGAAGGGAGCCTACTGCATTCTTGGTGGGAGTGTAAACTTGTTCATCCACTTTGGAAAGCAGTTTGGAGGTTCCTCAAAAGCCTCCACATAGAGCTCCCTATTATACAGCAATCCCACTTTTGGGCATTCTCCCAAATGATCACAAACCAGTCCATACTAAAACTACCACCACAACAATGTTTATTGTAGCATTATTTTCCATAGTTAAGATATGCAACCAACCCTGATGCTGCTCAGTAGAAGAATGGATCAAGAAAATGTTCTCTCTCTCTCTCTCTCTCTCTCTCTCTCTCTCTCTCTCTCTCTCTCTCTCTCTCTCTCTCTCTCTCTCTCTCTCACTCACTCTGTGTGTGTGTGTGTGTGTGTGTGTGTGTGTGTGTGTGTGAATGTACACTTACACAACCACTTTGGAAAGCAGTCTGGTGAGTCCTCAGAAAGATAAATATTGACCTTCCTTATGGCCCACTCATACCACTTCTAGGCATCTATCCTGAACAACAGGTACCAATATTCAAGGACAAATGCACTTCCATGTTTATTGCAGCACTGTTCACAATAGCCAGGATATGAAAACAACCCATATGTCCCACCAGAGATGAATGGATCAAAAAACTGTGGTAACTATACACAACGGAATATTTTCCAGCCATTAGAAAGGACAAAATAATGGCATTAGTAGGGAAATCAATCAAGCTACAGGAAATCATGTTGAGCGAGGTAAGCCAAAAGCAAAGAGACAAATGGCACATGGTCTCCGTGTTAAATCCAAAATGTAAGGTGATATGACAAAATTAACAACACTTAAGAAACCAAGAACTTCCACTCATCTGGTCGAATCGAATCACTACTAAATAACCCCATTCTGCTGATCATATGTGCACACTGAAGGGAAACCAGGAGGATGACACAGAACTAGAGGGAATCAGGGAAAAACATACAACAGTGGGATCCAACAGCTGCACTGGACATTGACCAAAATGAACTAAGCATCTCAATGTCACTGGAGGGAGGGAGGGAACAAGTGGGAAAGAGGGAACAGCTGACGCTATGCAATACAAAAGGAATATACATATTTCAAAACAAAAAAGTTTACATATGGAAGAAATAACTCTATTGCAAAGCTCATAGAATTCATAAATGTTGTAGACCATAATAGACAATTTGCTCCATCGAAGTTAGAATGTGTTTGTGACTTAAACTAAGCATCACTATCCCACAATATTTTGAAATTTGGGAAATTATTTAACCACTTAATCACAATAAAAACATTTGAAAAAATGATGAAGGTGGAAAACTAAGTTGCTCTAAAAAACAAAAAAGGAAAATGTTCTGTGTGTATTTGTGTGTACACACACGCACACACATATACTATATATATATATATATATATACATATATATGTATATTAATTCTATGCCTCCATCAGAAAGAATGACATCGCTCAATTTGTTAGGAAATGGAAAGACTTGGAAAAAAATTATATTAACTGATGTAAGCCAAGTCCAAAGAAACATAGGCCCCATGGTATCCCTTATTTGCAATAACTAGTATATGTCTGGGATAAGCAGAAAAGTTGAAAGCCTATGTGTATATGACTAGATAAGTTGATGTTAAGCTAAATAACCCCCAAGATAGAGACACAAGTGTTTTTTTTTCTTTATTGCTGTTGTTTCTCACATATTTATAATGTATGACGTGATTGTTTTTCTTTTTTATACGTTCCTCCCCAACAGTATAACCCTGTTTTCACTTTATTTGATGTTGGTGCACCTGCATCTTGAATGTACACTTCTCTAATTTGGGGAGGGAAAGGGAAAAAACATGCTTAAATAGGAATACAGTTTGACCCATTGTAAAACAATAGATGCACAAGACATTATTTTGAAAAACGAACTTTACAATTTAGGCTAGGGACATTTGGTGGGGCTTTGGGGTATGAGGAGTGTACTTGTGGAGGTGTAAGGGAAGGAATAGTGGGGGAAAAACAAAGGAGGAGGTAACAATGCTTGATAGGAAATGTACTTATTACTTTGCTCATATAACTATAACCCCTCTGTACAGTATTTTTACAACAAAAATGTATAAAAATGTTTTGAGATGGAAGAGTTTATGAAGCCCATTTTACCCATATAATATCGTTAACAAAGAAATTAATGCAAAACACTGATATGAAGATATTTTGAAAAAGTGAGTGTGTATGCATTCCTGTGTGTTGGCATGCTCAGAGTTTGAAATCAGGGCTTCAACATCTTGCTAAGTCTTTGTCTCTAGATTGGTGAGTTACTATATGAGCTACATCTCCATTCCTGGCCCTTTGCTCTTTCGTTAAAATTTTGAAAAATAATCTCATGAATTTATTTTGTCCTGTTGGCTTCCAAATATTATCCACAGATCTCAGGCTCCTTAGTAGGTATCCTGAGTAGTTAGGATTACAGGTGTGACAAATCAGTACCAGGCTTTCAGAATAATTTTAAAAGTAGAAGAAAATTTACTTCACAGAGGCCTGTTTTATCATCTCCTAGTCTTAATGCATTTTGCAGTGATTATATGTGAAATTTTTCATTCTTGAATTATTAAAATAGAGTAAGTGATGATATTTAAAAGATTTAGTACTTTTTAAAAATGATACTGGAACTATGGGACAGAAGAAATTTGCCTCTCTTTGGACCATAATTTATAATCTCAGCTCTGTGCATGATAACCCAATGTCACCAACACAGTCTGTGTTGAAGACAAAATGTAACAGAAAACAATTACCATGGGCAATAATTGCTATGTTATTATTTCTTGGACAGTATGGATATTGAATTGAGAGTATCAGAGAATGGAGAGAATTTATCTACCTTTTCTGTATTGCTGGAAGACTTTTGGAAAATTTGACTCATTTCCTTCCTCACTGTGTGTCTTGGGCCATGCACTTAGTGCCTTTAATTACAATTTTTCCCAACACTAAAATGGTAATAACATTAGCATTATAGCAAATGTTATCTTAGAATTAAGGGTCCTTAGAATGATGAACTCTTTTCTCATTCTTGTAGAGGCATTATCAGATGAGAGGAACTGTATTTTTTTTTTGTTTGCTTACTTCCATTTATTCTTGAGTTTGAAATCTGAACTTCTTAAGACTGAAAGAAACCAAAATTAGACACACAAGCTTTGGAAAGAGCAATCAATGTAAAATAAATAAAATACGTATAGATATGTAAAAAGTCTAACTAAATTGTTATATAGTCTCCAGCATAAACAGAAAATGATTTAAGCAATATCATGTTATTGAAAATTGAAAAATGTTAGGAGTTGCTTAATTTTTTCCTTTTTACTACCTTGAATTAATTATTTTTGTATAGAGAGATTAAAGATGAGTTTAACAAGAAACTTGATTAAAAATGGACAAAAGTTTGAATAGACATGTTTTCCATAAACCCCTCTATATCACCAGTGGGTTTACACAGTTGTGTTTAATACAACTTCTGTGCTGGCTTAATGCTGTGAGAAGTCATTAGAGAAATGTAATTCAAAATTACTATGATACTACTTTATAACTATTATAACTCTTATCAAAAAAAATCAAAGGAACCAGGTGTGGTGGTAAAAGTTTGTAATTCCAAGCATTTAGGAGGTTGGATTTCAGTCTTAAGCCAGTCTAGGGTACTGAATATAGTAAAAACTTGCCCTTTATTACCTTTTGAATAAAAGGTAATCATGTTGGTGAGAGTGTGAAGAAAAGGAAATTTTCTACACTCTTGGTCAAAATCCAGGTTAGTATTCTCCTTGTAGAAAGTAGTATGCAGTTTTCTAAAGAAATCATACTTGAAATATCATCTGACCCACCAATCATGTGATTATTTCTCTCTGGGTAATTCATAAATATATCTGTAGTTCATTGTTATTCACATTATTCACATCAACAGCTAAGATAGAAATCGAAGTCCAGTGTTCACCTACAAACAAATAAAGCAAGTGTGGTACATGCACAAATATCTTTTTCTGTTGATCCCAAAGTACACACACACACAAACACTCCAGTAAGCACAGCCAGACAGGGTTGCTATCACAGCCTACAAGAAGTCAGGCAAAAAACAGAAGCTGAGAATCATTTAGCTGATAACTAATATCTTTTTTATGAGGCATACTCAAATGAGACTCCAGAGAGAGGATTAGAAAGACTGATCAGACTAAAATTGGTCACACAAAGATTGGAAAGTAGAATTCCTTGTAGAACAAATAAATCATAGAAAGCTTGTGCATGTAAGAACATGACAGAAGACCAAATTCCAGAAATGCACATTTTCTTAGAAGTCAGCTTAATCAATTTTCAGTGCAAATCTTTGAATTCTTAAATATTTGACCACATGTGGGAGAAGGTTGAAAATAAAGAAAATTTCATCACTCTATTAGGAAGTCCAATATCACATTAGGGAATAATCAAGCACAGATTTGTAATAAAAAGAGAAAACAATTATTCCAAGTAAGGGTTTCATTTCTTCTGATGTGAAAGTTCTTAAATTAGGTGTTAGCAGTTACCATACAATTGATCCAGTCCCCCAGCTGAGTTGATATTGACTGCAGTATTCCCACATGAAGGAAAAGAGAAAATTTACAAATGTCTGATGAAATGAGGTGAAGGTGAAGTGTTCTAATAGTAATATCTGAGGTTTAGACACAGGTGAAGAGGTGGATTTTCATTTCTAAAAATCCCCCATTTTTACCTGGTGCCAGTAGCTCACAGCCGTAATCCTAGCTACTCAGGAAGCTGAGATCTGAGGACTACAGTTCAAAACCAGCCTGGGCAGGATAGACCCGGAGACTCTTATTTCCATTTAACCATCAGAAAACCAGAAGTGGCACTGTCACTCAAGTGGTAGAGCACTCACCTTGAGTTGAAGAGTTCAGGGACAGTGTCCAAGTCCAGACTTCAAGCCCCTCGAACAACAACAAAAACAAAATCTCCTTTTCATGGACTACCTACATCTCTTCCTAACATTCAACAAAGGAGCCATTTTATCACCCACTAACATTTAAGTCCTAATCTAGCTACTGCAAATAGATTGATTTGGTATCTTATATAAAATGGTTCATATTTACGGAAACAAATACCAGCAGTGGTAACATTTTTCAAGTCCTTGAACTCTGGGTCTGAGCCCTGAACACGGTTATGCTGGTAGCTTTCATGTGAGCTTGTTTGTTATTTATTGGATTACTGCCCATGAGGGGAATTACTGAGTCTTAAGGGAGATCTATATTTATTCTTTTCAGGAAACTCCGTACTGCCTTCCGCAGTGGTTGAACATGTTTAATTTCCCACCAACAGTGTAATAGAGTTCCCAATTGGCTACATCCATGCCAGAATTTGCTATAGTTAATTTTCTTAGTAATGGCCATTCTAAGGGACGGTAGAATCTGTCTTGTTTACTTATAGATTTGTAAGCATCTTCTAGCTATCATAAATGAATGAATCCATGAAACCTATATTGCTCTGAGTCTGCATTCCTTTCTCTTTTCTCTTAATATAATTTTCCCAAACCTTTCATTTTCCTTACTACTGGTAAAAGTCATCTTTCTGATGGGTGAATATAATTCCATTTTGTGTGTGTGTGTGTGTGTGTGTGTGTGTGTGTGTGTGTGTGTGTGTGTGTGTGTGAGCGTTTGTGTTGGTAGGATGACTATAGGCCTATGTATTCATTTCTAAGCATTCTGTTTCATCTGTAATTTTGTAATTCCATATTATAGTTGCATTGCTTCTCTTCTACTTTGAAGAATATTGTTGGGATTTTGATGAGTATTGCATTGCCAATTGTTTAGAGGAAGTATTGCAGTTTTCAAAATGTTAATTCATCCAACCAGGAACATTGAAATACTTTCTATTTCTTTGAATCTCCTTCAATTTCCCTTTTTATATTTTTAAAGTTTTCACATATAGGGCCTTCACAATTTTAGATAAATTAATTAATTCCTAGTTTTGTTGTTGTTGTATTGTTTTGTTTAGATTTGATTTGATTTTGAGGCTAGTACATATGAGGTTGTGTTTTGGATTTCAGCGTGCATCTTCCCATTGTTGGTAACAGAAAAACTACTGATTCTTGTGGTTTTTATACCTTGCTACATTGCTGAAGGTTAACATCACCTTTACTAACTAGAGGGAGGAATCCACAGGGTCCTTTAAATACAGGATCATTTCAATTGTAAAATGAGATAGTTTTACTCCTTCCCTATTTGGATCTGCTTTATGTTTTTCTCTTGTCTATTGCTCTTGCAAGAAAGTCCACTACCATATTGAAGAGTAGTAGAGAGTGGACATCCTTTTCTCATTCCTCATGTTAATGTCTTCATGCTTCCACCCTTAGGTAAATGCTAATTATCTGTGTCATATACATACTCAGTTTAATATTGAGGAATGTTCCATATATTCCTAGGTTCCCAGACCTTTTGATCATAAAGGGGCATTGGAGCTTGTTAAAAGCTATTTCTACATCCCTATTGATGATCATGTGTTTCTTGTCCCTGCTTTTGCGGATGGTTTGTATTATGTTTATTGACAAGAATATTGACTCAAATCGTATCCAAGCTGATTCCTATTTGATCATACCATATGATTTTTTTTGTTAGTTGCTGAAATTGGTTAGTGAGAATTTTATTAAGAAGTTCTGTATTAATGCTTACCAAAGAGTTTGGTTCATAGTTCTCTTTCTTTGGTGAGTCCCTATGTGTTTTGGGGAGGAGTCTAATTCTAGCTTCATAGAATGCGTTTGATAATGTGTCTCTCATAGATACTAAATGGATGCATCTTGGTTTTTGATACAACTATCTAATCTATGTCTTCTATTTGGAAATTTATGTCCATTGATATTGAGAGTTAAGACAGAAATATCTGATAAGTCCTGCTATGTTATACACCTGTTATTAGGAGCTGTGATTCATCTACTCTTAACATATTTACCTTGTTCTCTGGTAGGGAGCATTTTATATGACCAGTTCCTCTTCTTCTTGATCTTCTCTATGTAGGATATATTTGATCATATTCTATTCTGATAATTTGGTGGACATACTTTGTTTCAAGTTTTCTTTGTCATGAAATATGTTTATATATCGTTTAAATGTAAAGGAGAGTTTAGCTTGGGACCGTATTCATGGTTGGTAGTTGTTTACCTTTAATGTTTGTCATATATAATGCCAGGCTCTCCTTTTTACCATATCAGTTAAGAAATCTGTATTTATTCTGACTGTATATTCTTTATGAATAATCAATCTTTTCTCTATGGCATCTTTAAGAATCCTTTCCTTGATCTTTAATAATCCTCTAATGGATTATGATGTGGTGGTGGATTGTTCAGTTCTAGAATTCTGATTGGTTTCTAAAGGCTTCTCTTCTTTGAATGAGCCTATCTCGTTGGATTTTTGGCCTGTTCTCTGCTAGAATTCTGTAATATGCTTCGCATCCATTTAGTATCTTGCTCTTCTCCTTCTTGATACCTATCTCCCCGAAATTTGATCTTCTAACTGAGTTTTGAAGTTCTGGCAAGATCATTTCTTATTTCTTAGATTTGTTCTAAATGATTATTTCCTCTTTCCTATTAGATCTATTCTGTCTTTGACCCTGAGATTATCTTCTATGTCATCTATTTGCTGTGGAGACTTCTACTTTGTTTTTGTATTTCCCTGTCTTCTAATTGGTCATTTTTTAGGGGTTCTGTCTCTTTATTAAAGCTTTGTTTTAGGTCTTGTATGGACTTTCTGGACATTTTTTCTTTGGTTGGGGGAGACGTAAGGATTGTTTTCTTAACTGTGTCTTATGTCATATCTTTTAACTAGGCATCCATTTTTTCTTGGACTCCCTTGTCTTCTCAGAATTTATTTATCTTTCTGTTTGAAGTCTCCATGAATTATTTTGCTAATGACTGGTTGGTCTCATCTTGTTTACAAATTTCCTTGTAGAAGTTTTCTATCTTCCCATTAATTACATTTTCCAGCAGTATCTGTAATACATTTTGATAACTATCTTCTACGTCCTTGATTGTCTATTCTAATGCCTGGTTATTTACTGTATGAATAATACTACTTTGACATTACTTTTTTTGTATTTTTCTGATTTTTTTCTGTCCATTTGGAGGTTTTCTTTTGGGGGATCTATGATATTAATACGTGAGTCTCTATGTTCTTAGTTAATTTGCAGGGTCTTGGTTTGGCTTCCAGTTGTAATGTGTTTTTCTGGAATTGCATTTTTGTCGAGTCCATTAAGTGTAGGAATAGAAATCAGTTGTGGTGAGATGTTGTGATGTTAATATTTGTGGTTCCAGTGACCATTTGGACTGTCCAGTGGTATGGCAAATTGTCTATGTATATGGATGTGGCTTTCTATGATGTACACTTCTGTTCCTGTTTTTTTTTTCCATATTGCCTTTTATTTCCACACTGCACATGTGCTTTTGAATGTGTTGCCCAATATGTTCCTGGGTGGCACCTTTTCATAGATTTCTCTTTTTTTGTGAATACAGTATAAAACCTTCTTATGAATTGTATGTCTATAATTATATCTATATTTATAGCTGCATATCTATAATTATAGCTGATTTCATGTGACCCTCTAGCTGTGGAGTACCTGCTGTGACTCTAAATCTCTGCTTTATTAGAGATAGCTAGGATAATTTTCTGTTCTTATTCTGTCATTGTTTTTCCTCTTCCTCAGATTTATTTTTTATATTGTGGATTTTTTCACATAATTTAGGATTTGTGATTGTTGTATCAGGTTATTTTGTTTTCCTGCGTATGCTACTTTGAAATAGTGATTTCAGGCTTTTAAGAAGAAATAGAAATGTATGTTATTAAATTGAGAGAAAGAGAAGACTTTTAAACCTATTTACTACAAGTAAATTAATATTAAGCAAAGCTAATGAAAATAATTACTTATTTACTCTTCAGAGGATGACTATAGTACTCTTGGATATCTAGGAGGAAAAGACTTTAGACTCATTACAATTGATGACTTACATTGAAATTACTGGCTAAACGTTCTTCAGAAAGGGAAAAGCTCCATTACTTCCATATTAGTATTATAAAATCATAATAGCTGCATGTTGAATTGTTTTCCCTTTGCTATTTTCAATTCCATTATTCATCCATTATGTATCTAGGGCTTTGAATGACCTCTTCCTTAAAATACCTGTATTGTTTATATTGTGATGTAAATCTCAGTAATATAAATATGAATTTATCTGTGAGTCTCATCTTTAGTTACATTCATATGAAATTCATGCAGTCTCAGGCAAGAAACCTGACTTTTTTACTCTATTCTATGCTTTAATCAATAAACCAGTCTCTTTAGAAATGCGTTCTCAGCTTTTAAATTGCTTCAGTAAACATCATGTGTTTCTAGTACTTTTACTGAAGTAAATATAAAGTTTGGAACATGAGGACAACTCCCCTATTATCACTTTAAAGTAAACCCTTGGGAATTATTTTATATATAAAAAGAAATAAGTGCAATGCAATGTTTATACATGAATAATATAATGGTTAAGTCAATTAGACACAAGAACTACCATGCAATTCTCAATTAACTTAAAGGCATCAAAATATTGTGTTCATGAATATCACTCATTTTTAAAAAATTACTAGTCAATACAAAGTTTACATTCTATTTGAAATTTACAAAATGAAAATTACACTCAGATTTGCTGTCAATATCCTGTTTCCAGGAATACATTTATTTAGCAAACAGGGAAACAAAAAATAAGGGTTTGTCACATAGAATGAAAAATGTAGAAGCAGACTGTCTTTCCTTAAGATGTTAAGTACCTGCAAATCATGTGATTTATTCAAAGATACTATACATACTCATAAGAGAATTTGTGATCAGAAGTGATAGGTAAGCAAAGTAACTGGAAAACTGTATGCTTAAATTGAGCTTTCAATAGAGGATGACTAGTTTTCAATAAATGAGCCTATTATTCTGTATCTCTAACACACATACAGCATTCTACATCTTCCCACATACTCCCATTCTCTTAGCTCAGTTCCTGATCGATATTCTTCTATTTCATGACTTCAATTCCTTCTGAAACAACAAAGTGGGCGTTTTTTTGTCTCGACATCCAATACATTCTAGTATCTTGGAACACTAGTGTGAATTCACGGAGTTTGACTTGAATGTCAAGTATGAAGATATTGTATTCAAGGTACTCTTAATTGGCCTGAAGCATACAAAGATACACAGTATACTTAGAACAAGGGACTTGATCTCAGGGAAACATACAAATCCAGGCAAGATCCTGAAGAAAAGAAAAGCAAGGGAGCACAAACATCAGTCAACTATAATTACAAAGGAATGGAACTGAGCTCT
Source organism: Dipodomys merriami (assembly GCF_024711535.1). NCBI lineage: Eukaryota > Metazoa > Chordata > Mammalia > Rodentia > Heteromyidae > Dipodomys > Dipodomys merriami. The sequence continues at coordinate 1,938,383 of NW_027202727.1, read as the reverse complement.
GATGTGTCTGGGTGGCAACTCTATGTGTTTGTATGTGTGTGTTTGTGTGTGTGTGTGTGTGTGTGTGTGAGTAGAGAGAGAGAGAGAGAGACAGAGAGAGAATTTAGTGTGGCTTCCATATTTACAGTCCATAGAGCATTACTTGTTAGGGAAGAGGTGCTCATATCAGAGCTGTGATACTACTGTCATCACTTTACTGCAAAAAAACACTTGCTTAATCTCTAATTAAATAGGGAAAATAAACTAACATCTTACACGAATGTTTTGACAATTAATTAGTATATTGAAGGCCAAAGGGAGGAATTGCAAATCAATATAATCTTTTTTTTCTCTCTTCTAAATATTACACTGCAATAGATGTGATTTCAGGAGTCTCCTGCCATGTACTTCCAGTTGAATTACTAATATGCTTAATAATATGAAACATGTGATAGAGAAATAGATCAGCCAACAAGCACAAAGAATTTGTGATAAGATTGAGCTTCCAGCAGGGTTGCCACAACTTTTAGGAATGTAATTCCTTCATATGAACTTCAAATTTTGTGGCTTTCCCTGTGTGATTAAATGGCAAGAAAGTACTATAGAAACAAGAATTCTTGTTCAGCCAAGTAGAAAGTGCTCATGTTCCCATCTTCACGTTGCAAATTTCCATTCCATATAGGCTTTCTGTTAGAGTGCTTTCATTTAATATACTTCAGCAACTCATCCTTCCCTGTGGGAGACAAGAAAAAAGATAATTTTGTTTGTATATTAAATTATGTAAATTAGTATGTACAAGCATGATTTGTATAATTACAGAAGTTTGTAATAAATATAAGGAGGGATCATTTCACAATAAAAGTATAATTAAAATCATATAATAAGACTAGAAGTCACAGAATTTTTTGCATGAAAACATGCATTAGATTAGTTGCAGAATTTCTATTTTGAGATAAACTTTATATTGAAGTATAATGCACTTTACCTAAGGATTGAACCATTTTATTGAAAAATATATTTCCTGGAGATACTTTTGCTTCATAATTTTAGGGATACCGTTAGACCCATTGTAATAATGAGATGTACCAGACGTTATGTCGAAGACGAACTTTACAACTTTGGCTGGTGAGGGTGTGGAGATGGGTAAGGATGGGAAGGGGAAACAAAGGAAAAGGAAACTGCTTGATAAGAAATGTACTCATTACTTTGCCCATATAATTGTAACCCCTCTGTATGATATTTTCACAAAAAAATTAAGAAGAAAATGATCCCAAAGAAATCATTTTTTTTATTTTCTTATTTCCATGTGATTTACCTCCAATTTAGAAATCTAGATATATAAATTAATTTTATTTTACCAAAAATATTATTGAGTATAAGATTCTTATACTCCCTATATTCTTCACACTGAGATCATCAAATATGGTGAGTTTGAAATGATTAGTCTCTGTTTCACCCATGTGAATATTATTTACAATGTGAGTGAAATGTTTAAAAAGTAGTATTTATTTTAGTTGCTCTGAAGAGACAATAACTGATAAAAATCAAAGGCTAAAAATGATTAGATTTAAAATTTAGAATTCAGGAAATATTTTTGACCACACTGGTTACTGGAGCCTTCACAAAAACCTCATGAGATAATTTATATTGATGAAGCAAACATCCCACACTGGTTACTGGAGCTTTCACAAAAACCTCATGAGAAAATTTATATTGATGAAGGAAAAATCCCAGAGTTTAGACATTTACGAATAGAAAATCATGTCATTCTGAATATGTAGAGATACATAACAAACATAGAAAATTTAGCTTTTAAATATCTGAATATACTAATACATTTAATTGCAGGGTAAGTACTTGTTCTGAAAGTAGTTAAAATTGCATTTATTTTGAAAAGAAACCTAAGTATTTATTTGAATAAAAGACAATGTTTAAAATATCACTCATCAATGACACAAGATGTACAGTTCATTGTTTTTATGCCTATTATGTTCTCTAAACTTACTACAAATATTAGATTAGTAAACCTAAATCATTGCTTTGTAGGGAAATAGAAAGATTCTTAAAACTCATGACTATAACTTTTTCTCAAACAATTACTACGTAACTGTTTTATATTTTTTGTCAGGGAATCTTACTTTTATTCATTAAGTTAAATAATTGGCCAATAACAATATAAATTATGCATGAACAAAGTTTAGAACAAGTATTTCTTTCACAAAACATATCAGAGTTCTCTTCACGAACACTGGAAGGCAGTGTGTTATTATTTTTTAATTTATTTTAATTTTATTTGTGAACATACTGTACAGAGTAGTTACAATTACATGGGCAGGATAATGAGTACATTTCATACTAAGCATTGCAGGCTCCTCCTTTATTTACCCTTTATGTCCCTTCCCAGCCTCCTCCCTACCCCCCAATCCCAATAGTTCTTCTTGCCCCCCCCGTACCCCCACCCGCACCGACGTTGTAAAGCTAGTTTTGGACATGACAACTTGTACTTCTCATTGTTGCAACAGGTCCACCTGTATCCTTAAATAACTGGTTTTTCCCCATCTCCTCCACAAGTTATACTGACATCAAATATAGTGAAAGCAGGGGTTATACTGTGGGGGAGGGACATACAAAGCAACAAAGAGGTAATCTTATAAATGCGTTAGAAACACATGCATGAAAGAAAAAAAAACATTAAAATACACATCTAAGGGTTCATTATCCTGACATCTCATTATCTGACCTTTTCCGCTTGACTCATGCATATACTAGATATTACAAATAAGGGAAACCATGGGACCTATGTTTCTTTGGGCCTGGCTTACTTCACTTAATATAATTTTTTCCAAGTTTTTCCATTTCCTAACAAATGGGGCAATGCCATTTTTTCTGATGGAGGCATAGAATTCCACTGTGTATATATACCACATTTTCTTGATCCATTCATCTACTGAGGGGCATCTGGGTTGGTTCCAGATCTTAGCTATGGTAAATAATGCTGCAATAAACATAGTTGTGCTGGTAGCTTTAGTGTGGTCTTGTTTGTAAACATTTGGGTAAATGCCCAAAAGTGGGATTGCTGGATCATAGGGGAGTTCTATGTGAAGTCTTTTGAGGAACCTCCATACTGCTTTCCAAAGTGGTTGAACGAGTTTACATTCCAACCAACAATGAAGTAAGGTTCCTTTCTGTCCACATCCCCTCCAGCATCTCTTGTTGTTAGAGTTCTTGAATTTGGCCGTTCTAACTGGAGTGAGGTGATATCTCAATGTTGTTTTGATTTGAATTTCTTTTATGGCTAGGGATGTTGAACATTTCTTCATGTGTCTATTGGCCATCCTTCTTTCTTCTTCAGAGAAGTTTCTCTTTACGTCTTTTGCCCACTAATTTATTGAGCAGTTGTTTCTTTGAGGATTTGTTGTTGGGGGGTTTAATTTTTTGAGTTCCAAGTATATTTTAGATATGAGACCCTTGTCCGTTGTATGGCTAGTAAAGATCTTCTCCCAATCCGTGGGCTTTCTATTGATCTTGCTAGCTATGTCATTTGCCCTGCAGAAGCTCTGCAACGTTATGCAATCACATTTGTCCAACCTTTCTGTGATTTGTTGTGTTTCCGGATCTCTATTCAGAAAATTTCGGCCTCAGCCAAGGAGACCTAGGATTTATCCTATTCCATCCTGTAATGTTTTCAGAGTGTCTGCTTTGAGTTCAAGGTCTTTGATACATTTGGAGTTCATTGTGGTTCAGGATGATATATAAAGATCTAGCTTTAGTTTTCTAAAAGTAGTTAGCCAAGTTTGCTAGCACCATTTACTGAAGAGGTTGTCTTTCTACCATTCTATTGTTTTAGCTCCCTTCTCGAAGATTAGATGGCTATAGGTCTCTAGGTTCATTTCTGGGTTTTCAATTCTATTCCATTGGTCCTGTTTTGATTACTATGGCTTTATTGTAGAGTTTGAAGTTTGGTGTTGATATTCCTCCAGCAGTGTTCATTCCATTGAGGAGCGTTTTTGCTATTCGGGGTCTTTTATAGTTCCATATGAATTTTTGGATTGCCTCTTCTATTTCCTTGAAGTATGAGGTTGGAATTTTGATAGGTAATGAGTTGAATTTGTAGATAGCCTTGGGAAGTATTGCCATTTTCACGATGTTAATCTTGCCAATCCAGGAGCATGGGAGGTTTTGCCATTTTTTAAGTTCTGTGTTGATTTCCTTTTATAAGATTTTAAAGTTTTCATCATAGAGGTCCTTCACTTGTTTAGTTAAGTTAATTCCTAGGTATTTTATTTTTTGTGGGGCTATTACAAATGGATTTTCTTTCCTAATTTCAGCCACACTTTTCTCATTGTTGGCATCCAGAAAAGCCATTGATTTTGGGGGGTTAAAAATATACCCTGCTACTTTGCCAAAGTTTTGAATCAGCTTGAATAATTTGGGAATGGGGTCTATGGGATTCTTTAAATACAAGATCATGTCACCTGCAAAGAGGGAGAGTTTTATTTCTTCTTTCCCTATTTGGATCCCCTTTATGTCTGCATCTTGTCTTATTGCTGTAGCTAGGCATTCTAATACTAGATTGAAGAGAAGTGGAGAGAGTGGGCATCCTTGTCTTGTTCCTGAGTTAAGAGGAAATGGCTTTAGTTTTTCACCATTGAGTATAATGCTGGCTGTAGGTTTGTCATATACAGCCTTTATTGTATTGAGGAATGTTCCATGGATTCCTAATTTTTCCAAAACCTTCAACATAAAGGGGTGTTGGATCTTGTCGAATGCTTTTTCTGCATCTATTGAGATAACCATGTGGTTCTTATTCTTGCTCCTGTTGATGTGATGAATAATAATAATTGATTTGCGTATATTGAGCCAGATTTTCATCCCTGAAATGAATCCTGTTTGATCATGGTGTATGATTTTTTGGATGAATTGTTGAAGTCGATTGGCCAAAATTTTGTTGAGATGTTTTGCATCAATGTTCATCAAAGAAATGGGTCTATAGTTCTCTTTCTTTGATGAGTCCCTGCCTGGTTTTGGGATGAGGATTATGATGGCTTCATAGAATGTGTTCGGTAGTGAGCTTTCTCTTTCAATTTCATTGAAGAGTTAGAGGAGTATTGTTGAGAGCTCTGCTTTGAAGGCCTTGTAAAATTCCGCTGTAAAACCATCTGGTCCTGGACTTTTCTTAGCTGGGAGGTCTCTTATTGCTGTTTCTATTTCAATGCTTGATATGGGCTTGTTACGCTGGTTTAACTTATCTTGGTTTAATTTTGGCATGTCAATATTTGCTAGGAAAAGGTCCATTTCTGTCAAGTTCTTAAATTTATTAGCATAAAGTTTGAGAAGTATTTCCTTATAATATTCTGAATCTTGGTTTTTAACGTGGTGATGTTTCCATTCTCATCTCTGAGTTTATTAATTTGGGTGTGTTCTCTTCTTTTTCTGATAAGATTTGCTAAAAGTCTGTCAATTTTGTTATGTTTTTCGAAGAACCATCTCTATGTTTTGTTGATTCTTTCTATAGTTTTTTTGGATTCTAATTCATTTAATTCTGATTTAATTTTGATTATTTCTTTCCGTCTACTGGATTGGGGTTTATCTTGCTGCTCTTTTTCAAGGAAGTTTAGATGTGTCATTAAATTGCTAGTTTCAGAACTCTCCAATTTGTTGATGTAGGAGCTCAGAGCTATAAACTTGCCTCTGAGTACTCCCTTTGCTGTGTCCCAGAGGAGCTGGTAATTTGTGTGTTCATTTTTGTTAAATAGCATGAACATTTGAATTTCCTTTCGAATCTCTTCCATGACCCACTCTTGATTCAGCAGTGTGTTGTTCAGCCTCCATATGATACCGGACTTTCTTTGGTGGCTTTTGGTGTTGAGTTCTAATTTTATTCCCTTGTGGTCAGAGAGAATGCAAGGTATAACTTTAATGTTTCTGAATTTAGACAAGTTTGTTTTGTGGCCTAAAATGTGTTCTATTTTAGAAAACGTTCCATGTGCTGCTGAGAAAAATGTGTATTCTGATGCTGCTGGGTGAAATGTTCAGTAGATGTCTGTTAAGTCTATTTGATTTATGAAGCTGTTTAGATCTGCGGTTTCTCTGTTGAGATTTGCCGAGTAGGTCTATGTAGTGGGGCGAGTGGTGAGTTAAAATCCCCAACAATTAATGTCTTTGGATCTGTATGGGATTTGAGGGAAAGTAGTGTTTCTTTGATAAATTTGGGTGCTTCATTGTTTGGCGAATAGATATTTAGAATTGTAATATCCTCCTGAAGGAGAGATCCTTTAATTAGTATGTAGCAACCTTCTTTATCTCTTCTCACGAATTTTAATTTGAAGTCTATTTTATCTGATATTAGGATTGCAACTCCCGCCAGTTTATGGGGACCGATTGCTTGGTAGATTTTGTTCCAGCCTTTAACATTGAAAATGTGTTTGTTTTTACGGGCAAGATGTGACTCCTGCAGGCAGCAGATAGAAGGGTCTTGTTTTTTAATCCAACTAGACAGACTATGTCGCTTAATTGGAGATTTCAGTCCGTTAACATTAAGAGATAGGACTGAGAGGTGTTTGGGAGTTACTGCCATGTTATCCACCTTCTTGGTGGCTGTGAAAAGTGTGTTCTTCCTAAGGTTCTTGGATTCTCAGTTTGGGTGCAGTTTCTTGGCCTTTGTTGCGGTCTTGTTGGTTTTCTATGTGTAGGACATCTTTAAGAATCTTTTGTAGGGCTGGTTTGGTGGAGATGTATTGTTTCAATTTTTCTTTGCTATGGAAGGTTTTTATTTGGCCTTCAGTTATGAAGGAGAGTTTAGCTGGGTACAGTATTCTTGGTTGATAGTTGTTTGTTTTTAAGGCATGGCATACATCATTCAAGGTTCTTCTTTCTTTGATTGTCTCTGCTGAGAAATCTGAGGTGATTCTAATTGGTTTCCCTTTATAGGTGATTACCCTTTTCTCCTTGACAGCTTTAATTATCTTTTCCTTGGTCTGAGTTGATCCTGTGTGGATTATAATGTGACAGTGGGATGTCCTATTCTGGTCTGGACTATTTGGGGTTCTAAAAGCTTCTTGTATCTGAATAGGCCTATCTTTTTGTATGTTTGGGAAGTTCTCTGCTAGGATCCTGTTACACAAATTTCCTAGACAATTAACTTCTGTTTCTAGGTGCTCTTCTACACCCATTATCCTTAGATTCGGCCTTCTGATGGTGTCTTCCATGTGTTTGATATATCTATCATATTTCTTGGACTTGTCTTGGATGGTTGTATGTTCTTTCTCTATAATATCTAGGCTGTCTTCAATCCCTGAGATTCGATCTTCTGCATGGTCTAACCTGCTGTCAAGACTCTCTACTTTGTTTTTTATCTCTTTTCCTTCTAATTGTTCAGCTTTGATGGCTTCAAGTTCTTTGTTGAAGCTCTGTTTTAGGTCTTGTATGAATTTCTTTACATCCTTAATTTAGTGTTCAGTGTTTGTTCTCAAATCACTTAGTTGATTGGTTATGGTTTGTTTGGACTCCCATTCCTTCGGTTGGGTTCCATTCAGCATTCCCTTTGTGGTCTCCCTGACTTCCTTCAGCTGTTTGTTAATGGATTCCATGAATGCCTTTAGTGATCTTTGTGTATTCTCTACCTGGTCTCTCAATTCCTGAATTACTCTTTGATTAGCTTCCTCCCGTTTGTGGGATTCCTGCAGTTCTCTTTCCTCCAGTTCGTGGGATTCCTGCAGTTCTCTTTGAGTGTTCTCATCATGCTCGCGCCATTCCTCCCTTTCTCTTTGAGTATTCTCAAGTTGTTCACGCAAATCCTGTGTCAGATTTTGAGTAGCTTCCTGATGCTTATGATATTCCTGTATAAACTTTTGCAATGCCTCCTCTCTCTCCCTATCTCGCTCATACAGAGTCCTTTTTAAGTTGTCAAACTTCTCATTTATCATGTTTGCCACCAGTGTTTGTAGAGCTGTTTGGGAACTCTCCTCTGGATTGTTCATTATCTGATCTGACCCCTGATTATCAAGATTGGGAATTGAGATACCCGGATTTGCCATTTTTCTTGTGTTTTTCCGGCTTACTCTGCCCATTTGAGATGAATATAGCACCAGTTTTGTTCTAGAATACTATCTTAAGCAACCATCAACCAACGTCTGCATTTATACAGTCAATAGTCTATAGATACAATCTAGTTCAACAGATACATCTATTCAACATTAAACCAGTATATGTTAGTGGGCTTGGAACCTCAGAGAAGAATTGGGAAAAGCAGAAATTTTTAGGGTTAGGGAGAGATGTGGGTAAAAAATAGGAATAGATTGGTGTGGGGAGGCACAGGGAGAGTTAACTATTTCCTAATCTCAATGAAGGAAATAGCTTTTGTAGGATGCAATTAGAGAGAGAGAGGAAAAGAAGAAATGGAAAGGGAAATGAAAAGAGACCAGAAAAAAGAATAGAAACGTAACAATTAATATAGTTATAATGATTGAAAGACCATCTATTTAGAGATTAATGTGAATATATTGAGAAAACAGGAGGGAGATAGAGGAGATGTGAAAAACTTTAAAAAATGCTTAAAATATTATATAGCTATAAAGAGGTAGTACTGCTATTAAGCAATTTAAGTCTTAGAGGTTTTGGATTGAGTAATAAATTTGTGGATTAAGTGTGTACACAATGGGGGTTAGGGTATACTAGTTAACTATGTGTTTATCTGAGGATGTGCAGGACAATAGTTAAGTCACATACAGAAGAACAAAAGAGAGGAAAAGGTGAAAAGGATAAGAAAGGCAGAAAAAAAAAGATCAGAAGTTCAGTAGAGGTAGCCAATACCAAAAATTTAATTAAGAAAGAAAGAAAAAGAGAAAGAATACAAGAAAAGAAAGGAAAACGCACATTCACGTATTCTTAAAATAAAAATTATAAGAGGGAAAAAAAGTTACTGGAAAACAATTATTTTTTCAAAAAAGGCAAAAATTAAAGATTAATAAAAGTTTTAGAAAAGGAAAAAAAATTTATATATATATATATATAAGGTACCAAAAAAAAAAAAAAGAAAAAAGAAAAGAAGAAGAAGAAGAAAAAAAAGTTCTTTGATTTTTTTTTGGGAGGAGAGGTGGGAAGAATCCTGTATCCCTCTTTTGTCTGTAACCAGCCTCTTGTTGGAGTCTCTGGTCAACTTGAGGTCTTGTGGCTTGATTGGTTTCTTAAGACAGTTTGTTCGAACAGGCAGAAAAATGCTCTGCTTTACCCAAGATTTTGAGATCCCCCTCCCAGATTAGTTTACTGGGAGGGTGATCTGCTTTGAGAATCACAAAAGAGGGGTGATGAGGCTAGGTTCTGGTAGAGTTGAGGCCTTTCAACACACAGTAGCTTTTCCCTGGGGCTATTTTGTGAAAAACTCACAGAGCCCAGCCTGGAGCCATTCTCAGGGTTTCTGTTTTTCAATTGATTGTGGTGGCTGCTAGAGGGAGGGGCAGCCTCTGGCTCTGGTTACCCAGTGAGGAAAGCCACTCCAATGGCTGGTGCCTGAGCTGGGTGACTTTTCCCTGGATGGAGCTGAGTCTGGCAGGTCACTTTGCGTTAAGTTCTTGTGACCTGCTAAATGACTCATTTTATTCCAAGGCCTGAGTTGGAGCTAGCAGCTCCTCTGAGCTTTGTCGGTATCCAAGATGGAGATCACCGGTGCTGGAGGGGGAGGGGTGGCCTTCCCTCTTCTGCTTCCTGAGAAGGAGTGAGGACGTCGGGCTTCTCCTCACGCCGAGTGTTGGATCCTGGGTCGTCTCTGGTCTGCAAACTGCAGGATGAAGATGTCTGCTCCTTGTCAGTTCTTGCTGGTGTTGAGTAGAATCCTCTCGCCTGCTGTGTGTGGCTCCTTCGTCCCGGACTCTCTGTGTGAGCGCTCAGGTATGGCCGCGGCTGCGGTCACCGCTGTGACCCTGCCGCCGCCGAGGCGGCTGCTGGCAGGCGCTCAGATGTGTCTCCTTGTCTTGGCTTCCCCTCTCTTGTCTAACTCTCTGTCCTGTGATGGCACACTTGGTGTGATTCTCTGGCTTAGGACTGTTTACTGGAACTCTAAAACTGCTTTCTATGCCAGAACTTGTTCAGATTCCAGCTTCTCCTCTGCCATCTTCCCGGAACTCTAGGCAGTGTGTTATTTATTTATTTTTAGTTATTTTATTAATGATTATTAATTTTCAGAAGTGGCAGTTTCATTATTCTCTTTCTATAATATATTTAAAACATTTGATTATACGCACTCTATTTCCTTTTTGTTACTCCTTCCTCCAAAGATCTTGTTTTTTACATAAAATTATATCTTTATATATGCACATATAAACTGTTTTGGAAGATTTAAGCTAAACTGCAACTTAATTTTGAAGTAGGCCCTGAGAGGAGTCTCGAGCTAGTACAGCTTCTTTACAGACTTTGTTTTTGTTTTAGGGATTTTAGGAAAAAAACCAAAAACCTCTAAACAAGGTTAACTGGACCTTGGCTCCAACCAGCCCAGTTCTTAGAATGAGAAGAATGCCCCTAGGTTCCCCTCCCCTTAACAACTTAACCCACCTTCATTGTTCTGTTAAGGACTGACCTTTTAAACAGATAGCCAGTAATCAGCCTCATGCTGGCAACATCCTGAGTTTACCATAAACTCCGCCTTTTTCACATGCTTATGTTGAACTCCACTAAACTACTTGTATATGCTTACCTTAATCTTCACTTTACTATTGAATTCGTGAGTCATTTAAACAAAAAGTTATAGGCTGGTTTAAACAGCCATTATGTGACAAAGTGTAACCTCATTGTTCACCTGTGTGTGGTCTGGTATGACTGTGCAATCTTTTTGGTGTGTGACAATCTCATTGGTTGCCTACATGACCAGGCTGTGATTTTTGCCTTTAAAAACCTAAGTACGTGGGCCGCTGGGGGTCGCAGTATCAGCTCCTGACCCTGTGCTGCAGCCCTGGCCGGTCAGTGTAGAATCCTTCTCAATAAAGTTGCTGCTTTAATAACAACTTTGTTGTGGTGGGCTCTCTCACTCCGGACGACTAGGTGGGCTTGCCTGCCTGAGTAGGGGGTCTTCCTACTACAAATTTAAGATGTACAGAGGATTAACAGGATGAACAAAAACGAGTATTTTTGTTAACTTCTAATTGAACTATCATTATTATTATGGTTAGGGTTAGGATACCAGAGAGAATTAGAATTAGGGAGAGAGAAATAGCAAATTTAGGTTCAACTCAGGATGACCTATTGCAACAATAATACTAACAGCACACTGTACTGAAAATGAACTTTACAACATGGAGAGAGAAGAGTGATGGAGATGGGAGAGGGAAGGGATAGTTGGACAACAACAAAGAAGGGAGTAACAATGGTCAACAAGAAATGTACTCATTACCTTACGCATTTAATTGTAATCCCCCTGTCAGCCTCATTACCTACTCAGGAAGCTGATTTCTGAGGACCGCAGTTCAAAGCCAGTCCAGGCAGGAAAGTCTGTGAGTATTTTATCTCCAATTAACTACCAGTAAACCAGAAAGTGGTGCTGTGGCTCAAGTGGTACAAGCGCACACCTTGAGCTAAAGAACTCAGGGATTGTGCTCAGGCCCAGAATTCAAGCTCCATGACCGACAAAAAGAAAAAAAAGAAAAAGAAATGTGTTAAATGTTAAGTAAAACTGAACTTTTTTAGATTTTAGGAATTCAGGAAAATCTGGGATAATGGAAGCACAATGTATTTCATAATATCAGGATTTGAGATCAATGGGTATAATGATTCCTCTTATGGAACAAGATAGGTTCAGAGATAAGAGTGAGAAAATCTGTAGGGCTTAGGAAAACCTGCAATTTATTTCGAGGATTACAGTGGAATTTCAGGATTGCAAAAAATGAGCATTTTTCATAAATTTTAGAATTGGGATACCTTTAGAGGTAAGTTTATGGTTAGGATTCCAGCCATGGTTAGGGTTAGGTTGAAAGAGAAAAAAAATGAGGGTCAAATTGAAGGTAAATTTTAATATAAGCCTGGCAAGAATTAGAATGAATGTGAACTAGAGTATTGCTATTAATATTAGAATCAACATGCAATTAGGCTTATATTTATTCTCAATATTCCAGGTAAGATTAAGTTTAGGGTTAGAAAATGACTAAGATATTGGAAAAAAAATTGAAACTTATGTTTGGAAGGCTTATTTGAATCAAGTTAGGATGAATGAATACTAGTGTAATACTAACTAGTTAGTGTTAGTATTGATATATAATTTGGATTAAAATCAGGGTCAGTATTTTGTTCTGATTATGATTAGCGTTATGAATAGGAAAGTTTTACTATAAAATTGAGATTTCACTAACAAGTAGAAGCAAAAATGTGAGCCTTAATAGTAACTAGAGCATTATCATTATATTTATTTCTCAGTGATCATTCTTGTAATGATTAATGAGAGTTTTACAGCCAGTTTTAGGTTGAGAGTTAGCGTTAAGTAAAAGACTAGGTGATATGTAAATCTGAAATTGTTTTAGGATACAGTGGTGCAGGAAAAGGTAGGATTAATGGAAACTACAGTATTTTTCCTGGTAACAGAATTTGAGGACAAGTAATATCATGGTTCATGTTAGGAAACAAGATAACTTCACAGGTAGAGTCAGGAAATTTGTTGGAATTAGGGCAAATTGAAACTCATTTCCAGAGTGCAAATTGGAATATTCATTAAAATGAATAAATATAGAGTATTTATTATTATTAATTTTGGACTATTATTAGTTTGAAAATTAGGTTCAGTTCCAGCTGGACAGTGTTAGCATTAGGGAAATGGAAAATTTAGGGTCAAACTGAAAATAAATCTTTGAATAACAAGTCAAGATCGAATTAGGATGAACAGGAAATAGGAAACTGCTAATAATATTAGGATTAGGGTATGATTAGTGTGAGGGAGCCTGAATGTTGTGTTAGAAAATTGGCAAGATATTAAGTAGAAACTATTTTAAGAAAGATGAGTTGAATCAAAGACAGGATGTATAAATTTAATGTACTTTTGTGGCTTTTAGAATCCAAAGGCAATTGGTTCTAGGGTTAGGGATACTTTTTCTAATTTATGAACTAATGAATTAAAGGCACATTTCTTTCATTCTTACAAACCAAGACAGTCACGATTTGGGGAAAAAAACAATTTCCTACATGAAAATGTGTCTTAAAATATTTTCCAACCAGGATTAAATAATAGTGAACAGGTTGTCATTTATTAAAATTGGGTAAGTTGATGATAAAACTTTCAAAAAATATCCAAACACATAAAATTGGAACTCAGATATGTTACTGGGAAAACAGATACTTGCTCTAGCTGGGAAATTGTGTGTGTGTGTGTGTGTGTGTGTGTGTGTGTGTGTGTGTGAGTGTGTGTGTGTGTGTGTGTGTGTGTGTGTGTGTGTGTGTGTGTTTCTGTCTGTATGCACCCACCACATGTCTTCAAATCAGGCCTGGGCCCTGTCCTCAGCTTATTCTGTGGAAGTATGGTACTAATCCACGTAGCCACAGGCTTTCTTCTGGCTTTTTAGTAGTTATTTTGAGATAAATATCTCATGGATTTTCCTGTCTAGACTTAATCTTCTGATCCCCAGCAATCTTTGGGTTAGTGTTACTGTGGGTGCTACCACAAAATGACAGTTCATTAAACTGGGAGCAATAGGGAAGTACTCTTGCAAGATATGAAGTAACCAGTTCATTAATGTGGGAGTAACAGGATCACATTAGATTTCCTTCAAACACATTATTTCTGATGAGTTTAACTGAAGCCCAAAGCATAATCCAAACCTATTTGCTATACTGTATGAAGTAGCACATATTCATGGTGTAGAATATGAGCAATGAATTAAATCATAAAGACTTTGTTGGGTTTGCAACAAAGAAATAGAGTGTCATTGAAATGAAGTCCAGACTGGAGGCCTGTAGCAAGCAGGAGAGCATCTGCTTAGTGTGTGTCCAACCCCCAGGACCATAAAGAATTAGAAGAGAAAGTGTAAGAGAAAGAGGAAAGGAAAGGAGGAAGAAGGGGTAAGAGAGGAGGAAGGGTATAGCAGAAGGGAGAAGAGGAGGGGACAGTGAGAAAGTAGAAGTAGGAGAGAAGGAAGAGGGAAACAGGACTCTGGAGAAGAGGAGCAGGTGAGGAGGCAGGAAGCGGAAGATAAATGCAATATATCAACAAAAATTGTTGGGAAACATTTTGCATAAGCGATCTGCATGTTCATGTCAAGATTATTTTCTAATCAAAGAGACAGCTAGCACAGTGACAATATGGGTGATACCTGTTACTCAATCATTTTATTCTCTTTCTTCAGTGAGGAGTTCAGAAGAAATGCTTAGTTCGGTGTTTTACAGATATACTTCAGGATTTCTTTTTCATGAATCAAACAATGGAAAGAACTAAATGCAACTTCCCTTAATTAAAAAAGAATAGAAGGTATATTTATTTGTATTACTATGCATGAAGAAATCCTGGAGATTTCTGGTTAATTCAGAGGGCCCCATGCAAAAATACAGGACAGGAGGAAAGTAAAACTGTTTTTAAAGTATAATAGGTTATCATTGCTGAAAAGTTTTACTGGACGTCTTTTTTTTTTTTTTTTTTTTTTTTTTTTGCCAGTTGTTCATTGCTCCAAAGCTGTGCCCTGGAGCCCTTTCCAAGTCACCACATGAAACTCCATTTCTGTTGTCCCTGTGGGTGTGGGTGCCTCCTCAGGTCTCCCGTTGAGATGTGTGGCCAAATCCTTTATGGTGGATGTGCAGTGAGTGGATGTGTGTGCATGCTCCCCAGCATTTCCAGATGAGCCCAGCCCACCCTTCGCACCTAACTTCCCAGTCTCAGTTGCTCCATTTCACTCAGGAGCTGGCAGCTCTGGGTATGGAGTTGAGGCCACTGTTGCCCTCTCCTCCTCCAGCTTTGTTGGTACTGGTCTTCTGTGCTCCTGAGTGCGTGGCCCATCCTAGGGAGACTCTGTTCTGGGGTCACTGTCTGCCCCCATTAGTGCGGGGTGGGGGACACCCTGTTTGTACACTGTACAGTCCATTGGTAAAGGAAGGCTGGGCATGCAGTCTGCCCCCTTGGGGCCAGGCAGCCCAGCCTTGGTTCACCTCATTTGTTTTTAAGGGGGTCTGGGTACTGGAGCCATGTGTTGGCCCTTCTGCCAGCTGGCTTGTGACAGATGCAGCAGCTCAGCAACCTGGAGCCCCTTCAGCAACTCTGTGGACCTCCATTTTCTGGTCCTTGTGGACTCGGGTACAGGGCCAACCCTACATAGTCCAATCAGCACACCAGCTGCAGCACCGAGGGAATGAAGTTCCTCTTGCTTTGCTGTGTAGCCTCCTCCGTCGCCTTTCTGGCCCACATGGGCCCAGCTCTGGGTGCCATTCCAGGGATACTCCATTTGGAGGCAATGGGCTCACCCCCTACCCTCGTTGTTCTCCAAAGCAGGGGAAAGGGCCTGGCCTTGGCAGTTTAGGCTGCACAGATGGAAGGCAGGACTTGCCTTGCCTTCCCCCTGGCTTTGGCACCTGAGTCTGGGTTGCTTGGTTTGGTCACCAATGGACCCTGGTTGGCTACAGCCCACCGCAAAGGTCCTGCACCTGCTGCAGCAACAATGCAGTGTCCTGGACCCCCTTAGGGTCACCACATGGACCCCTGATGGGCCTACTTGGGCTGGGTGTGGGTTTCATCTCAGGACTCCCATTAGGAAGTGCCACTCTCCTTCGTAGTACTGCAAGCAAGAGGTGCCACATATAATATCTACTTTCTAACATTTTCCTTCACTGAGATAAACAGAACTTGGAGATATAAATAAGTTTTATAAAAACAAAATATATAAACTATATCACTTCAACCTTTTAAACCACTATAATATTTTTACCCAGTAGGAATTCTGTCTGTAATTACCTATTTTACATTTGAATGTAACTAATGTAATGTATTTTGTGTGTATTTTACTATTCTAGTATAATTTCATTTGCACTACTTACAATTTTTTTTTAATTATGTGATTTAATCACGTGTTTATTGATAGGAGTTTTGTTGTACTTTTATTTCAGTTTTCCATTATGGCCTTATGAATACAAACAATAAAATCCATTCTTGTTGGTATAAAGTTCAATGATTTTGGATTAGAGACTCAAGGATATAGCATAGCATTACATATCATACAGTAATGTGTATCACTTTGTTTAATACTGCTCCAAAAATTAATTGATAATTCAGGTGGCAGCCACTTCATCTGGCATGCTGGTCTGTCTGGTGAAGTAGGATCCTAGTGGCAGCCTGCCCATATCAGGCCATTGCAGGCACCTCGCCTGGGACTGTGGGAGAGGATCAGGGTGCACCTGCTGTTCAGCTAGGGCAGCAACCCGGCAGCTGCTGGTGAATGACACAGTGTCACTGACTCACATCTAACACATGCCTGCCCCGTGGGCTTGGGCCCTGAGGATCAGCCCCTCCCTCAGACAGCAGAGTTATTCTGGGTTTTGTAAAACGTTCTGCATCTGAGCATTCCCAAGTTTGGTTTTTGTATTGTTTCTTGTAAATGCTTTGTGAAATTTGTGTTTTAGGTGTTGAGGTGCGAGAGAAGGAGCCAGATTATGAACACAGTTTCCTACCAGTCTTTCATTTAAAAATGAAAGCAGATTCTCTATAAAAATGCCATCAGGAAATAAATTTGAGAGGGGGAAAAAAGGCTGCTTTCTCATAAGATCAAAATGTGCTAGTTTTATATGCATGTTTTATGCGCTCAAAATATAATTAAGTAACTCACTATCTAGGAACAATTGTCCAGAGCTAAGAGTTAAGTGTCTGGGACCTAGAGGCATAGTGTTTGTGAGGTTTATCCAAAGGGAGGGAAGAAAGTTAAAATTCATAAATGACTTTGTAGAATCAAGGTAGCAATACAAAATGAGAATCACAATAAACTTCTTTGCTATTCGGGGTCTTTTATTATTCCATATGAATTTTTGGATTGCCTCTTCTATTTCATTGAAGAGTGACATTGGGATATTGGTAGGTATTGCATTGAATTTGGACATAGCCTTTGGCAGTATTGCCATTTTCATGATGTTAATCCTCCCAATCCAGGAGAATGGGAAGTTTCCCTCTTCCATAGCTCTGTTTTAATTTTCTTTTTCAGGTTTTTAAAGTTCCCATCATAGAGGTCCTTCACCTCTTAAATTAACTCCTAGGTATTTTATTTTTTTGTGCGGCTAGTAAAAAGGGGTTGCATTCCTAATTTCAGCTGCACTCTTATCGTTATTGGAATACAGGAAAGCCTTTATTTTCTGAGGGTTAATTTTATAATCTGCTAGTTTACCAAATTTTCTGATCAGCTCAAGTAACTTGGGAATGGAGTCCATGGGTTTCATTAAATACAAGACCATGTCATCTGCAAAGAGGGAGAGTTTTACTTCATCTTTTACTATTTGGATCCCTTTAAGATTACATCTTATCTTATTGCCCAAGATAGCATTCTAATATTAAGTTGAAAAGGAATGGAGAGAGCAGACATCCTTATCTTATTCCTGAATTTATAAGTAATGGGTTTAACTTCTCACCATTAAGTATAACGCTGGCTGTAGGTTTGTCAGTTCTTAGCAGAAAGAACAGCACTAGAGCAATATCAGTTCCAAATTTCAAACGCTACTAAAAAGTCATAGTAATAAGAACAGCTTGTTTCTGGCACAAGAACAGACCTGAGGACCAGTGGAGTAGGACTGAAGACTCAGAAATGAACCCCCTGACCAATAGCCACCTAATCTTTGACAAGGGAGCTAAAAAAAGAGAATGGAAGAAAGACAGACTTTTGAGTAAATGGTGTGGGAAAAATTGGTTAAACACCTGTTAAACTAAAGCTGGATCGGTATATATCATCCTGCACAAGAATCAACTCCAAATGGATCAAAGACCTCAAAATAAAAGAGGACACCATGAAAACATTACATGAAGGAATAGGATAAATTCTAGGGCTTTTTAGCACATACCGAAATTTTCTTAATAGAGAGCCAGAAACAAAGAGTAAAGAAAAATAAGTTAAGAAATTCATTCCTTAATTCATCTCTTTATGAAACAAGTAATTTACTATTACAAGATGAGATGAAATTATAAATTCCAAATGCTGATGCAGTCTGTATGTAATAAACATATTACAATATTCAGAAAAAGAAATCAAAGAAACGTTGCACAAATGGGATTGCATGAAATATGAGAGCTTCTGCAAGGCAAAGGTCATAGCTAGCAATATCAATAAAAAAACACACGTTCTGGGAGAAAATCTTCATGATGTATATAAAGGACAAGGTCTTATATCTAAAATGTACTTAGTACTCAAAAAATTAAATCCCCCAACAGCAGATCCTCAAAGAAACAACTGCTCGATAATTAAGTGGGCTAAAACTTAAAGAGAGACTTCTCTGAAGAGGAAATAAAAATGGCCATTAGACCATTAGCCACAAAAGAACTGAAAATCAAGACAACATTGCGATTGCACCTTACTCTAGTTAGAAAGGCTATAATCAGGAAATTTAATAACAACATGTGGGAGGGGATGTGGCTAAAACGGAACCCTATTTCATTGATGGTGGGAGTGTAAACTTGTTTAACCACTTTGGAAAGCAGTATGGAAGTTCTTCAAAAGACTTCATGTAAAGTTCCCCTATGTCCCAGCAAGCCCACTTTTGGGCATTTAGGCATTTACCCAAAAGATCACAAACATGGTCATACCAAAGTTGCCTGTGCAACCATATTTACTGCAGCATTATTCACCATAGCTAAGATATGGAACCAACCTCGATGCTCCTCAGTTCATGAATGGATCAAGAAAATGTGATACACACACACACACACACACACACACGCACACAACACACATACACCACACACACACACACACACACACACACACACACACACACACACACACACACACACTCACAGTGGAATTCTATGCCTCCATTAGAAAGAATGAAATTGTCATATTTGTTAGGAAATGGATTTGGTACATATTATATTAAGTGAAGTAAGCTAGACCCAAAGAAACATATTTCCCATGGTTTTTCTTGTTTGCAAGGACTAGTATATGTCTAGGACAAGCAGAGAAGATCAAAGGCTATGGATGTATAACCATATAAGATGATATTAAGTGAAAGGTACCCCAAGTCACACACACAAGTGATTTTTTCTTTCTTGTTTTTGTTTTTAATGTGCTTATAATGCACTATGTGATTCTTTTGTAGGTTCATCCCCCCATCGTATAATCACTGTTTTCATTGTATTTGATTCCAGTGTTCTGCATTTTTGTATACATTTTGTAATTTGGGGTGTGGAAAGGTTATAGCAGAATGCTGAAATGGGGATGCAGGTTGACCCATTGTGATGATGAGATGTACAGGACACTGTCAAAAATGAATTTACGATGTCGGGTAGGGGTCAAGGAGGGAGGAGTTGGAGAGTTGGGGAGGGAAAGGTAATAGGGGAAAAACAAAGGAGGAGATAACAATGCTCAATAGGAAATGTACTCATTACCCTACTCATGTAACTGTAAACCCTCTGTATAGTATTTTTACAATAAAAAATATAAAACTCTCTTCCTGGTATAGATTTCCAGTGCTGCCCTCAGCATTGCATTTTTTGCCTTTTCTGGCTGTGGTTAGGTCCATCTGCCTAGTGGATCAGTAGTCTTCAAGGCTTCTTGGTCCTGAAGTGGGACTTGGATTATCCAGTGATGGATGGAACTAGGCCAAGGACAGGACAAAACCACTTCCAGGGCATGGCTTCTTCATCCCCCCTACCCCCCCATGCAAGTAGGATTGCAAGCAGAATTTCTATGAATTTGACTCCACAAAACAACCACTGAACCAAAAGGAAAGGTCACCAAACACCTCCCTTCCTCCCCCATTCCTTCCTTTCTTCCTCCTTGGGAAAGTACAAAATAATTTTGCAGGTTTTGGAAAACACACAAATTGCCCACCACTTCCCCTTTTAAACTAGGTTTAAGGTCACTAAGTCATGTAAATGGATAATGCCACACTCATTATTCTGGACAACTTCAGGTTGTTTGATGCTTTAATTTGTTGTTGTTGGTGGTGGTGGTAGGAGGGCCTGAACTCTGGGTCTGGTTGCTGTATCTGATTAGCTTTACAGCTCAAGGCTAGTGTTTCTCCATTTGAGCCACAGAGCCATTTCCACATTTTTCTGCTTATGTGGTGCTGAGGAATTGAACCCAGGACCTCATGCATTCAGGACAAGCACTCTACCACTGAGTCTCCTTCCCAGCCTTAATGCTTCAATTCTTTAAATTTTATTTTTGTCAGTCCTGGGGTTTAATCTCAGGGTGTAAACATATCCCTGAGATCTTCAGCTCAAGTGGAGCCCTCTACCACTTGAGCCACAGTGCCAATTCCTGTTTTCAGATAAACATCTTTCAGACATTCCTGACAGGGTTTGCTTTGATCAGTGAATTTTAAATTATATTTCTTCTATGTATTTATTGGAATATTGCAGTTTATCTGAAATTTAAAGTTTTCTGTAAAACTTTGTCTTCAAGTATTCCAATAGTATTAAATATTACATTTACAATCTATTCTGTAGCAATACATTTTGAAATTATTATGTTAAGATGAAAATCTTGTTGTTTGTAGAAAAGTCCCATTAAAGTCCAAATTGGAAATATGGTCATTTCAGCAGCCTTGAGTCTCCTTCATATTTATTTATTTATATTTGTGAAAATACCATACAGAGGGGTAACAATTACATGGGCAAGATAATGAGTACATTACTCATCAAGCATTGTTGCCTGCTCCTTTTTTTCCCCTTCCCATCTGTTCTCATCTGCCGCCCCCCGTGCTCTCCAGACACCCCTTTGCCCGCCCCCCACCCTCGCCGGCCAAGGTGTAAAGATCGTTTTTCTTTCATTTTTTATTTATTTTTTTTATAGTGAGAATACCAAACAGATGAGTTACAATTACATGGGCAAGATAACGAGTACATTTCTTATCAAGCATTGTTGCCACCTCTTTGCTTCCCCTTCCCATTCCTTTCCATACTCCCCTCCTCTCCCCACCCAACCCTGTCCCCACCCCCCATCAAAGTTGTAAAATTCATTTTTTGACCTAAAGACTTGTATATCTCATTGTTGCAATGGGTCCACCTGTATCCCTAGATAAAAAATTAGTTTTTTCCCTTCCCCTACAAAATTATAACACATCAAATACAGTGAAAGCAGGAGCTATACTGTGGGTGATGGACATAAATAGCAATATAGAAATCATCTTATAAATATGTTAGAAAATATCGCAAGGAAAAATATACATGGAATCCTTATCTTGTGGTTCATTTCACCTAACACCAAATTCTCTGACCTATTCTGCTCGTCTCAGACATATTCTGGCTATTGCAAATAAGGGAAACCAGGGGAACTATGCTTCTTTGGGACTGGTTCACTTAATATCAATTTTTCCAAGTCTTTCCATTTCCTAACAAATAGGGCAATGTTATTCTTTCTGATGGAGGCATAGAATTCTATTGTGTGTGTGTGTAAATATATATACATATATATATATATTGAACATATATATATATATCGAACATATATATACATTGTACATATATATGATACATATATACATAAATATATGTTATATATATATCATATATATGTATATATATCATATATATGTATGTATATATATATCTATACTTATATATAACATATATATATACATATATAGTATATAGATAGATATATATCATATATATCATATATATAGTAGATGCATGGATCAATAAAATGTGGTACATATATATATGATCAATAAAATGTGGTATATATATATAAAATGTGGTATATATATAATGTGATATATATATATATCACATTTTATTGATCCATGCATCTACTAAGGGGCATCTAGGTGGGTTCAATATCTTAGCTATGGTAAATAATGGTTCAATAAACATAATTGTGCTGTTAGCTTTAATATGGTCTTGTTTGTGACCATTTGGGTAAATGCCCAAAAGTTGGATTGCTGGGTCATAGGGTAGCTCTATGTGGAGACTTTTGAGCAGCCTCCATACTACTTTCCAAAGTGGTTGAACAAGTTTACATGCCCACCAACAATGCAATAAATTTCCCTTATGCCCACATCCCCTCTAGCATCTGTTGTTATTAGAGTTCTTGATTATAGCCATTCTATCTGGGGTGAGGTGGTATCTCAATGTTGTTTTGATTTGCATTTCTGTTATGGCTAGAGAGGTTGAGCATTTCTTCATGTGTCTATCGGCCATCCTTCTTTCAACTTCAGGGAAGATTCTCTTTAAGTCTTTAGCCCACTTATTTATTGGGCAGTTGTTTCTTTGCGTATTTGTTTTGGGGGGATTTAATATTTTTGAGTTGCAGGTATATTTTAGATATGAGACCCTTGTCTCTTTATGGTAGTGAAGACCTTCTCCCAATAAATGGGCTTTCAACTTATCTTGATAGCTATGTCCTTTGCCATGCAGAAGCTCTGCAATTTCATGCAATCCCAATCGTCCAACATTTCTTTGATTTGTTGTAATTCTGTGTGTCTATTAAGAAATTTCAGCCTGTGCAAAGGAGACCTAGGATTTCTCCTATTCCATTCTTTAATGTTTTCAGAGTATCTGTTTGACTCCGAGGTCTTTGATCCATTTGGAGTTCATTCTGGTTCAGGATGATATATAAAGATCTAGCTTTAGTTTTCTACAAGTAGTTAACCAATTTTGCTAGCACCATTTACTGAAGAGGTTGTGTTTCTTCCATTCTATTTTTTAGCTCCCTTATCGAACATTAGATGTCTATAGGTCTGTAGGTTCATTTCTGGGTTTTAATTTCTAGTCCATTGGTCCTATGGTCTGTTCTTGTGAGAATACCAACCTATTTTAATTACTATAGCTTTGTAGAAGAGTTTGAAATTTGGTATTGATATTCCTCCAGCACTGTCGTTTCCGTTAAATAATCGTTTTTGCTATTCGTGGTCTTTTATTGTTCCATATGAATTTTTGGATTGCCTCTTCTTTTTACCAAAAGAATGAGGCTGGAATATTGATAGGTATCATACTGAATTTGTAGATAGCCTTGGGAAGTATTGCCATTTTCACTATGTTGATCTTTCCAATCCAGGAGCATCGGAGATTTTGCCACTTTGTAAGTTCGGTTTTGATTTCCTTTTTCAGGTTTTTAAAGTTTTCATCATAGAGGTCCTTCTGCTCTTTTTTAAGTCCTAGGTATTTTATTTTTTGTGGGGCTATTACGAATGGAGTTGCTTTCCTGATTTCAGCCCTACTTTTCTCATTGTTGGCATACAGAAAAGCCATTGTTTTTTAAGGATTAATTTTATACCCTGCTACTTTGTCAAAGTTTTGAATAAGCATGAATAATTTGGGAGTGGAGTCCATGGGATTCTTTAAATCCAAGTTCATGTCATTTAAAAAGAGGGAGAGCTTCTTCTTTCCCTATTTGGCTTCCATTTTATATTTGAATCTTATTGCTGTAGCTAGGCATTCTAATACTAGTTTGAAGAGAAGTGGAGTGAGTGTACATCCTTATCTCATTCATTAGTTAAGAGGAAATACCTTTATTTCTTCACCATTAAGTAAAATGCTGGATGTAGGTTTGTCATATACATCCTTTATTGTATTGAGGAATGTTTCCTGAATTCCTAATTTTTCCAGAACCTTCAGTATAAATGGGTGGTGGATCTTGTCAAATCCTTTTTATGCATCTATTGAGGTATCCATGTGGTTCTTATCCTTGCTCTTGTTGATGTAAGTTATTGTTTTAATTGATGTGTGTATATTGAAGCAGCTTTACATCCCTGAAATGAATCCTGTTTGATCATGATGTATGATTTCTTGGATGAATTGTGAACGTCGATTGACCAAAATTTTGTTGAGAAGTTTTGCATCAATATTCATCAAAGAAATGGGTCTATAGTACTCTTTCTTTGATGAGTCCGTGCCTGGTTTGGGGATGAGGTTTATGATGGCTTCATAGAATGAGTTCGGTAGTGAACTTTCTCTTTCAATTTCATTGAAGACTTGGAGGAGTATTGATGTGAGCTCTGCTTTGAAGGCCTTGTAGATTTCCGCTGTAAAACTATCTGGTCCTGGGCTTTTCTTAGATGGGAGGTCTCTTATTGCTATTTCTATCTCATTGCTTAATATGGGCCAGTTAAGATGGTTTAACTCATCTTGGTTTAGTTTCGGCATGTCTATATTTACTAGGAAACGGTACATTTCTGACAGGGTCTCAAACTTATTAGCATAAAGGTTTGAGAAGTATTCTTTATAATGTACTGAATCTTGGTTGTTTCTGTGGTGATGTTTCCATTCTCATGTCTGAGTTTATTTATTTGAGTGTGTTCTCTTGTTCTTCTAATACGATTTGTTAAGGGTCTGTCAATTTGTTAATTTTTCAAAGAACAAACTCTGTTTTGTTGATTCTTTCTATGCTTTTTTGGATTCTAATTCATTTAATTTTGATTTAATTTTAATTATTTCTTTCCATCTACAGGTTTGGGGTTTATCCTGCTGCTCTTTTTCAAGGAGGCTCAGATGTGTCATTAAATTGTTGGTTTCAGATCACTTCAATTTGTTGATGTAGGAACTCAGAGCTATAAACTTGCCTCTGACTACTGCATTTGCTGTGTCCCAGAGGAGCTGGTAATTTGAGTGTTCATTTTTGTTGAATATTATAAACATTTGAATTTCGTTTATGATCTCTTCCATGACCCACTGGTGATTCAACAGTGTGTTGTTCAACCTCCATGTGTTACATGACTTTCATTGGTGGCTTTTGGTTTTGAGTTCTAATTTTATTCTCTTGTGGTCTGAGAGAATGCAAGGTATAACTTCAATGTTTTTGGATTTGGACAAATTTGCTTTGTGACCTAAATGTGGTCTATTTTGGAAAAGTTCCCTGTACTACTGAGAAAACGTGTATTCTGATGCTGCTGGGCGAAAAATTCGGTAGATGTCTGTTAAATCTAGGTGATCTATGCAGTTTTTTATATCCATAGTTTCTCTGTTAATTTTTTGCTGAGTTGATATATCTAGTGGGGAGAGTGTGTGTTAAAGTCCCCAACAATTAATATCTTTGGATCTATGGGAGATGTGAGAAAAAGTCAAGTTACTTGGATAATTTTGGGTGCTCTTATGGGAAATAGATATTTAGAATTGTAATATCCTCCTGAAGGAGAGATCCCTTAATTATTATATAGCAACCTTCTTTATCTCTTCTCACTAATTTTAATTTGAAATGTGTTTTATCTAATATTAGGATTGCAACTCCTTCCTCTTTATGAGGCCATTTGCTTGATAGATTTTGTCCAGCCTTTCACTTTCAACATGTGTTCCTTTTTATGAGCAAGTTGTGACTCCTGAATGCAGCAGACAGAAGGATCTTTTTTTAAAAATCCAACTAGACAGTTTATGTTGCTTAAGTGTATTGTTAAGTTTATTAATGTTGGGAGATAGTACTGAGAGATATTTGGAAGTTCCTGCCATTTTATGCACCTTCTTGGGGGCTGCTCCAACTGGGTTCTTCCTACGGTTCTTGGATTCTCAATTTGGGTGCAGTTTCTTAGCCTTTATTATGTTCCTGTTGGTTTTCTCTGTGTAGGACATCTTTAAGTAACTTTTGTAGGGCTGGTTTGGTAGAGATATATTGTTTCACTTTTTCTTTGGTATGGAAAATTTTTATTTGTCCTTCAGTTATGAAGGAGAGTATAGCTGGGTACAGTATTCTTGGTTGATAGTTGTTTGTCTTTAGGGCATGGCCTACATCATTCCAGGCCCTTCTTGCTTTAATTGTCTCTGCTGAGAAATCTGAGGTGATTCTAATTGGTTCCCCTTATAGGTGATTGATCTTTTCTCCTTGACAACTTTAAGGATCTTTTCCTTGTTCTGAATTGATCCTGTGCATATTATAATGTGTAGTTGTGATGTCTTGTTATGGTCTGGTCTATTTGGGGTTCTAAAAGCTTCTTGTATCTGAATAGGCCTATCTTTTTGCATGTTTGTGAAGCGTTCTGCTAGGATCCTGTGAAACAAATTTCCTAGACCTTCTGTTTCCATCAGCTCCTCTATACCTATTATCCTCAGATTAGGCTTTCTGTTTGTGTCTTCCAAATGTTGAATAGATCTATCATATTTCTTGGATTTGTCTTAGATAGTTGTATGTTCTTCCTCTATAATATATAGGCTGTCTTTAATCCCCGAGTTTCAGACTTCTGCATGGTCTAACTTACTGTCAAGAATTTCTACTTTTTTTAATTTCTTTTCCTTCTAATTGGTCAGCTTTGATGGCTTCAAATTCTTTGTTGAAGCTTTGTTTTAGATCTTGTATGAATTTGTTTACTTCCTTAATTTCGTGTTCAATGTTTATTCTCACAGGACTTAGTTGATTGGTTATGGTTTCCTTGGACTCTAATTCCTTCTGTTGGACTCCATTCAACATTCCCTTTCGGGTCTCCCTGACTTCTTTCAGCTGTCTTTTAATAGATTCCATGAATGCCTCTATTTGGTATGAAAGTAACACCAGTTTTGTGCTAGAACACTATTTTAAGGCAAGCATCAACCAAAGTCCTGTAGTTGCACAGTCAAAAGTCGACAGATACAATCTATTTCAACAGATACAATCTATTCAACATAAAACAACAATGTATTAATGGGCTAAGAACAGCAAAGTAGAATTTGGCAAACCAGAAATGATTAGTTTTAGGGAGAAAAGGGGGGAAAATAGGATTAGAGAGATGTCGATAGGTAAACGGAGAGTGAAATTAACCAAGTCTTAATCTGAAAGAGGAAAATGGATTGGACAGAATGATAGGAGAAAGAGAAGAGAAAATAAAAGAGGCAAGAAAAAATGGAAAAACCAAAATTTAAATTTAAAAAGTGAAACACAAAAATTATTCAAGTTTAAAGAAGTAATATTGAGTGAAGAATGGGAAAAGGATGAGAGGAGAGGAGGAGTAGAAAGGAGATATAAAGAACTAAAAATACTTATAGTAAAAATAAAAATAAAAATAAAAAATAATTATAATATATAGGTATTATGAGATAATATGGTTATTAAGGAATTTAAGCCTAAGAGTTTTTGAAATAAGTAATAAATTTCTGGATTAAGTGTGTAAACAATGTGGAATAAGGTCTAATGATCAATGAAGGGTATATCTGAGAATGAGCAGAACAGCAATTAAGTCACCCAAAAGAGAATGAAGAGAAGAAAGTGAAAAGAATGAGAAAGAAAGAAAGAAAGAAAGAAAGAAAGGAAAAGGATCAAAAGTTCAGTAGAGATAAAATTAAAATACAAAAGTGCACATACATATACACCTAAAAGAAAAATTATAAGAGGAAAAATGATTAATAGAAAACAATTTTAAAAAAAAATTACAAGTTAATAAAAATGTACAAAGAAAGGGTTCTTTGGCGGAGGGGGGGGCGGGCGTTAAATGGGAAGATCCTGTATCTCCCTTGTGTCTATAACTAATCTGTTGGTGGAGTCTCTGGTCTACTAATGGTATTTGGTTTTCCTGTGGCTTGATTGGTTTCTTAAGTTAGTTTGTTTGGGCAGGCAGAAAAATGGTCCGCTTTACCCAGAATTTTGTGAACCTCCTCCCAGGCTAGTTCAGTGGAGGGAGATCTGCTTTGTTTCTTACAAATGAGTGAGTTGGCTGTTTCCTCTTGTTTGGAAATGCTGTGATGAGCCTAGGTTCTGGGTAGAGTTGAGGCCTTTCAGCAAACAGTAGCTTTTCCCTGAGGGGCTATCTTCTGAGACACTCACAGAGCCCAGCATGGAGTAATTCTCAAGGTTTATGTTTACTGAATTTCAATTGATTATCTAGGCTGCTATAGGGAGGGCAACCCTCTGGCTCTGTTTACCCAGTTTGCCCCCTCTGGGGGCAGAGTTTTCACTGCCTGGGCTGGGTGACTTTCTCCTGGGTGGAGCTGAGCCTGGCAGGTCAGGTCAGGTTCCTGTGACCTGCCAAATGACCCTTTTGTTTTCCTCCAAGGCCAGGGTTGGAGCTATATTCTGAGCCATTGCCAGTATCAAAGATGGAGATTTCAGATAGTGGCACAGTGGGGAGGAGGAGGGAGTGGGGTGACGTTTCCTCCTCTGCTCCCTGAGAAGGTGTTATTATGTCAGGGTTCTACTCATGCCAGTGTATTGATTCTTGAGTCGTATCTGGTCTGTGATCTGCAGGATAAAGATACCTGCTCCTTGTCAATTCTTGCTGGTTTTGGGTAGAATCTGATCACTTGCTGTGTCAGGCACTTTTGTCCAGGACTCTCTGTGTTGTAGGTATGGCAGCAACGGCCACTGCTACCCCGCTGTCACCACAGCCACAGCTACCGACAATTGCTCAGATCTGTTTCCTTTCCTGGATTTTCCCTTTCTGGCAAAACTCTCTACTGGGATGGCACACTTGGTATAATTCTCCCACCTAGGACTGTTCACTGGAACACTAAGATTGCTTTCTAGGTGAGAGCTTGGTTAGCCTCCAGGTTCTCCTCTGCTGTCTTCCCAGAATTACTCTTTTTTTTCTCTACAGTATATTTTTTGTTTTGGAACAAGTGTCATGGATTGTCCAACCATTCAAAAGGAAGCTTATTCCATTAATTTAATAGAAAAGGAATGCAGCCTGCCTGCCTCTCAAGGCAACTTTGAGTATAATCTTAATCTGATAATTCACATCATTGAATTTTCAAATTTGTATTGAGAATTTTTTGTTAAACTATTCATTAAAGAGGTTCCAAATATCAAGAATAAAAACAATGTTTTGCTTTCTAAGAATGTTTTAAAAGCTAGTAATTCAATAAAACACATTCTATTCTTCCAAGATTCCATGGTGAAGAATTTCTCTTTTATCGTAGCCCTTACCAGTGACCCCCTCCCTTCAAACTTGTAGCTTTATTCAGTTTTCTTGTTCCAGGTTTGATTTTGGTACTAGCACGAATAATCTCCGTGTAGTATTTGACAATGAAATTCCATTTGTTGTTAGATAGCTCAATACATATTACCAAAGGCAGACCCATGGGCATATCATAGAGCATAAACTATTGAATATCACTAACATGATCCTATTCAACTAGTCCATCAATTAATATAAATACCACATAAATGTGCATCTTCATATAATTTTTAAAATGCAATGTAGTTACATATCATATGTCATAAAATAATTCAGACCACTAGTAGAAGAGAGTAAGCTCAACCTTTTGCATCGTTCCCAATGCTATTTGTAAATTTTTCTTTCTCATTAACTTTCACTGCAGGGCCTTCTTTTCCTAGCAATAAGTTATGTCATGTCCTTGGATTTTTGTCAACTTTGAGTAAGCTGTTTTCTTTCCACCACCAGTTAGTCCCACGCGTTAAAAACCTGAGGAATAACTTGTCCCAATATGCCTGCAAGAGGAGTATCCAAGTCAACTCTCTGTGCCCAATATTCCCTTACTTTGTTTAGGAATGGGGTATCAGAGACCGCGGAGACAGGGGTGTCAGGGTTCAGGTGGCTGGAACCATGGTGTTACGAATTATGGGTAGCAGAAAAGAGTAGTAGAGACTAGGATACCAGGTAAAGGTTAATTGTGACTGTAATTGCTGAGTTCCAGTGTTAGGAAATTGGTTAGCAGCAACAGCTTTGCAGGGGTTGGGGTAGCTAACACAGGTATCCAGAACTGTTTAGCAGGGACATGTAAGCATAGACAAAGTGAAAGAGTAAAAGTTGTGAAGGATTGTGGGGCACAATCAGGGTAACAAGGTCATGGGTGTGTAAACTGGGTAGCCAGTACTATGGTAGAAGCAATTGGCATGGTGGCCTGATGTGGTGCAGAGCTCTGGGATTTCCTGTCCAGTTTTGGCTGTTAGATCTTTAGGGAAACTAGCTCTAGCAGCTCATTATCAGCTTGTGTTCAGGCACGTGCCATATATAAATATCTACTCCAAGTAGATTGCATTCTTTGACATCAGCTATAGGATCTTTGCTCTAAGCATCCTGAGAGACCACACTCCACAATGCTACAGAACAGGCTCCACATAGTGAGCTGCAATCACCGCATACAACTCTTGCTGCTCCTCTCCAGTGTCAATTATAATGGTAGCAAGGGATCTGAGATGTGCTAAGCAGCAGTGCTCTGAAAAGCTACCAATTCTTACCATGGCAATTTGGGAGCTCCCTAGAAATGGGCAAGAGCACTTGCTGATGTTCTTCCAACTTATCTCTGTGGCTCTGCACAACCAGTTTGTTGTACCTCAGATGGAATACTTTGATGTCTAGGTGGCATCAAACTTGCTCTATCTTCTCTCTCTAGGTGCTCTTCTGTTTCAGCTGCCTCTCCATTTCCCTCCAGTTAGCTCGCTTCATCTCCACATCTTTTGAATTGTGCTTCATATCAACCTGTGGCTTTCACACCAAACCCTTCCACTTTCTCATCTACCTCTCTAGCTGTCAATATGGTACAACAAGCTAACTTCTGTATCTGTTTATCAAGATTTGAGCTGGAATCCAAGATGGTACTAGCTAACTGATAACATGGGGAGCTTCTTAAATATTCTGCTGTCATTCACTGCTCATTGAGAAAGATGCAAATGTGTTCTGGTCAGTCTCTCCTCAATTTCTGGTTCACAGCATAAAGTGAATTCACAATGGAGCTACCAGACAGCTGCTATGTCAGCAAGTGACAAAACCAAAGATAATTTATTGAGGGGATACTTACCAAGTGTAGTAGGATAAATGCACATATTTGTAGGATATTACTAAGAGCTTTCATCAAACTGGTTATTTTATGCTCAAAATGGCAGACCAGTGTTAATCTCTCCCCGAGATCTTCCTGTTGTGAAGGCCCTGAGGACTCCTACATACAACTCAGACCTAATGACATGGGTGAATAAAAAAGTAGGTGAGTATGGATTAGAATTTTGAAGGTGTGGTAAGATGTTGTCTTGTCATGACCAAGATGAAATCAATGTTTTTATGTCCTTTCTCTGACCTTCATCATATCTCTTTATTTGGCATAATTGGCAGATTTCTTAGTGTGTCATCTTCTCCTGTTAGTTCAGTGCACAAGTTAAAACATTAAGCATGCCAAACCATGGGTTTCCATTGTCCTAGTAGATGTTTTGCCTTCTAGGACCTTCCTTCCAGGTAACTCTCTGTTTAGCATATTGCACAATGTCCCAATCAATGAAATCATTTTGAGCCTAGGAGAAAACCTCCATTTGTAAAGCAGTACACATAAGAAGGAGATGATGCCCCACACTCAAATGCTCGAGGAGAACAGAGTGTAAGGGTGTCTACACAGTTGGGAAATAGGTTTCTGAGGGGTGGAAATGGATGAGTTTAGATAGCAAACTTAGAAGTAATTATAAGTTTCTGAATTACTAACCTTACTTCCTTCTGCACCTCAGGTTCAATTCAGGTAGTGTTGGAATGTCTATGATCACAAAAAGGAGTTTTTAATCCCAGACCCAAACTCTAAGTGTTCTTGTTACATCTTCCCACCTGCTCCTGATGTAAATTGTCAGAAGGGCAAAGGGGAAGGGAGCCCCCTGCTCAGGAGTAGAAATGGAGCTTACAAGTAACTGCAGTCTCTGACTTTCTATTTTGAAGGTAAGATAAAACGCAGTTTGAGTTTCTACAAAATCAGTTTCTAGGCTCTATGCTTCCTTCAGAACTTCTTTCTCTCCTTCTATGTTTTGACAGCAACAGTTAATAAAGTGCTTCTGTCTCTTAGGGGCAATCCTTCTCTTCACACAATGCTTAAAGTAGACAATAAGTGGAAGCTGCCATTAAATTTAAAAAAAAAACATAAAATAGCACACAGTGAGTTCTTTCCCTGAATTCCTGGACCTAACAAGTTATCAATTCTGAAGAGAACGTTATTATTGGTGCGTACTAACAACCTCCACTGAATGGTGAGCTTAGAACACTTTTCCCACGACAGGTTATGTCCAGGTTATTAGGATGGCTGAGTTCTACTGCATCAATGAACTTACAGACCATGCAAGACAGAAAAGTCTAAGAGATTGAGATCCCAAAAAGAAACTGGACCAACAAGAGAAAACTTATCATTGTTGAAAAAGTGGGAAGACTTAACTAGGAGAATGTTTCTCTGAATACAGATATGGATATAATTATAACAAAGTTCTAATTTGTGGCTCATCAGTAGAAACTATCAAGTCAAACCTCACTAAAGGAAAAAATAAAACTTATAAAATTAAAAAAAATCTATTTGGATTTCAGTACTAACATCTGTTTTAAGGAGTGCGATTGTGGTATGTGTGTGTGTGTGTGTGTGTGTGTGTGTGTGTGTGTGTGTGTGTGTGTGGTGTCTGAGATTATATATGGGACAGCATTAGTTCTTAAAACCCATCATTTTGTCAATATTCTTTAGGTTTCCCATTCAAGTCTTGTGGCATTCTAGCTCTACTATGTGAAACACACAATTCTCGCTTTCTTCTGGTTAAATGGAGATAAACATGTAATGAAACCTGGGTTGGTTTCAAACTATGATCTTCAGGTCTTACTCTCTGGAGTAGGTAATGTATAAGAGTGAGCCACTATGTTCAGCCCAGTATTTCCAGTGACTTACATAATCTTTCTGAATCTCAGTATTCCTGTGTGGAAAGTGAAAAGAATTACTGTGTGGACCTTAGAATCAGGTGGGAGTTATGACTTGGTGTAGAAAGTATACGTGTTTGGGATGTGTGTACAAAGCCTGAAACGCTCATAAAACTACTGATGTTTATATTGAAATGTATTCCAGGAATTGGAAACAGGAGGGATGTTTCTGTTCTAGTTTATCCATTTATGGCATTGAGGGAGCCAGAGACATTCAAGGAGAACAGGCAAACAAATGCAGTACTTGTACACTGTAGATATTGTGTTCACAATGAGCTATACCACTGTGGACAGGGACAGGAGGGATTGGATTGTCAAACAAGAAATGAACTCATTACCTGACTTACAAAATTGTTATCTTTTTATTTTATTTTATTTTATTTGTGAACATACTGTACAGAGGGGTTACAATTACATGGGCAGGATAATGCATACATTTCTTACCAAGCATTGCAGCCTCCTCCTTTGTTTACCCTTCACCTCCCTTCCCAGCCTCCCCACTCCCCCCCAATCCTTTCCCCTCCCCCCCCAACGACATTGTAAAGCTGGTTTTTGACATGGCAATTTGTACTTCTCATTGTTGCAACAGGTCCACCTGAATCCTTAAACGACTTGTTTTTCCCGTCTCCTCCACAAGTTATACTGACATGAATATAGTGAAAGCGGGGGTTATACTGTGGGGGAGGGACATACAAAGCAACAAAGAAATAATCTTATAAATGCATTAGAAATACATGCATGAAAGAAAAAAACATTAAAATACAAATCTAAGGGTTCATTTTCCTAACATCACATTATCTCACCTTTTCCCCTTGACTCATACATATACTAGATATTGGATATAAGGGAAACCATGGGACCTGTGTTTCTTTGGGCCTGGCTTACTTCACTTAATATAATTTTTTCCAAGTTTTTCCATTTCCTAACAAATTGGGCAATGTCATTCTTTCTGATGGAGGCATAGAATTCCATTGTGTATATATACCACATTTTCTTGATCCATTCATCTACTGAAGGGCATCTGGGTTGGTTCCATATCTTAGCTATGGTAAATAATGCTGCAATCAACATAGTTGTGTTGATAGCTTTAGTGTGGTCTTGTTTGTAAACATTTGGGTAAATGCCCAAAAGTGGGATTGCTGGGTCATCAAGGAGCTCTATGTGAAGTCTTTTGAGGAACCTCCATACTGCTTTCCAAAGTGGTTGAACAAGTTCACATTCCCACCAACAATGAAGTAAGGTTCCCTATAACAATTTTTAAAATACAGTAACAATTTTAAAAATCCAGGTTGATTCTGTACTCCAGTTTTTGTAGGTGCCCTTAAGACTCAGGCCCACCAATGGAGGTTTTGAAGGTCAATTTATATGATAATTAATATAAAGCCATAATATCCTAAGAAATGTTATAACAAGTATTTCATTCTTAGTACTGGTTTCTCTTTGAGTAGCAATTCTATATGTTGTTGGCAGAGCTAATTTTTTACTTTCTGGTTTTAGTATTTGTTAGGTGTTGAAATCCTTCGTAAAGTTTTTCAACAGATTTCTGCTGTATCTTGGCAACCTGCCCCTAACTAAAATTGTAATCAACCTTTGAAATAAATGTACTTGAGTATGAGTTTTATTTATTTAATTTGCTGATGATGGTGAAATGTCGTTGTCCTTTAGCTCTTCAGCTCAAAACTAGTACTCTACCACTTGAACCAAAGTACCTCTTCTAGCTGTTTCTGCTTAGGTGGTGCTGTGGAATCAAACCTAGGGTCTCGTGCATTCAAGATAATCTGTCTATCCCTGATCCACCTTCTCAGCCCCCATAAGTGGTATTTTTGTGCCAGGGTGTATCAAACAAATCTATTGAGCAAATGTATTCATTCACCACTAGACATAATCAAAATTGATGAATTATCTGATATTTTAATGAATAAAACTGTTATCATTTTTACTAGGAATTGTTTGTTTCCCCATGCTGTAAACATGGAGGAGGTATTTTAAACTAAAACTACAAAAGTAATTTTAAGGTCTTGGTGCTAACAAAACTGTCGAGGTGTTATTACACTAAACAGAGATTTCAAAATGAGTTTTCTTCATAAATACAGAGATTAAAGGACATATAATCCTTATTTCAAAATGCAAATGAAAGGAAAAATCAGTCAGGAGGTAAAATTTATATTGAATGTTAATTTTTGAAGAAGAAAAGAAGATCTTAGATGGCAGACTAAAAACACTATCAGAGCCCTTTATGCTGAATTATAAAAAAAAGAAGCTTTAATTGAAAAATTGAGCTGGAATGTGCACATCAGGCAAAGGCAAGCAATCAGAGCATAGCACCAACAAAGAAACGCCATAATGTATATCTCAGAAAAAGAAAACAAGTACAGACCAGGGCTCAACATCCTTTTCCTTGATTTCAATGATACACATATACCCCCCTACACACAGATGCACACTCACACACATACACACACACAAACACACACGAACACACAAGAATGTATGCAACAGCTCAACCTAATCACTTCCATTCAACATGAATCAAAGATCTTTCTGTACTTTTTGAAACTTTAAAAGTTTCAAGTCTTGTAAGTAATTGATAAAAGATGCATAGGCAATTATTTTCTGAATAGACTCTGCTATAGAAATGAGAGTTCATGATGGTTATAACTACTTAAACATCTTTGAATCTCAAAAGAATTAAACAAGAGACAATCTGAATTTTGGAACTATATTTCTACCAGCTATTCTTCAAAGGCTTAATAAGAGGTTACCAAATCCAAAATTGAATACCAAGTTAATACAACTAATACTTGTGTAAGTGAAGTGAAAAACACTTCTCAGTGACCTATGCTGCCTCAATTTCTAAGCCTGCTGCACATTGTGGAATCTTTGATTCTGCTGGGCCAGGCCCACAGTTGTCTTCCCCATAGCAGTAGCCCTGCTGGGGTTGGCACTGGGAGCTGTGTGGAGAGGAGGGGAGACCTCGGGGGAGGCTGAGCTGGGGTTGGGGATGGGGGTAGTAGGGAGAGTACGGGAGGCCCTGGCAGAGGCTGGTGAAGGAAGGAAGGAGGCAGTAGGCCAATGGCTCAGGAAGTAGCATCCCCAAATGCAGCTGGGTTCTGGGGAGTGTCTGTGAGGTGCAGAGTTTGGCCCCTGGGGCCTCGTGGCTGGGTGAGGAGAGGAAGGAGTCTTAAATCCCACCCAAACAGACAATGAGAAATGAGACAACCAGTGTTTGAAGAATTTCAATAAAAAAAGGCAGGGATTTGTAGGTAAACTCTGGGGGTGGGGAGGGCAGTAGTGCTGAGCTAGTGGTGGTCATGCCTCTCTGGAGGCCTTTGATGTGAGTGAGGGCCTGCTCTGCTGTGCACTAGGCCTCACTCTTGCCTTGAAGCAGGCACCAGGAATTGCAGGCACAGCCTCAGGTTATCCCACAGAGCTGGCCTGCCATGAGTGCTGGGGACCGGGCAGCTGCTGTGAGGTTATGTGCAGCAGAGCAGAGGAAGAATGGCTGGTGGGTACTGCTCCACCCTAGCCAGGCACAGGGCCACTGGGGAAGTTCTGGCTCTTTATCAGGACCAGGGACTGCCCCCCAGACAAGTGGCCTCTGGGGACTTGCATGGTGGCTGTTATGTGTCGGCTGGGAAATTTCTTAGCAGTGTCAAGGTGTCTCCACGGATAGGCACATTTACTCCTGTGCCCCTTCTATCTTCTGGATTCCCACTTTCCTCCTGCCTCATGCCATTTCCAACTATAGGAGTAAAGTTCTCCCGCCTCTAAGAGGCCATCCCGGAGATGCTTACAGGGCTTCCCACGTCTGGTTCACCATGCATGCAGGGCTCATAGGGTGCCATCCTCCAGGCAAAGGGTACCACAATTTCAGTTTGGAAGAGGGAAAAACTTCATTGCCCCAGATACAGCTGCCCTTGGGGTTCTCTGTGTACACTAGTCTTGTGCTGAGATAATGATCCCCAAAGACCACCAAGGAGCCATTTCTGATGTGAGCACACGAGGGTCACTTATTGCAAGCTCGAGCCTGGACTCACAACTGTCAGCATCGCAGTGGGTCAGAGTTGCAACCTCCAAACTTTCAGTTAACAGGGTTTTTATAGGGCATAGGGCTGAGGTAAGTTGGTTCATAGCTTGTCAGTTACGTGATTGGTTGACATTTAATGAGATAATATTGTAACAATCTTATTGGCTAACATGTGCAAGCTTAGCAGTAAGAAGCAAATTATGTTAACTATGGAATATTAAGAAACATCTGTAGCTTTAGGTACCTTCCTGTCATCCGCTGGTGGCTATTGCTAGAGGAGTTACGGGAAGAAGGTTATAGGGACATATCATGGTTTTTCCAGGAACCTGAGTCCTAACATTCGGTAAAAGTTTTTGCAATAGGTACTTTGAGTAAATGCCTTCACAATGGATACTTTCAGTATAGGCCTTCAAAATGGACTAAGTCCAGAATGGCTATACTTTGGCTAAGGTCTCTCAATAGGGGTGTGTGAGTGTGTGTGTGTGTTTGTGTGTGTGTGTGTGTGTGTGTGTGTGTGTGTGTGTTTGTGTGTGTGTTTGGTATGAGAGAGTCAGACACAGCTGAGGTTTGGTGTAAAACACTTCTTCCCTTCAGCATTGAGTTTTGGTATCTAGTGGTTGTTCCCCCTCCCGAATTCTGAACTCTAAATTTGTTCTTCTATATACTTTTATCCTTAGATCTTCTTAATATTCAGATTCCTAATATCTGCTGTGAACTTCGGAATTTGCTTCATAAAGGGGGTGCCTTTCTTCTAACTTTTATGAAGCCCTTTGCTCTATTTAAATGCAGGATGTGCTGTGTTAGCCCAGACTGTTGTGGCCCAAGCTGTGACTGTTAGTTCTGAGATTAGTTTAGGCTAATATGAAATACTATCATTTCAATCTATCTAGTGAAAAAAGTTCAGCATCTTTATTGAAACAATTTCCTGGCTGTAAAACTAATAAAAAATTCCAGTGGTATAAATGTACATTTTTTTGATTTTAGTTAATTTTGCACCACAGCAATGAAAAAATTCTTCTTACTAAAGTGAATATTTAGAACGTGAAAAAACCAAATATTATAGAACTTAAAAACTGATAAAATACCAAAAGTAAAAGAAAGACACTTATCAGGAATGCAGTACAAATGTAAGTGTTTAATAAATAA
Organism: Dipodomys merriami; assembly: GCF_024711535.1. Taxonomy (NCBI): domain Eukaryota; kingdom Metazoa; phylum Chordata; class Mammalia; order Rodentia; family Heteromyidae; genus Dipodomys; species Dipodomys merriami. Next base: position 1,900,588 of record NW_027202727.1, on the reverse strand, counting down.
GTGAAATATTTGAGATTCTTATCCACATAGGAAATACAAAGGAAAATAAATAGGAAAGTCACTGAAATCCCATCCTACACACCAGAATAACTATCACCACTCGAATAAATAAACATCTGGAGAGGTTGAAATAAATCAGGAACTGTATTTAGTTTTGTGATATTGTAAACTAGTGCAATCCATATGGAGATCATAATGGAAGTTTAGACAATACCAAAAAGACACATGTGTTGATGACTTTTACTGCAACCTTGATACATAAAGAAGGAATATAAATCAACATCAACATCTATGTGCATGGCAGCAAGAAAGAAAGCTGTGCAATCAACTTAGGTGCACAAAAAAGAGGGAATAAAGAAATATGCTATTCATAACTATAAACATGTTCTGGTATATAAGAGAAGTGAATTTCTCCAATATCACTGCTAAATATTTTTGGTTATACACCTAATCCTAATTTCACAGGTTTTGTGGCTTCATGTTTTTCTTTAAAAGGGACCTCCATATTGATTTTTAGAGGAGTTACAATAGGTTGAAGATATCCTATAATATGTGGATATTAGAAGAAATTTAAATATATCAATGAACACATAAAGGACCATCATATACAGTTTATAATTTGATCCAATTTTAAGAAGGCAACAGTTGGGGGACGAGACAATGTTAGAAGCTTAATAACAAAAACACAGACATGGAAAAAAATTTTTAAAATGTGCAACAGATTAGTGCTAATACTAACAAAATATTTTCCTCAAGTTTTAAAAATGAAACAATTAAAATAATACTTAATAACATCAAATAAGTATGCCATGGAAGAAAATGTACCATAGACATATGTTCCCCATAATTTGTTTTAATTTATAACAAATGGACACAGGTCTCATGGTTTCCCTTATTTGCAATATCTAGTATATGTATGAGTCAAGCGGAAAAGTTCAGGTAATGTGATGTTAGGAAAATGAACCCTTAGATATGTATTTTAATGTTTTTTTTCTTTCATGCATGTGTTTCTAATGCATTTACAAGATTATTTCTTTGTTGCTTTGTGTGTCCCTCCCCCACAGTATAACCCCCGCTTTCACTATATTTGATGTCAGTATAACTTGTGGAGGAGATGGGGAAAAACAAGTCTTTTAAGGATTCAGGTGGACCTGTTGCAACAATGAGAAGTACAAGTTGTCATGTCAAAAACGAGCTTTACAACGTCGGTGCAGGGGGGGAGGGGAAGGATTGAGTGGGGGGGCAGGGGGGAGGCTGGGAAGGGAGGTGAAGGGTAAACAAAAGAGGAGGCTGCAATGCTTGGTAAGAAATGTATGCATTATCCTGCCCATGTAATTGTTACCCCTCTATACAGTATGTTCACAAATAAAATAAAAAAAATTAAAAAAAGAAAATGTGATTACATGTCTGAAGATGATAACACATTCAAGTATCATTTACTGAATCCAGCAAAGAAAAGTAACAGAGAAGTAGAAAGTAAGAACAACCTGGGGCATGGATAAAGATACTCAGTAGAACTTTGTGAGGAAAAAATGTGTTCCATTTTGCTCATCAACGTTGAGCTAGGACAGCTACCTTTTGACAGAGCACTTGTAATGTAGTCAGAGCAGTGGAGTTTCGAATTTAGGCAGTAATTTATTACTTTTATTCCCTAATCTTATGATGTGATTCCCAAATGATATGAGTGATCCTAGATTTTCTGAGCCCTTTTTCACCCAAATTTTCTAATTCCTTCCCCTGCCAGTAATTCTTCTGCTATTCTCATTTCTCCTTGTTTCTGAACTCAACTCCTGTGACCTTTTGGTTCATGAGAAAGAGCTAAAGAAATATGAGGATGGTCTGGAATCTGAGGAACATCCACTCCAGCTTGGAGGATCTGGTAAAAGACCTCCACCTGGGACTCAGAATCAGATATTAATTGACCTCTTTGGAAATAGACCAACTCAATCCCTCAGGCAGGATTCATCATTCCTTGACTTTCTCTGAAGAGATTTGGTACTATGGCACAATTCAGAGAATGAGTTTTCCCACCACTCACCACAGCTTTGTCAGGACGAATAGGTTCAAAACTAAAAGTGACCTCAGTTCTCACAGGGCAAGTCAGAAACCAAGAGATCACATTTTTCTCCTCATCAGGCACCTTCTGTTAGAAACAGAGTCTGGGCAAAGTCTAAGATGGAGATCAAGTGAGACTGGGCCTAAGGAGTACACAAAAGAATGACCCTTTCTGACTAAAAGTGAGTTGTGCAGGGAGACATGATAACTTCCTTTATATATGAAAATTCACTAGGTGTGTTATCTCACTGCCATTGTGTGGGAGGTCAGTTTCCCCAAAGAAGTTGTTAAATGTTGTGTCTACCAGTTTGCTCTCTAGGCTATTGTCTCTCCCACCCATTCCCATGCCAAGAATGCATTGCTTCTTTCAGGTACTCAACTACTTGTCCTGAATCCTAAGCAGGAATATTGTAGGCTATACTTTGGCTAACCTCTTGCATTGGAGGTAGAAAAGGCCCAGTCTCTGCACATGCCAAGAGGTAGAAAAGGTGAGTATAAGCTCAGATTGGAACTGAACAACAATCATATTGAAAAAAAATAAATGAAATTAATGGTTGAGTAATTTAGGGTGGATAGCCACTAAATTTAGGTAAATATTAGTAACACATATACAATCATGGATTAGGAAGAAAACAGTGAAGTATTTTCAAGATAACATGGAAAAGACACATAATAACCATAACAGGAGATGAGAGTGTGAAGGAACTGTTGGCATAGGTCCATTTATATCTGAGGAGTGACCTTGGTTAGAAGGCTTTTAGAATAATATCTAAAAGAGACTGACTTGCTGGGCACTAGTGGCTCACACCTGTAATCCTAGGTACCCAGGAGAGTGAGATCTGAGTATTACGATTCAAAGCAAGCCCAGGCAGAAAAAGCCAGAAGTAGTCCTGTGGCTCAAGTGGTAAAGCACTAGCCTGGAGCTCAGGGACACTATCTAGGCCCTGAGTTCAAGCTTCATGATCATCAAAACAACAACAACAACAAAATAATGATAAAAAGAAATAAAAGAAGGACTTAAAGATATGCGATGGAATGATGATAGTGTGTAACTGTCTAGGGAACATAAAAGGAGACAAAATTTGGAGCAAAATGATACCTATTCTTACTAATCAAGGATGCTTAGCAAATGCCAAATTCCTCTTCCGAGAAACTTCCAAACCTGGGCTCGGAACATGGCTCATTGGTTGAGTGCTTGCCTTGCAGGCTTGACGCCCTGGGTTCAATTCCACAGCCAGAAGTGGTGCTATGGCAAGAGTGGTAGAGCATTAGCCTTGAGGTGAAGAGGAGAGGGACAGGACCTAGGCCCAGAATTCAGGCCCCATGACCTGCCAAAACAAAAAAAAACCCAAAACAAAAAAAGGTTCCAAACTTATTTTTGCTCATAAATTAGGAGAGGCTTTTTTTTTTTAACAGGAATTCTTATCTAGTTCAAGGTCATCAGAACTTCAGTAAAGTTTTCCTGTTGAGATATAATGTACCAACTCTGCTGAACTTAATCATGACTAGGAAAATATGGACACTAATGTGTTTATTATAATTTTCCTTATAAATATATAATTCTGTCAGATATTATATATAATATATAGTGTAAAATATATTATACATTATATAGTATAATAAATAAATTCTAATATAACATATATTATATATTAACAAACTTCCTAATTTTAGAGTTAGGAACAAGCAAGATATTGAAAGACAAATGCTTGAATCTCTGAGTAATTTCTCTACCACTGGACAATTCCAGGTTTCATTCTTATTACCCAAAGAGCAACATAAGCAAGCGGTGCCCATGGATGTGGTTCTCTGGATTCTGGAAACTGTGATCTGCATATATATATACATATACATATACATGTATATATGAAATATTGTTTTATACTAGTGAATGTGTAAAACTATAGCAACAGATAATTAAGTCAACATCTATGTGCACACACACTCAATCACTTTCAAGTATAAGAATTTCTTTTCTGGCTGGGAAGATGACTCAGAGGTAAAGCGCTTGCCTTGCATGTATGAGGCCCTGGGTTCAATTCCTCATAACCACATAAGCAAAAGGAAAAAAGCCAGAAGTGGTGCAGTGGCTCAAGTGGTAGAGCGCTAGCCTTGAGCAGAAGAGTCGAGGGACAGCACCCAGGCCCAGAATTCAGGCCCCATGACCGGACCCCCCCCCACAAAAAAATAATGTCTTTTCTATGTTCCGTATGCACCTGCACAGAGAGTACATGAGTTGCCCTTGAATTGTCCTGGTAGTTATTTATCTGGCTACTGTAGCTTCACATCCTTTGTTCTCATAGTAGCCAGATGTCATGTGTTCAACAACAATACTTGTTACAGGCAAAAGTATCTACCCTGACATACATAGGAACTTGGATTTCAGAAATGCCACAAATAATTGGGAGGTACAGCAGTACTTATCAAAATTAAATAGATTACATATTTATTAGAAAGTTTGTCAGAAAAATAAACTTCAGTGCAGGATGAAACACTTGAAGAAAATTACAGTTGAAATTACATATAGCTATGTGCTGGTAGCTCATGCCTGTAATTTTGGCTAATCTGGAGGCTGATATCTGAGAATCGGTTCAAAGCCATCTTGGGCAGAAAAGTTGCCATGAGACACTTATCTCCAGTTACTCAATCAAGACTAAAATTGATACTGTGGCTCAATGTTGTAGAGAGATAACCTTGAGCCAAAGACCTCAGGAACAGTGCCCAGGACTCAAGTTCAAACTCTGCAATAGACAATAAATAAAAATAAAAAATAAATTACATATAATTTATTATCAACTCTGTACAAGGAAAATAGGATATGACACATGGCAACATATGACTTCAAGTTACAAAGTTCCAAAGCATTTCCCCACTCTGGAGAACTAGGAGTAATCCACATTGAAAAAAATAAAAACATGAATAATTTATACCAAATTTCAAAGCATACTATATGTTATACAAAGGAAATGCAATAAACATGCATTTCACAATTTAGTAACATCATATAGTATAAAGAATCTGATTAACTGATTCATAAAAATCAATACAATCGAGATAAAACATCCAATATCTCAGGGGTCAAATTAGCAGAATACTTTCCATCTATGGTGGCTGTTCTGTAAATTATCCAGCCCTATCCATCCCACAATTGCAGAAGGCTCCTCCTGAGAATGGCCAGAAACCTGTCTACTGTTAGTGCTCAATGTAGACCTGGTCCCATTCTCTATTATTTGGGCAAGTGATTGACTGACTATCTGAAAACTTGCCAAAGGCACAATTTGGGAATGGCTTCCAGTAACGACATTTTAGTTCTCAGAAAAAAAGGGAAATTGAAGACAGTGGGAAAATGTAACAGACCCGGAAAGATTTCTATCATTGTATTAAAACTGTACCCTTCTACTGACACTTGAACAAACTGCAGCAATTGTCACTCCAACCACATGTCCAAAAAATAGCTTTCCAAATATTGACCTGTTTTCACGTTGGCAAATCAAGACACTCTATTGTGGCCCTGTTTTATTTAACCTATCTGCTATAGTTTGCCCAAGAGATAGTTGACCTTACCAATTTCTTAAATTTTAGGTCATCACATAAACACTTCATAGCCCTTAAACATTAAAAATACCTATCCATATAAGTCTGCATTATATACTTATTATTGTTTTTCTTCATTTGTCATATTATACATATTTGTGTATCCCATGGCTTAGTTCTGTAATCTTCCTTCTCATGAGTGTTACCACTGAGTACATGTAATTATTTCGTTACTTTTTCTCCAGCTCTCTTCTTTCTTTAATTCAATTCCTTAATAGCATCATGTCTACTGACAACTCCTAGCTATTGATTTTAACAAATTCAAAAGAGTCCAAAGTGAGCTTTGGTTGTATCCCTCATTACTATTTGATTAATTGATAACTCTTCCAGTTGCCTTGTCAAAATATCTTGTAGTCATACAAGACTTACCTACTATTTCACACATCATATGAAATGTATGAGCAGGTTTTGACAAATTAACTCACATAATATTTTAGGAACCATAAATATATAGTATATGAATACTAATACTATGACTTAAATTCGTGGCCTTGGTTGTTTTTTTTTTACTTTTCTTTTGTGCTCAGGTTGTCAGTCTTCCATTTGAGCCACAGCTCCACTTTTAGCTTTTTGGTTCTTAGTTGAAGATAAATGTTTCATGGTCTATTTACCTGGTCTAGCTTGAAACTACGATCTTCTGTTTTCAGCCTTATAAATAGCTAGATTTAAAGGTGTACACCAATAAAACCACCCCTATTATATTTGAATTAAAAATAAGTTCAAAGAACGAATATTTGTAGTATTTTCAAGTCAATATGTTTTCATTTACACATTGTCTTAAGAGGTTTTTGTTATTACAGCTCACTTATCAAGAAAGGAAAGGAAAAATTCATAACCAAAGAACCTTTGTATGTACCAATGCTCAAGCCTGCTAACCACAATTTCTTTGCTGGGAAATAACAAAGATGATATCGTCTACAGGCAAAGCAAGAGAAAAAGCTCTTCACTGAAGTTGCTGAAAGACTGATAAAGATGAGGACAAGCAACTTTATCCAGAAAGTATCACAAAGTGTTTGCTGTGGATAAGTGTAGCCAATCTTAGAGGATGTTCATAATGATGAGGAGAATATTTGATTACAGAGGTGTGCTTTCTTGAAGATATCTATTTATAACATAGTTTGTGTACTGTTAAAAATGAGACAGTTACGATAGGGATATTGTCATTCCTTGTATCCTTCACAGTATAATATTAAAACCAGTTTTATACATATAGTATTTATAGTAATTATAGACTATCACTAATTATGCATATATTATAAATATATCATTTATATGTTATGTAATATAGTATATTACATATATTATGCACACATAATTTAATTTTTCTACTTGTCTATCCAGGAATTAAACTAGCAATATCTTTGAAAATGGATGATAAAGTAGGGTCCTTACAATTTCGATTGCAACATAGAGTTTTACTCAATTAGTAGTTATTTATTTTGAATTGGTTTAGAAATGGAATATCAGAATATAATTGAGCATTCAAAAATAATTATGTAAGAATATGCCAAGGATGTGGTTAAAAATCTATAACCTGACTCATGTATGTAATTCCTGCTACTTAGGGGCTGAGATCTGAAGATAGCTATAAGAAGCCAGTCTGAGTGTAATGGCTCAGGGACAAAACCCAGTCTCAGTAATGACACAAAAATAAATTATGTTACTAAAACATACATATATATATTTATTTACATAAAGTTGTCATTCCTTGTATCCTTCACAGTATAATACTAAAATGTTTTATACATATATTATTTATAGTAGTCGTAGAATATCAGTAATGATACATATATGTATATATATGATATATAAATATATAATTTCTATGTTATGTAATAAGATACATTACATATATTATGCACACCTAATTAATACTGATAACACTAATATCCATTAAATTGATATATGTTTTAGAATAGGGAATAGATTTTTTTTGGTACAACAAGGAAGTAAGTAGTCACAAAAATTATTCCTTTTGGATTGTATATCCATAACAATCTATTCCCTGTGTATTGAGGGTACTGATTGATAAAAGCCTGTGTTCGCCAGCACAGGTGTCTTTGATACCAGGAATAATAAACAGTGGAAGCTGAATGATGTTCATTCAGGTATTTCTTTAGAAATTAAACTGATCTTCATTTGATATAAAGATCACTTGTGCTGTCATTATCCACACCCTTTTCATTTAAAAATATTTATATTCTGTATCAATTTTATTGATCTCATAACCATAATTAAGAAGATTATGTGGATTCATCTGCTCCATAGCTCTTGATAAGTAATGAATGTGACACAGAATATCCTCAGATGTGGCTGGTGGAATTCTGGATTTGATTTATGGGTCTCAACTGATCAGTCTTAGCAACTTGGGAAATTTGTTTGGGCTTCTTTCCTACTTTTGTTTTTAATAAAAAACTTAATTCATTTCCTAACTTGAAGAACACTCATGAGCACTTAAATTACCCTAATGCAGGTTCAGTGCTTGGAATGGTTTCTGCACCTTGTGTAGTAGGTCCCAAAGAAGTCAGCTTCCATCAACATGGTCACAGCATCCTTCCTGAAGGACTTAAGAAATATATACCCAATTGATGTTAATATCTTTTTTTTGGGGGGGGTCCGGTCGTGGGGCCTGAACTCTAGGCCTGGGTGCTGTCCCTCAGCTCTTCAGCTCAAGGCTAGTGCTCTACCACTTGAGCCACAGTGCCACTTCCGGCTTTTTTCTTTTTGCTTATGTGGTGCTGAGGAATCGAACCCAGGGCCTCAGGCATGCAAGGCAAGAGCTCTACCACTGAGCCTCCTTCCCAGCCCCTGATGTTAATATCTTTGAAAATTTGTCTTTACTAAAAAAAGTCTTGTCCTCATATGAAACAATGAAAGCAATGTTGGGGTTGTCCTGTGGCTTTTATTATGAAGGAGTTTTGCCTAAATTTCATTCTTACTCTATTAGTGGTAGCAGTAGCATTCTTTAGTGCTACCCTTCATATTTCTAGTTCTGTGTTCCAGTTGGAATACTATTGTAACTTCGTTTATAATCTTTGTTATAAGAATAAATAAACTACAACTGCTGAAGTTTTCAATAGTCAATGCATTACATTTTATGTGCTTAATATTTTGCTGAAATTATTACCTTTGGATTATATATCCCTAACAAACTATTTTTTATGATTTCTCATATGATTTATATAGATTTCTTATGTGATTCTTATATGACATCTTAGAGATCCATACATAAAACAGCTCAGAATAGGAAAAGAGTAGGTAAGAAGTCATAAACAATACTATTATGGTGCTCTTAATGGCTAAGTGTAAAGAATATGTGACAAAACTGTTGGAAGATAGATTTGGTTTTTTTTTGTTCTTTTTGTTTGCTGTTCTCTCCCCTTTCTTTGTAGAAAAGGTTCTCACTATAAAGTGCCAATTGGTCTGGACCTTTCAAGGCTTGTCTCAGTGACATAAGTGATGGGATTAGGGACATGTGCTCCCATGGCTGGCTTTTAGGAAGTTCACAATATCGCAATACCAATACACATAAAGAAACTTTTGTGAGTAATGTGTATTCACTTCCTCAATAGCCACAATGTCAAATTACTAACAACTGGCATCACTAACACCTCCATAAATCAAATGCAAACTAAAAGCTCTACTTGAAAAACCAACATCTAAGACAGTGTTGGAAATACAAGAAGACACATAATACATCTAAAGGAGTGAGTTCTTTAACCCTGGCAATGAGCAGTGATAGCTGAATTTTTAACCAGGCTTGAAAAGTTCGGGTGTCCACTAACTATGTGATTAGAGTTGCAGAGTTGACCTTGGTATCAAGATTGGAGGTAACATTCTAAGGCAGCTAAGTTGCTGCAATATTGTAGCTCGATACAGTGTGACCCTTCCTGATAATGGTAAACAGAGAGTAGAAGCTAAGTCAGTAAAATGTATAGGAAGGATTCTCCACTGAGAATAATTTCAGGGGGTGATCATTACTCTTGCGTTGAAAATAAATAGCCCATCATTCTGCTTTAAGCTCTAGAATATTTATGATTTGAGGACAATTATAACAAACCACTGTGCCATGAATGCTGAGCAGTGTAGGTGTATATTACTATAATATATGTAAAAATCCTTACAGGTATGGAATGGCCTGACCCTGACACTTCATTCTGTGTTGTTGAGTTTCATGGAGAAATGTTCATAATTAGGCAATTCACACTCATCTAAGTCTGAATCAGGCAACTGAGATAAGACATTAGGGTCATCACTCCAGTGACATGGTCTGTGACCTGTGAAATAAATAACATTATTTAACAATGCATATGTGTTTCTGAAAATGCATGCAATACCAAATACCAAATATACAAAAGGGACAATTATCCATCTCATATTATCAGAAGTAAAGATATTTCTGAATTACACTTACTTGCTAGAGGATCACAGGGACACTGCTAACGTTTGGTATCTTTCCAGGTGCTCAATCTTCCTCAATCTTTTTTGAGGAAGTGTGTTTCCATAGTTTGTTTTGAGGTATTCAGAAAATCAGTACTGTCAATAACCGCAACCATGGGACAGGAAAGATGATGGGATACCTGGCCAAAAAAACTGAGAAATCACTGGAAATGATAGGAAAGAAGACACCAGAGGACCCAAAGCCTCATTGCCAGCTTCTGGATCACCAAATCCTGCTTAACATGTTTATATTCCTTCTACTACAAGGCGGGTGGTGGTCAGTGGCTATAGGTATGTCCACAAACTAAGGCATTAACCTAGCTTAGGTTACAACTATTAACATGAGGTATTGTTTGTATACATAGTGATAATTGAATCCCTTATTGTTAGGGAGCAGAAGGGAATAATAGTCATTACATCCATAACACAGACATACATCTTGTCTCCAAAGTCTTAATCTTTTACTGTCCAACAGCTCGAATTTATATACTTTTGAGGTAATAACTCATACCCCTGTCTTCCCTTGACTGACCTTTCCAGAGCAGAGCTCTCAGTCTTTTGATTGCTGTTTGAGATGGCTTTGCAATCTATCCCTTTCCAGGTTTAACAGTTTGGCCCTAGAATCCCTCACAAGTACTGTGACAGATGTCTTATTTTGAAAACTATATTTTTTCTAGGATAGGTTCAATTTTTAGATTTTATTTTATTTCAAAAATACTGTACAGAGTGGTTACAGTTACATGAATAAGATACATTCCTTTTTGAATATTTTTATCCACTCCATTGTTGTTCTCATTTCCCTTCTCACTCTCCACACATCCTCCCCACCCCATAGTTGTAAAGTTCATTTCTGAAAGTGTCTTGTGAATATCATTGTTGCAATGGGTCACTCTTTGTACTTCTTTCATCACTATATTTTTTCCCTTTCCATCTCCAAATCAGATAAATGTATATACAAGATGGAAGGTACCAAAATCAAGACAGAGTTTGCTAGGGATAAACCAATAGAAAAGACAAATGAAATAAAATAATATCTAGATACTCTACCGACATCAAAGGTGATATCTGAAAAAAAAATTGCTGTTTCCATGTCATGGAGTTCATTTCAATTAGTATCATTTTGTAAGGTCAAATGTATTTAACTCTGGAGCCAGCAATCCCACTCTTGGGCTTGTAGAAATGATCTCAAGCTAAAACACACTAAATCTACAACTATATTTTTTGCAGCATTATTACTATAACTAAGATATGGAACCAATCAAGATGCCCCTCAATGGATGAATGGATCAAGAAAATGTAATTTTATGCTTCTATCAGAAAGAATGATAGAATGATAGCCACTTTCTTAAGAAAAGGGAAAGACTTGGAAAACAATCATATTATGTGAAGAAAGCCTTACTCAAAGAAAAATAGGTTCCAAGGTTTGCCTCATTTTTATTAATTAATATATGCTTAGGATTGTCCTGACAGACAGGTTTACTTTTTAAACTCTTAATATTCCCTTTTTTTCTCTCGCTCTTCCTATTTCATGACAATTGTGTGTGTGTATGTGTGTGTGTGTGTGTGTGTGTGTGTGTGTGTGTGTGTGTGTGTGTGTGTGTGTGTGTGTGTGTGTACGCACATAGTAATGAAACTTGAGTGTACGCGCACAGTAATGAAACTTGATTCGGAGCCTCAAATTATTTTTTTTTTTTTTGGGTCCGGTTGTGGGGCCTGAACTCTGGGCCTGGGTGCTGTCCCTCAGCTCTTCAGCTCAAGGCTAGCGCTCTACCACTTGAGCCACAGTGCCACTTCCGGCTTTTTTCTTTTTGCTTATGTGGTGCTGAGGAATCGAACCCAGGGCCTTGAGCATGCAAGGCAAGCGCTCTACCACTGAGCCACCTTCCCAGCCCCACGGAGCCTCAAATTCTTGCTTGGTTTCTTCATTCATGACTTACTGAGTCTGTACTATTTCAACCAAGGTTTCATTCTGTCTTTGATTTAACAATTGAACATAAATATCTCATGGATTGCTACCCCAGCTATCTGTGAACCATGATCTTCCAATCTCAGCCTCGTGACTATATAAGAATAGAGATGAGGCACTGGCATCCCAAGTGTTTTTTTGCTTTGATTTGTTTTTGTTTTTGTTTTTGTTGTTTTGTGCATTCAAAATCTGTAAGGAAAACAAATCTCTTATAACCAAGAATATTCACATAAAATGTGTGTTGTTTAAATATTACTTTATTAATGTTATCCTTTTACATCCACATTATGTGATTTGATTTTTTTTGAACTCTATCGTTGCAAATGGTAAAATCACATATATAATTTGAATCTTCTTTTCTTGGTTTTAGAGTGTGTTTCAAAACAGAATTTACCAAGGTTTAACTCTGCACTACAGAAGCAGCACCTTTATGATTATTCAATGCCCTGTAAATCATAAGTTCATCACTTCTTGTGGCACCATATGAGCCTATAATAACTCCACATAGTTTAGAACTCAATGCCATGCACTCTTCTGCCAAATATGCAAGGACATCCTTTGTAATTCTCCTTGGATTTTCACTGTTCTTCTCTCTACTCTCCCATGCTAAGTCCTGTGATGATCATGTTGATTTTCTCCCCTGTTACATTCATCATTGCATCTTGGGAAAAAATGTTATGCACTACTGTACTTCTATCCATTCTCCTTGTGCTTCGTCTTGTACCCCTCTCACCGCAGAGGGTCAGAGATTGAGGATATTTTCTTCACTCTTTAGCTCAGACATCTATCTTTACTTTCTAGCAATACATTCATTGAATTCTTTCTGTAAAGTCTAATGCCTTGAAAATGATTACTGCATTTTCATGGCTTTATTATTTGGCATTAGGGAAGTTCATAGATTAGTAATTGTAACTCAGGTAAAAGAAGACTGCAATCATGCCTCCGTAGATGTTGTTCATTGGGTAATGTTTACTTCAAGGTCTTCCTGCCTGCTTCCTATTCACTGTTTATTTTTAAAGTAGCGTTTTCTTCTGGAAAGTATTTATGGGCCTAGTGTAGATCAATTCCTATTTTAATTACTCATTAATTTTTTTCCATCATCATTCTGCAGATCCTTCTGAGTTTCTTCAGGGTCTGTATAGTAATGCTTCACATTCTTAGATATGTTTTTAACATCGATGCATCCGATGATAAAGACACATTGCTTAAGTCACCATTTTGATGATTGAAAAGAAACCATGCTACAATCTCACTATATCGCAATTTTCTGGTATTAAATTCTTTTAGATTAGAATTGATGCTGGAGAACCAACATTCTGTGTACAATTTTATATTCTCCTAATTATTTTTAGTATACTTTCCAATATTGTATAAAGTTAACATTACTACTTACTTAGTGTTAGGATTTCTAAAATGGTTAGAGTAAAAGTTCTGTTCATTCACACTTTTAAGACAACATTGTCCATTATGACCAAGTGAGATATTTTAAACTTTTTATTTGTGGTCCTTAATGGTGGTGCTGGGGAATCAAGTTCTTAGCTTCATGTGTCTTAGTCTACTGTGTGCCTCTGAGCCTGATGTGACCTATGGTTTTATTTTCAATCAACTGGAATAAAGAAAAAATTCCCTAGGAAGGATTTAACACTTGGTTACTTTCTCCACTATCTCTCACACACATAAAAGTAATATAATTCTACACTGACAGAAAATGGTGTTCTTATATTTTATTTATTAGTAGTAACTTTTTGTTTTTTGTAGCCCCACTCTTCATTATGTCTTGCCCATTTGCTATCCCTCCTTCCCATAAAACTTGACTAGATCAACTGGAAACTCACTTCTAGTCAGCCTCCTCCTTAAAAAGCTCAACCTTAAATAACCTACCCCCTGGTAGCCCTGCTAAAAACTTTCAAAGGCCTGACTGCAACCAGACTCCTTCCTGAAAGCCCTCCTCTGCTTTAGGGAAATCCCTCTTCCACTCCACCCCTTCCTGGAAACCCTGCTCTGCACAACCAGAAACCAGGCCACATCCATATCTCCTTCTATGGCCCACCTTGCTGCAATAGAACCCCGCCTACACCAGGCTCCTCCCTCAAATTCCCACCTCGTCCACCAGATGAGATCCGCCCCTAACTACTCTAGTCCCTCATAGTCGCATTGCTCCCATATCCTAGTACCTCCAAACTCCTCCCTTCCCTTTCATACCCCATCCCCAACCAGCCTTCTCACTCCAGCCCCCCTGGATTCATCAGAATCTCTGCCCATAACTAGCCTACTTGAAAGAGGCCTAATCTCTCAGACACAGCCCTGAAACTACCTCTTCCCACAAAGCCCATTATGCTATACCAAAAACCCTTCATCTCCCTATAACTGCCCTTGAAGCCCTGCTTTGCTTGGCCAGAAGCTTCTCACACAGCCCATTTCCTTCCTGGAAAGGAAGCACAGCTCCACCACAAGCCTCTTTACCTCCCATATATACTCTCTCAGTGCCCTGACTTGCTCTCCAGATAAACCCACCCCCCCTTGGCTCCTCCCTCAGTTCCACATCCTACTCCACCAGATACCCTGCCCACAATTATCCTACACCACTGTAGTTCTTACATTCCTTCTCAAAGCCCCTCCTCCAACTAGCCCCATGGCTCCAAATTCTGCCCTGCTCCTGAAAAACTCCACTAGAAAACCCCCACCACACTATGCCATTTCTGGACACCCACATTGCTCCACTGATAACCACTGTTCCAGTTGACCTCCTTCTGGAAGCCTAGAAAACCTCCCCCACACTCTCCCATCTCTCGACACCATCATTGCTTCACTGGAAACCACTGCACCAGTTGGCCTCCCTCTGGAAGCCTGACTAGACTCAACTTTAAACCCCAGTCCCTTCATAGACCCTTTTGGAAGGTTGTTTTGCCCTGCTGGAAATCATGTCCATAGTCCATGTCCTGCCTTACAACACTGAAATACCCATTCAACCTCACTCCTCTTTTCGAAGTGGTAACTGGCAACACCAGAAACCCCATCCTAACTAGTCTAGTGCACTGGAATTTATCACTGCTCTCACAAAGCCCTGGTCCTGAAAAACGCCTCCATACATTGTGACTACATCCTGCTCTACTGGAAACCCCACCTCCACCCTAACACACTTCCCAAAGGACTGCCATTCTCCATGAGAAACCCCGCCCCTTACTAGCCTATGTCTTCCTAGTACACCCTGCCCTCTCAAAGCCACACCCTGAAAAGCCACTCCCTCATAGCTCTGCATTCCTACTCCAGAATCCCCACCTTCTGTCAACCTCTTCCCTCCATTCCCTGCCCTGCCTTATGGAAAACCTCACCCTACATGTCCCACAAGGGCTCACAGTGTTCCACCAGATCCCTTCCTCTAAGTAACCTCCTCCTTTGTAGCCTTGTTCTTCCTTCTCAAAGCCCTGTCCCAAACAGCCTCCTCCCCAGTGACCCCACCTTCTTCCAATGAAAACCTGTCCACCTGACAGCCTCCATCCTAAATCCCACCTACTGCAGAAGACACCCCTCTTCTAACAAGTCTAGTCCTTGCTGTTCCCTCCCTGATGTCTCAAAGCCCTACACAGACTGGCCTTTGCCCTCAAATCCCTGTCCTGTTCCACCATACAGGCTGTGCCAATACCAACTCCTCCCTTAAACCAGACAGAGCTCCACCAGAAACCCCATACCACCTCATCTATGAAGGTCTCATCTAATAACTATTATTACAAATGTGATTTTGAACATATCTGGGAAAATAGAAGTTCCAGCCTCCAGCTGGGCTCAGTCATAGAGAAGGATTTGTGCCTGGTTTTGACTTTTCAGCTTGTCCTGACAATGTAAAGTGCTCTTGTCTAAAACTGGATAAAAATCAGGCCAGTTTAATTTCAGGTGACTCCCCCCCCCCAGCCTTCCTCCAACAGAAGGGATGCAAAAGACCAATTTTTGAAATGCCTTGCTAAATTAGCAAGCCCTGGGAAAATGAAGCTCAACAAAGTTACTTAGATTAAAATAAATACTGTCTTAAATTTTTCTTTCAAAACTTTAAAATGTACATATAACTGATTTTGATTTTTGCGTGCTTAAAAATCTGAGTGTGTTTTGTATGTGCGTGTGAACATGTTCATGATAGAAATTATCAGCATGCTGTAACAATTGGCTGAGTTTAAGTTTAAAGTTCCAAAGGTTATGAGATTTGATCATTACTAAAAATTTTTTAAAGCATTTTCACATTGTTTGAAATAGCTTTTTAAGGATTCTTTAACTTAAAAATTAGAAAATCTGGTATTTTAGAATGCATAAAGCTGTTTACACTGTAATCAAGATATCTGGCTTAACAAAAAGGAGAAATTTAGAAGCCAACAGAAGACCTATCGTTAGGAGTGAAGGATGAACAGGCAGAAGTGCAGTTCAGCTGGTCATGCATGGTGGAACAGGCCCTGGGAAGAGTCCATGCATCGTGAATTAGGGCAAGTGGGCACAAACACAGTTCAACTAAATCTAAAGAGTCGGATTGGGTGTGTGCCCATTCCACAAGAAGGGCCAAGTGGCCCATTTTTATTCTGCCCCTTTTCCCTACAGATAGACACTGGAAACATGATGGTATAAATGAGTGATGTGAAGATCTGATTAACATTGCTAAAATTGCCCCTTGGATGTGTTAAAATTAAAATTAAGAAGGCCTTAAAAAGAGGATCAAAAATTTTATTTGTATAATGTGGTTTGCTCTCTGATATTCTGCCATTGGATATGTTATTTTTAAGGCATAAAGGTGTTAAGTCTAGCTTCTTGGTACAGTGATGATTCTAATTTTTGCATTGAGAAAAAAATGTTATTTGAGCTTAAAAGTTTTCATGTGTATTTGTTTAAAAACAAGCAGCCAAAAGGAAATGAGTGACACCTAGCCTCGAGACTTTAAGGGGTTTTTCAAAATGCAACTAAAAACTAAAGTATAGAATATTAAAACAGAGATGAATAGGAGGCTTACATGTTAGGAATGGATTTCTGTATATAAAGTTTAAAAGTAAAATTGTTCTAAACATTTGCCTCAAAGTACAAAAAGGAAAAATTAGGATTACCAAAGTTATTGCTTAATTCCTATTTCAGTTTGGTCTCATAGGTTTTTTCTTTTTTTTCCGTAACAGATCCCAGCAGATCCACAAAAAGGAGTGAGGATTCTTGGAAGTTTGTCAGATGTAACTTTGGCTCTTAATAAGTTTCAGGTAAGAATATGCTTAAAAGCTACTACTATGTTGACTGCCTTTTTGCTTTTAATTGGAGTAAAATGGCCTTTTATGAGACACATTGATCTGAAAATTGGTTCAAATCCAGCCTGGGAAGATGAAGGTCTCTGTGAGAATGTCACCTCTACTCAGCCAGCAGAAGGCAGAAAGAGTAAGCAGACCTGCTTTAGGATTCAATGTGGCAGAGTGCTAACCTTTAGCTGTAGAGCTGAGGCACAGCACTCAGGCCCCAATTTCAAGTCCAGCAACCAACTAAGGGAATTGCCATTGAGGCATTCTTTCCAGTGTGGAGAAGACACTCCTTGGACGAAAGTAATGGAGGAGCAGCCAGAGACCGTAAGCCACTGCTTAGAAGGCAGAAATAATGTCAGATCCTTGAGTCATTTGTGCATGGCCCTTCACAAATTGGTCAGAGCCAGGAGGTCATGGGAAGATAGTTTGTAAGCATGTCTATGACTGAAAGGGACAGGAACTTGTCAGTCATCTGTGATATTAGTAAAAAGCTAAGGTTGCAAAATGTGGAGGATAGTTTAAATCCCAAGCCCTGTATGTGCCAAAAGCTCTAATTGGCAGTAACTTTTGAGCTGACACAAGCTACATGAAATTGATCTTCTCAGGAAAAGTTTGTAAACCTGAGAGTGTATTTCTATTGATATCTGTCTGAAGGCCTGCATAGGTATCTCAGACATTGTTAGGATTACTAGAGATCACGTTCCGAAGCCATTCATAAAGATCCTTTTGCAAACCAGAAGACTAAAGAAGCTTCACTGCTGTAGCCAGAAAAATGGTCTGTGCATTTGTCAAAAGTTAAAATATTGTTCTTAATGACATCTAACCCTGGTAACCTCTTTGTAAAGTAGGCTAAGTTTATAGGTTCCTGGCTAGGTAGGATCAACACTCCTGAGTCAGCTTCAAGAAGTCACAGAAGATGAATCTTTGTCCATCATCCCTTATTAAGAACAAGGGAAAATATTCACTTTTTAAAAAATATGGCAAAATAGAAGGAAAAGGCATGGGAAATAATAGTACAGGCCTGAGTCCTCTATATCTGCTTAGAAAATCCTAGCTTTATTAAAAGATCTATTTGTTTAAAAAGTTGTCATCTTGGTAAATTGTGCTGGGCTATTGTGTAAATTGTCTTAAAAACCAGTGGAGTCACAGCCTGCCAAGCGTATGCAATGTATCCTTACCAGTCTATGTAGGAATTTGCAGTCCAGCACGAGGTGTGACAGTCCCTTGGAGCCACTGAGAGACCCTGCTGCTGTTGCTGCACATCCTAATGGGTAAAGTTCAACAACAGCCTGACAGTTACCTGGAGGAAATCTACATCATCATCCAGATTACCTCCACCGTGGTAAAGGTACACTGCACTCCTGACTGATTCCATCACCTGAAAATGCTTCCCGGTTGAAAGCTGCTACAACTAAGATTGTGTGGGACATTCACTTGGTAATATGCAGTAATTCTCTATACTCCCACAGTAGATATTGGGAACGAGGATATCACTGGCTTGCCTTAGCCTTTGGAGTCTAAAAGCCACACAAATACATTAGTTTTTATTCATCCTAACTTCAATTCAACTCATCTTTCTAAAAATAGTTTTTAGTTTCACTCATTATCTTGTCTTTATTGTAAACCTAACCCTAACCCTCACCGTAATCATACTCTAATCTTATTATTAGCAGTTTTCTATTTCACATTCATCCTAATTCTAACTCTATTTGTTATTTGAAGATTTACTTTGTTTGACCCTAAATTTTCCATTTCCCTAATGCTTACACTAAGCCTAGCTGGAACTAAAACCTAACTTTCACCCTAATGATAATCCAATTCTAATGTTTAAGAAAAATACTTTAGTTTTTAATCTTTCTAATGAATACTCCAGTTTTCACTCTGGAAATAAGTTTCAGTTTGCCCTAATTCTCACAAATTTTCTGACTCTACCTCGAAAGTTATCTTGTTCCCTAACAGAAGCCATTATATTACTTGTCCTCACATTCTCTTACCAGGAAAAATACTGTAGTTTCCATTGATTCTACCTTTTTCTGAACCACTGTATCTGAAAACAGTTTCAGATTTACTTACCATCTAGTCCATTACTTAACGCTAACTCTTAACCTAAACCTGTCTGGAAAACTCTCATTAATCACTACAAGAATGATCACTGAGAAATAAATGTAATGATAATGTTCTAGTTACTATTCAGCCTCATATATTTGCTTCTACTTGTTAGTGAACACAATTTTATACTAAAAGCTTTATTATTCGTAACAGTAAATATAATCAGAAGAAAATACTGACCCTAATCTTAATCCAAATTATATGACAATACTAACACTAACACAAGTACACTAGTTTTCACTCATCCTTCCAAACATAGGTTTCAATTTTTCCAATATCTTAGTCATTTTCTAACCCTAAACGTAATCTTTCTTAACTGGAACATTGAGAATAACCATCAGCCTAATTGTGAGTAGATTCTAACACTAATAGCAATACACTAGTTTACATTCATTCTAATTCTTACCAGGCTTATATTAAAATTTACCTTCAATTAGACCCTCATTTTTTTTTCTCCTTCACTCTAAGCCTAACCATGGCTGGAATCCTAACCATTACCTTGACACTAATCCTATCCCAATTCTAAAATTTATGAAAAATGCTCATTTTGTGCAATCCTAACTGAAATTCCATTGGTAATTCTTGAAATAAATTGTAGGTTTTCTGTAAACCCTACAGATTTTTCACTCTTAACTCTGAATATATTTTGTTCCATAACAGGAATCATTATACCCATTGATCTCAAATCTTGATTTTATGAAATACTTCCACTATCCCAGCTTTTCCTGAATTCCTAGAACCTAAAAAACGGTTCAGCTTTACTTAATATTTAACATTTCTTTTTTTTTTTTCCTTTTTGTCAGTCGTGGGGCTTGCACTCTGGGCCAGGGCATAATCTCTGAGTTCTTTAGTCCTAGGTGTGCATTTAACCAATTGAGCCACAGCACCGCTTTTATGTTTTATAGTGGTTAATTTGAGATAAAAGTCTCATGGACTTTCCTGCCTGAGCTACCTTTGAACTGCGATGCTCAGAAAATAGCTTCCTGAGTAGCTAGGATAATAGGTGCGAGCCACTAGTTTAACCCATTTCTTTACTCTATCCTCAACTCCGGTTAACCAGAAACCTAATCCAAATCACATTCTGATTTAACATCAAATGGTTAATGTAAAGAAAATTGTCTAGATTCTATTCAATCACACATTTTTTTGGCTTCTAATTCTAATTGGAAAACTAAAATTCACCTTAAAGCTTATCCTTCCCTAACCCTAACTGGAACAAAAAAGTATCTCACACTTTAAACCAAATTATATCTGAATGTTGAAAGTAACACAGACTGGTTTTCATTCATTCTTTTTAAAATATGTGGCAGTTTTACACAATGTCTTACATGTTTTTCTCATCCTAACCCCGTTCTAACTAGCACAACTTTCCTAATCCTAAGCCTACATATAACCGAATCATCATGTTAGTAGCAAGCCTCTTTTTTCATATTTATCCTAACTCTTGCTCAGCGTGTAGGTCTAACTTTTACTTGCATTTTGAACATAAATTTTTAACTGTTTTTCTATGTCCTGTCAGGTTTTATTTTTCATTATTTTTAAAATTTTTATTTTGTTGAAAAGATGATTTAAAGAGGGATTAGTTACATATAAAAGGTAAGGAATACGTTTCTTGTTGAGCATTGTTACCCCTTCCTTTCTTGTTCTCCCACTATCCCGTCCCTCCCCACTTCTCATACCCTTCCCTTCCCATGGTATAAACTTCATTTTCAACATAGTGTCTTGTGAGTATCATTGTTGCAATGGGTCATCCTGTGATGAACCTAAATTTTCTATTTCTCTAATCCTAATTCTAATTCTGTCAGAGATCCTAACCCTAACCATAATAATAATGATAGCTCAATACAAAAGTTAACAAAAGATATTCAGGTTTTTATTTATTCTATTAACTCACTGTACATCTTGAATTAACTTGCAGTTTAGCTTAAATCTTCCAAATTAGTTTATATGCGCATATATAAAGATGTAATTTTATGTGAAAAACAGAAGATCTTTGGAGGAAGGTGTAATGAGAAAGAAATAGAGGGAATATAATCAAATACCGTTAAAGATTTTATGGAATTGTCACTTCTGACAATTAATATCTATTAGCAAAATAACTAAAAATTAATAAAGAACACACTGCATTCTAATGTTCTTTAAGAGAGCCATGCTCTATCTTCTGAAAAAAAACTCGTGTTAGATAAACTTTGTCCATGCATAATTTATATTGTTTGCCAATTATTTAACTTAATGAATAAAAATTTATCGAATAAGATTCCGTGACAAAAAATATAAAACAGTTACTTAGCAATTGTTTGAGAAAAAGTTATTGTCATGAGTTTTAAGAAACGGAATTGCTATTTCCCTACAAAACAATGACTTAGGTTTACTAATCTAGTATTTGTAGTAAGTTTAGAGAACATAATTGGCATGAAAAACAACTAACTGTACATCTTGTTTCTTGAATGAGTGATATTTTAAACATTGTCTTTTATTCAAATAAATACTTAAGTTTACATTTCAAAATAAGTTCAATTTTATCTCCTTTCAGAACAAGTACTTACCCTGCAATTAAATGTACTAGCATATTCAGGTATTTAGAAAATAAATTTTCTATGTTTTATATATAGCTCTACATATTCAGAATGACATGATTTTTTTATTCATAAATGTCTAACGTCAGATTTTTGTTTCATCAGTATAAATTGTCCCATGAGGTTGTAGTGAAGGCTCCAGTAACCAGAGTGGTCAAAACCATTTCCTGAATTTGAAATTTTATATCAAATCATTTTTAAGCTTTGATAATATCATTTATTGTCTCTTCAGAGCAATTAATCTAAAATAAATACTACTTTTAAACATTTCACTCACATTGTAAAGAATATTAACATAGGTCAAAAAAAGACTAATTATTCCAGACTCATCATATTTGGTGATCTTAGTGTGAAGAATGCAGAGAGTAGAAGGTCCTTATACTCAATAAATAGTTTTGGTTAAATTAAATCATATATCTGGATTTCTAATTTGGAGGTTAATCACATGGAAACAGGAAAACAATAAAAAAAAAGTACTTTGGGATCAACAGAAAAAGATATTTGTGCATGTACCACAGTTGCTTTATTTGTTTGTAGGTGAACACTGGATTTCGATTTCTATCTTAGCTGTTGTTGTGAATAATGTGCATAACAATGAATTACAGATGTATTTATGAGTTACCCAGAGAGAAATAATCACACGATTGGTGGGACAGATGATATTTCAACTTTGCATTTCTTTAGAAAACTGCATACTACTTTCTACAACGAGAACACTAACCTGTATTTTGACCAAGAGTGTCGAAAATTTCCTTTTCTCCACACTGTCGCCAGCCAACATTATTACATTTTGAGTTTTTTTAAAGGGCAGGTTTTTACTGTGTGCAGTACCCAAGACTGGCCTTAAACTCAAATCCTTTTACTCCAAACTCCAATCACTTGGAATTACCAGCCTTTACCTCCACACCTGGTTCCTTGGATCTTTTTGATAAGAGTTATAATAGTTAAGAAGTAATATCAAAGTAATTTTGAATTGCATTTCTCTAATGACTTCTGTTCACAAAGCATTAAGCCAGCATTGAAGTTGTATTAAATACAAATTTGTAAATCCACAGGCAATTTTCAGGGCTTTTTGGAAAACATGTCTATTCAGAACTTTTGTCCATTTTTAATCAAGTTTCTTGTTAATCTCATCTTTAATCTCTCTATAGAAAATCAATAATTAATTCAAGGTAGTAGAAAGGAAAAAATTAAGCAGCTCCTAAAATTTTTAAATTTTTAATAACATGATATTGCTTAAATCATTTTCTGTTAACGCTTGAGACTATATAACTCAATTTAGTTAGACCTTTTACAAGTCTATATATATTTTATTTATTTTACTTTGATTGTTCTTTCCAAAGCCTGTACGACTAATTTCACTTGCTTTCTTTCAGTCTCATGTAGTTCAGATTTCAAACTGAAGAATAAATGGAAGGAAGCAAACAAAAAATACAGTTCCCCTCATCTGATGATGCCTCTACAAGAATGAGGAAAGTTTTCATCCTTCTAAGGACCTATGATAAAATATCAAAAAGACAATTTATTCTTCTAGGTCTTCCTTATCTTTGCTATGTAACTTAAATGATGTAAAACACAATATACTGCTCAGATACTTTTATGTTTTATCAGGTTTGCACATTTTTATATGGATTTCACCTCAGTCTACAACATTCCTTCATTGTTCTGTCTCTGATATTTTTACACTATCACGACATAAGATAACCATTTTGATTTACAGCATGAGAAGTTATCCACCTGGCTTCCTTGGAAGCTGAGCATGGTCAATAGATATTACTTCTGGTTGCTAACACTACACGTAATGGTTTCTGTACTACTTATCATATTCTATTTAGTATTTAAAAAAGAATGCTGGGTAAACTCAAAGTTCATTCATAGGTTTATGTTAAGTGTTTCACAAATTTTATTCTCTTACTTCTTAAGATAACATTTGGTATAATGCTAATGTTATTACCATTGTAGTGTTGGGGAAATTGTAGTAAAAGACTATAAGTGCATGGCCCAAAGATACACACAGTGAGGAAGGAAATGAGTCAAAGTTTCCAAAAGTCTTTCAGCAATACCAAAAAGGTGGGTAAAATCTCTCCATTCTCTTATGCTCTCAATTCAATATTCATATTGTCCAAGAAATAATAGCATAGCAAATATTTCCCATGGTGATTGTTTTCTGTCACATTTTGTCTTCAACACAGACTGTGTTGGTGACAATGGGTTTTCATGCACAGAGCTGAGCTTACAAAATGAGGTCCAAAGACAGCCAAATTTCTTCTGTCCCACAGTTCCAGTTTCTTTTTTAAAAAGTACTAAAACTTTAAAATATCATCACTTACTATCTTTTAACAATCCCCAAACGAATTAAATTGACATATAATCACTCAAAAGGCTTTCAAATTAGGTGATGATAAAACAGTCCCCCATGAAGTAAATTTTCTTTTACTTTTAAAATTGTTCTAAAAGCCTTGTGCTGGCTGGTCACACCTATAATCCTATCTACTCTGAATATTTGCTCAGGAGACTGAGATCTGTGGATAACACTTGGAAGCCAATCAGGGCCAAAAAAAACTTCATGAAATTATTTTTCAAAATGTTTAATGAACTAGCAAAGAGCCAAGAATTGAGATGTAGCTTATATCACAGCTCACCAATCTAGATAGGAAAGGCCTAGCAAGGCCTTGAAGCCCTGATTTAAATTCTGAGCATTCCAATATATATGCATGGTGTTTGTTCGCATGCACATGTGTGTATGCTTGTGCGCTGCCGCACTCACACACACACACACACACACACACATTTATTCAAATTACCTTCATATCAGTTTTCTGAATTAATTTCTTTGTTAACAATATTATATGGGTAAAATAGAGGAAATAAACTCTTCCATCTAAGAACATTTTTATATGTTTTTTATGGTAATAATACTGTGCAGAAGGGTCACATTTACATGAACAAGGAAACTAGTAAGTTTCCTAACAAGCATTGTTACCTCCTCCTTTATATTTCCCCTACCATCCCTTCCCTCCTACCTCCACAAGTACACTCCCCTCCCCCTTCCTTCCTCCTCCTAAATTGTAAAGTTCATTTTTAAAAATAGTGTCTTGTGCATCTCATTGTTACAATGGGTCAACCTGTATCGCTATTTCAGCATTTGTTCCCTTCCCCTCCCCAAATTAGAGAAGCATACATGCAAGATGTAAGTGTACCAACTTCAAATACAGAGAAAACAGGGGTTATAGTGTGGGGAGAAACATACAATAAACAAAAAAAATGACATCACACATTATAAGTACGTTATAAACAATAGCAAGAAACAAAAAACCACTTGTGTCCCTATCTTGGGGTTCAATTTCTTTAACATCAACTTATCTGGTTATATGCACATATCTTTTGAATTTTCTGCTTATCCCAGACATACATTCGTTATTGAAAATAAGGGAAATCATGGGACCTATATTTCTTTGGACTTGGCTTACTTCACTCAATAATTTTTTTTTCAAGTCTTTCCATTTCCTAACAATTTGGGCGATGTCATTCTTTCTGATGGAGGCAAAGAATTCCATTGTGTATATATAACACATTTTCTTGATCCATTCATCTAATGGGGGCATCTGTTTTGGTTCCATATCTTAGCTATCATAAATAATGTTGCAATAACCATAGTTGTGCTGGTAGTTTTAGTATGGTCTTTTTTATGATCATTTGGACAAATCCCCAAAAGTGGGATTACTGTATTATAGGGGAGTTTTATATGGAGTCTTCTGAGGCACCTCCATACTGCTTTCCAAAGTAGTTGAACAAGTTTACACTCCCACCAAGAATGCGGTACGGTTCCCTTGTGGCCACATACGTTTCAGCATCTGTTGCTGTAAAAATATGAAACGCTCCAAGAGTTTGCATGTCATCCTTGCCCAGCGTGCATGCTAATCTTCTCTGTATGGTTCCAATGTTAGTGTATGTGATGCTAAATTGAGCACAGAACAGTTTTTATATATAAAGTGTAACTTTTAATTGATTTTATTAAGCTAGGCAATTCAACAAAAAGTAAGTTCAAAAGAATTGTTGTGAAATTATAGAATCATGTATTTCTTACATAAGCACACATTAAAGAATAAAATCAAGATAGACATGCCAAAAACAAAATAATTCCAGATATTTGTAGTTCAAGAGATTTGGAGGAGGAGAAATTCAATTATTCTATACAAGGCACCTGTCGAAATGAACATTGCAGCAAGTGTTAAGGTTTGTTAAAAGTTTTAATGTTTTAAATATGCTTAATTTTGGGATTTTGCTTATATATGCCAAAAATAGGACTGTTTGGCAGGTATAAAACTTTTCTGTAAAGTATTTAAGATTTATGATAGCAGACATTAAGTACTAAGTATGTACATTTTAGAGTTTATGGAAACTTTATTAATGAGAAGTTGCAAAGTCTGTGTAAAGAAGCAGAGTGAAGAGTTACAACTTTAACTACACAGTTTCTGTTAAAACTTTAGTGATTCCTTACTTTATTTGTTAGCAAGGAATAAATGATGATATAAGCCATAATGTACACATGTATGTTACTATTCACACACATACATATTCTCATGTATACATGCACACTTGGAGAAAGACACATAATTACAGCCAACACAAGTTTCACCAGTTGTTGAATATGCCTTAAAAGGAATACTTGGAACAATACATGCTGAAGATGTATTTGTCCCTAAGAGTTGATTTTCCACTCCTCTTATCTCTTAAAACTGGTAGTGTTAGAGAGATTTGACTTTCAAAATGCAGTACAAGTGATAACAAGTGACTTGGAAACATCAGTAAGTATAAGTCATATGGTGTCTCCCTGCTCCTCATGGAATGCTTACTCTTGTAGACATTCTCAGCAACCAATGTAGCAGGAGAATACCCTGGTAAAGAGTAAAGGTATAAGGCTTTAAATAGCATCCTTACTTGAGCTCTTTTTCCAACAACCAGCATGAATTCCTAGGCAGATGAATGAGTCCTCAGAAAACTGGACTCTACATATACATTTAACTAACCCATGTGAAAATTCCTAGGTGAGAAATGCTGACTGAGGTCTTGCTGATTAGCTGGCAAAGAAAATAAGAAAAAAAGAAAGTATTTTTAATGTTTTAAAGTTTGAGAATAATTTGTAACCTGTCAATAAATGTGTAGAACACAATTATACCAACTGACGAAAAAATGATGGCATTTCATTTATGTGCTCTTGGACTTGGGCAGTGATTTTATATGTGTCTACACAAGTAGAATCAGCATAAATCAAGCCAGCATTTCTTCATTTAAGATATAAGGAAAGGATACTGGTTGACCCATTGTAACAATGAAATATACAAGACATTCTAACAGAGGATGGGTGAAGGGGAGAGGTGGAGAGGTGTGAAGGGAAGAGATGTTAGGAGAAAAACAAAGGAGGGGGTAACAATGCTCAATAAGAAATGTACTCATTACCTTACTTATGTAAATGTAACCACTCTGTACAGTATTTATAATAAAAATATATGTTAAAAAGATACAAGGAAAACTTCTGTACTTACATGAAGTTGTATTTGTCACTCAATATAAGTAAGGTATTGGTTTTAGGACCACAGGCTTATTACTTTGGATACTCAAAATCTCTACATGAACACAGCATATTATTTACATCAGAATCTGCCCACAATCTAGCGCAGAATAATTGTTATGAGAATTTTTACTACATTCTATATTTGTAATGAAAACTAAAAGTATATGCAATATAAACAGATACAATTTTTTTCAGATAAGTTTTGTATGCAGTTTGTGGATGGAATTTGGAGAGCAATTTTGAAAAGCACAAATTGCATCAAAAAGACCAGTCTGAAAATTGTAACAAGGAGCTAATACAGCATCATTGAATAGTATGGAACTCCAAGGAGAAGTACTTGAATTGAGACAATATCAGAAAGTGTAACAACCCAAGGTCTTTTTAGAGATGCAGCTGCTAGATTTCTCATGTAGAGCTTTCATAACAGTTTGTGAAGCACAAATCAGAACCTCACTGAAGTGTAGAAGGTTTTCCCTCAACTTTCCGTCATGATCAGTCATTATTAATCAACATATAGCTAATCTTGAATAATCCTCTAATAAAATGTTGATGGAGTATTTATATGCAAAAACCTCGGAAGGCTAACTTTTTCAATTAGGACAGTCTGTATTCTATGATCCAGCCGAGGGAAAACTAGGTAAGCATCCATTTACAACCTTCTGAATAATTCTGATTCTGCCCACATCACTTATCTATCCATACTTATGCACGAGTGAAACAATTTTAAAAGAGTTTATCATTTAAAATTTAAATTTATGGTTCCGGGAAGATAGTGAAGGAGAAGCTGGAAGCTTAACTAAGCCAAAGAATCACACCAAATGTGCCATCACAGTACAGAGAGTTAGGCCAGAGAGGGAAAATCCAGGCAAGTAGACAAATCTGAGCACTTGCCAGCAGCCGTGGTTGCAGCTATGGTGGGGGCGGTGGCGGCCGTAACCACCATACCTGCAACACAGAGAGTCTAGGACAAAGGCGCCAGATGCAGAAGGTGAGAGGATTCTACTCAACACCAGCAAGAACTGACAAGGAGCAGACATCTTCATCCTTAATATCGCAGATCAAAGATCACCCAGGAACCAGACTCCTGTGTGAGTAGAAGCCAGACTTCCTCACTCCTTCTCAGGGAGCAGAGAAGGGAAGGCCACCCCTCCCTGCCCACTACTGGAGATCTCCATCTTTGGTACTGGCAAAGGCCTGGCTGAGCAGCTAGCTCCAACTCAGTCCTTTGATGAAAACAGAAAGTAATTTAACAGGTCACAGGAACCTAACCTGACCTGCCAGGCTCAGCTCCACTCAGGGAAAATTCACCCAGCCAGGGCCTGCACCAGCCCCAAGCTTTCTTCATTGGGTAAACAGAGCCAGAGGCTGATCCTCCCTAGACAATCAATTGAAATTCAGTAACAATAAACCCTGAGAATGGCTGCTGGCTAGGCACTGTGACTGCCTCAGAAGCTAGGCCTCAGGGAAAAGCTACTGTTTACTGAAAAGCCTCAACTCTACCCAGAACCTAGCCCCATCACAGCATCTCCAAACTAGAAGAAACAGCCATCTTTTGTGATACTCAAAGCAGATCTCCCTCCCATTGAACTAGCCTGGGAGGAGGATGACAAAATCCTGGGTAAATCAAAACATTTTTCTGCCTGCTCAAACAAACTGACTTAAGAAAACAACCAAGCTACAGGAAAATCAAATACCACAAGCAGACCAGAGACTCCAACAAGAGACTGGTTATGAAGGGAGATACAGGATCTTCCCTTCTCACCCCCCAAAAAGAAAGAACTCTTTTTTGTCACCTTTTATTAAAATTGTTTTAACATTCTTAATTTTTAACTTTAAAAAATTGTTTTCTATTAACTTTTTTTTCTTCCTCTTATAATTTTTATTTTATGGGTATACGTGTGTGTGTGTGTATGTGTGTGTGTGTGTGTGTGTGTGTGTGTGTGTGTGTGTGTGTGTGTGCTTTTTTTCCATTTTTGTTTAGCACTACTGACCTTTTGATATTTTTTTCCTTTCTTTCTCATTCTTTTCACTTTTTTTCTCTTTCGTTCTTCTTTGTGTGATTTAGTCACATTTCTGCTCATTCTCAGATATACCTGTAGTCGATTATTAGACCTTATCCCCGATTGTATACACACTTAATCCAGAAATATATTACTGAATTCAAAACCTCTTAGACTTAATTTCTTTAATAGCTGTACTACCTCTATATACCTATATAAAATATTAAGCATTTTTATTTTTTATTTCTTGACATCTCTTTTCTATCCCTCCCCTTCTCTTATCATATTCCAGTCCTTCTCTGAATATTACGTTTTTATTCTGCATAATATTAAGTGTTTCACTTTTCAATTTTTAATTTTTGTTTTACTATTTTTCCTTGTCTTTTTTTTCTCTTTTTCCTCCTCCCCCCGGTGTCTACTATCATTCTATTGAATCAATTTCCTGCTTTGAGATTAGGACTAAGTTAGCTCTCCCTCTACCTTTCCACATCCCTCTATTCCTATGTATACCCACATCTCTCACTAAACCTAATAATTTCTGGTTTGCCAAATTCTTCTTTGCGGTTCATAGCCTATTAATACATAGTTGGTTGATGTTGAAAATGTATCTGTTGAACTAGGTTATATCTGCAGGCTTTTGTAATATTTATTTGTTTATTTTTATTGTGAAAATACTGTACAGAGCGGTTACAATTACATGGGCAAAATATTTGCTGCCTTCAGGAGTCACACCTTGCCCATAAAAACAAACACATTTTCGAACAAAATCTACCAAGCAAACAGCTCCCACAAACAGGCAGGAGTTGCAATACTAATATCAGATGAAATAGACTTCAAATTAAAATTTGTGAGAAGAGATAAAGAAGGTCGCTACATAGTAATCAAGGGATCTCTCCTTCAGGAGGATCTGCAGGCTTTTGACTGTGCAACTACAAACTTCGTTGATGCTTCACTTAAGATAGTTTTCGAGCACAAAATTGGTGTTACTCTTATGCCAAATGGGCAGAATAAGCTGGAAAAACACAAGAAAAATGGCAAGTCCGGGTATCTCAACTCCCACTCATGATAATCAGTGGACAGAACAGATAATGAATAATCCAGAGGAGAGCTTCCAAAAAGCTCTAAAAACACTAATGGTAAACATTGTAAGATTGAAAACCTTCAAAGGACTCTGTGTGAGCATGATATAGGCAAACAAATGTCAAAACAGGAAGCTCATAGGTGTGAGGAAGCTACTCAAAGATAGATAAAAGAATTGCATGAGCAGCTTGTGAAAACTCAAAGAGAAATAAAGGAATTGTGTGAGTATGCTGAGATTGGTCAAAGAGAACTACAGGAATTGCATGAACATGAGGAAGCTGATCAAAGAGTAATACAGGAATTTCAAGAGCTGGATGAGCATAGACAAAGATCACTAGAGGAATTCATGGAATCCATAAACAGAGAGCTGAAAGAAGTCAGGGAGTCCACAAAAGAAATGCTGAATGGATCCCAACAGAAGTAATGGGTGTCCAAGGAAACCATAACCAATCAACCAAGTGATTTGAGAATAAACACTTGACACTAAATTAAGGAAGTAAAGAATTTCATACAAGATCTAAAACAGAGGAGTCCGGGAAGATGGTGGAGGAGAAGCTGGAGTCTAAGTAAGCTCTCCCATAGAAAGCAGTTTTAGAGTTCCAGTGAACAGTCCTAAGTCAGAGAATTACACCAAGTAAGTCATCACAGGACAGAGAGTTTGGCCAGAGAAGGAAACCCAGGCAAGGAGATACTTCTGAGCCCTTGCCAGCAGCCGCCGCGGCGGTGACAACTGTAGCAGTGGTGGGCAAGTGCAGCCACCATAGCTGAGCAACAGAGAGTCCCAGATAAAGGAGCCAGATGCAGCAGGCGAGCGTATTCTACTCAACACCAGCAAGAACCAACAAGGAGCAGACATCTTCATCCTGCAGTTCGAAGACCAGAGACGACCGAGGAACTAAGACTCAGCGTGAGTAGAAGCCTGACGTCCTCACTTCTTCTCAGAGAGCAGAGGAGGGAAGGCCACCCCTCCCCCCCAGCACCAGTGATCTCCATCTTGGATACAGACAAAGCTCGGCGGAGCTGGGAGCTCCAGCTCAGGCGTTGGAATAAAACGAGTTATTTAGCAGGTCACAAGAACTTAACAGGGGAGTGACCTGCCAGACTCAGCTCCATCCAGGGAAAAGTCACCCAGCTCGGGTGCCAGCCATAGGAATGGCTTTCCTCACTGGGTAACCAGAGCCAGAGGCTGCCCCTCCCTCTAGCAGCCTCGACAAGCAATTGAAAATCAGTAAACAGAAACCCTGAGAATGGCTCCAGGCTGGGCTCTGTGAGGTTTTCACAAACCAGCCCCAGAAAAGCTACCAGAACCTAGCCTCATCACTGCATCCCCCTCTTTTGTGATACTTAATGCAGATCTGTCTCCCAATGAACTAGCCTGGGAGGAGGATGGCCAAATCCTGGGTAAAGCAGAGCATTTTACTGCCTGTTCGAACAAACTGACTTAAGAAACCAACCAAGCCACAGGACCACAAGCAGACCAGAGACTCCAACAAGAGGCTGGTTACGGACACAAGGGAGATACAGGATTTTTCCCACTCCTCCCCCCAAAAAAATCAAAGAAATTTTTGGGTTTGTTTTGTTTTTTGTTTTTTTGTTTTTCTTTTTTCTCTTCTTCATTTTCTTTCTTTCTTTTTTTTTTTTTTTTTTTAGTTTTTATTTTTGGTACCTTATATAAAAAAATATATTTTTCTTTTCTAAAACATTTTTCAATCTTCAATCTTTGCCTTTTTTGATAAAAACAATGTTTTCCAGAAAGTTTTTTTTCCTCTTATAATTTTTATTTTGGGGATACAGGAGTGTGCGTTTTTGCGTTATTTTTTGACTTCTTTCTCTTTTTTTTCTTTTTTTAAATTATCTTTTTGTTTTTTGTTTAGCTCTACTGAACTTGATGTTGTTATAATTTGAGGAAGGGAAGGGAAAAAACAAATCGTTTATATAATAGGGATAC
The DNA here is from genome assembly GCF_024711535.1 of Dipodomys merriami. Lineage (NCBI taxonomy): Eukaryota > Metazoa > Chordata > Mammalia > Rodentia > Heteromyidae > Dipodomys > Dipodomys merriami. The sequence goes on along the minus strand of NW_027202727.1, from coordinate 1,867,990 downwards.
AGTTGGACCATTAAAACAATGAGATGTACAAGTCATTATGTCGAAAACAAACTTTAAAATTTTGGTAGGGGGAGGACTGAGTAGGGAGCGGGGAGAGGATGGGAAGTTATGGGAAGGGGAAACAAAAGACGAGGTTACAATGCTTGATAGGAAATGCACTCATTATCTTGTCCATGTAATTGAAACCACTTTGTACAGTATTTTCACAACAACAACAAAAAAATAAATTTAAATATGGAATGAAATTAGTTCCAATAATGCATTGCATTAAGGTATTTAGAAATAAGTGAGAAACTTAAAGGTGCATACGATATTTTTTATTGGAAATGAAGCGATATTGGAATTTGGTTCTCTACATTTTAAGCAATTTGCTTAAAAGAATAGGCAAAATAAAATTTATATTTGCAGCCGACTTCACACATTAAATTTTGTACATTGAAAGGGAAACAAGCCTCAACAATATGTCAATTCTCTCTTCTTATTTATCTCTAAAGGTTTATGCTTCTGGTCTCTGAATATTAAAACTTCAAAAAAATTATGTTTAGCTAGTTGTGCAAAGGGCTTTTGCTTCATCATGTCTGTGTTGAATAGAGTGTGTGTGCATTTCAATATACAGTGCATTTTTCTTCCTTCCCTTACCCCAACCCCACCTATCCCTTCATGTTTCCTACTTATATTCTGACATGTGTACATTGAATGGTATGACTGTACTATTCCACCATTTCCCTCTCCATTCTTCTACCCTACTCCCTTTTAGCCCAGATCCCCTTTTAAGACTTGTTTCAACTTCATGGTATTTTGTTAAATATCTCTACTTTGGCATTTGGCTATGGGCTTGCCACATCCTCTCTTCCATGTTTGACATACATAAATGAGTATATTTCTCCACATTTCTAATCTCAGATTGGCTAAGATAAATCTTCTTTACTATTCGCCTTCTGTCCTAAATTTAGAATTGGACTTTCAGGGCCATCCAATAGAGCATTTTTATTCTCTACTCACTGAAGATGGAAGGGAAATGATTTCCATGCTGTCAGCATTATGTTATCCATCATGAATTCCCATTGCTTATCACTTCAGCAGTCTAAATTTAAAGTCATATTTTCTGCATTATATTCACACAGTATAAGTGAATATCAAGGGTAATTTACCTAGTATTGGACGTTTAGGGACAATCTTCAATTTCTGATGATAGAGGCAGGAATGAGTTTCAATTTTCAGATTCCACTATGTAGTGAGTTCTGAAGTCTTCTAAATTTTCGATAAATTTCGAGTTACTTTTTGTTAATAATTTAAAAAGTTTTATTTCAGTATTTGAAATGCTGCTCCAATTATTTTAAAAGTTTCACAATAAGTTAGACTGAACTTTTTCCTCCCATGTTCCCCACTAGTTCAGGTTAATTCTCCTTTCGCTTTATATTTTGAGAGACCAAGGGATGAGGGTAAACAGAGAGATAATCATTACTCACATATCTCCTTCCTCTCCTGTTTCTGCTGTTCTGTTGAGAGGAAGACTGAAGCAGGGAACAAGAGTGAAGCTTGACTTCACTATACAAGGGAGCATTCCTGGCATGTCCATTATTGTTTCTCAGAATTACTTAAATTGCTTACTCTTGCCTTCTCTCTGACAGTAACCTAACTGTGGCTTCCTTGGTGCAGAAGGAAGCACACTAACAGGTTATTACCTGTAAATTGGTATTTTATATCTCAGCTTACTACTACCAAAAATAAAAAGCTTTGGCTACATAAATGTAAAGGTACTGATTGTCCAACAAAACCTTAGTGAGGAGTAGACAATTCTACTCAGCTACCCCCTCCTCTTGTATCCTTCCTTCCACTCCCCTCCCTTCTTTTAATCTCCCTTCCTTTCTTCATTCTTTGTGTCTCTCTCCTGCATATTCATCTCTATTTTCTCTTTTTCCCTTCCAGTAGTAAGTGCTTTGGTTTATCAGACAACACATAAATAATTGAACAAATACTTTTTCTCCTCTTTTTGTGATTTTTTATTTTTAAGAAGTGAGTTCTAGCACAGAACCAGTGGCTTACATCAAGATAGTCGGTAGGTTCAAATTTGACAATTGAAATTCGAAGCTATTCCAAGTGGATAAACCTAAGAGATTCTTTTCTCCACTTGTGGTAAATGGAAGAAGTGAAGGTGTGGCTCAGGTGGTATAGAGCAAACATTGAGAATTAAAGCCCAGATATAGCTCAAGTCCAGGAGTTCAAACCCCAGTACCAGCACAATATTAAAAAAAATGAGTCCTTTGTCTTTGAAAAGGTATATTTCTGCAAAAATTCATACAAAGGACAGTTTCCAAGGTCCAAGACTGTTTCTAAGGCTCTTTCACATCTTAAACTGATTCCTCTGCTTGATTCAGATTAAGGAAAATAGGAGTCACACTTCATATTAAAAAGTATGCACATTACTGAACAGTTCTTACCATTTTTAATGTAAAGGAAGCATGAGAGAAGAATTCACCTCTGGGGTGAGTTAGGTTTGATACACTGACAGACTTTTGCAAGTAAATGAGGGTCTGTTTACATGTAAAGAAGTCTATATAGATTCTTTCTAGGAGAGAGAACAAGCTACCTCTTTCCAAGTTTGAATCAGATTAAGTTTATTTCTATGAAATGGTAAAGAGAAGCTCATCTCATACAACATTATGCAGACAGCAATTTCAAAAATATTAAAAACCTATGTCTATGTTTTGAACAGCTAAGTTTTCACAAACAAAAAACAGTTTACTGAACCAAGAAAATATAAGTTAGAGCAATAGGAACTATGTGAAATATAGTTAATGGCTGAGTGATATGTGTAAAAGAGTTCTGTAATCACAATTAAACTATAATTTTTTTCATCATGTCCCTAACAAGAATCTCTAAGATAGGCCTTTCTAAATCTGTCATAGAGGGCGGTGTTTATGCAATTGTCAGGTTTGTTTAGGGTACAATATCTCCCACAGTCACTTGGGTTGCAAACTGCTCACACCACATGCAGTGTACGGAAACACATGCTGTCTTGCTAGGCACTTAAGGAGTTTTTGTGCAACTGTGAATAGTTATTGTTTTCTTCTTGTAATTATACCTGTCAGTGTGAAGTCCTTTCATGATAAGAATAATAGTTTCTGTATCCTTTGTTCCACTAACAAATCTCAGATATAAGTATGGTCGAGTGCCTGTGGCTCATGCCTATAGTCCTAGCTACTCAGGAGGCTGAGATCTGAGGATCACAGTTCAATGCCAGCTCAGGCAGGAAATTCCATGAAATTCTTTTGTCCAATAACCTACCAGAAAACTGGAAGTGGCGCTAGGTCTCAAGCGGTAGAGCTCTTGCCTTGAGCAGAAGAGCACTTGGACAGCGCCTAAGCCCAGAGTTCAAGCCCCACGACTGACCAAAAAAAATCTATCTATCTATCTATCTATCTATCTATCTATCTATCTATCTATCTATCTATCTATCTATCTATCTATCTATCTATCTATCTATCTATCTATCTATCTATCTATCTATCTATCTATCTATCTATCTATCTAATCTATCTGTCTATCTGTCTATCTGTCTTTCTCTCTGTCTGTCTGCCTGTCTGTCTGTCCGTCTGTCTGTCTGTCTGCCTGTCTAGGTATCTATGATGAGATGAATTACATTTAAATATAAATCAATATTTGTGATACACATTTAAAATATAAGTAAATATATGATGTATTTATAATATATACATATACATAACATCATATTATATCTGTACGTTTATAAATATACCTGTAATTTATATCCAAAGAGTACATCTGAAGATTTTGGGGAAAATGTAGAGTGTCTAAAGGCTTACAAATGACCCACCATACTTTCAATCATTTTTTCCACTTATTGCAATGTCTGGATTACTAAGACTGAATGATTATGAAACAGAGTTGTTGTTTTAATCCTTACGATTTTGGATTAGAAACATCTACTTACTTGGTATAAAACCTACCAAAATGAGATCTTGAAATCACACTCCACAAACCAGACATATATATCAATTTAGCAACTTACAGGTCTTAAACTTTTATTTGAATCCTGTATCTCACATACATTCAGTTTCCTTCGAGTCAGCTACATGTACAAACATGCCTAGATTTTCATGCTCACATACATCCCCATACTCACATTACATACTAAATGTAACATTGTAATAAAAAATAATATATATACTGAAAAAGAACACCTTTGCAAATGTAATTAAATTTTATTTTTAAACACAATGCATTATTGACATACTGATGAAAGAGCAGTGGAGAGATGTTTCAAATAGTAGATTGCCTGCCTAAAGAGCATGTTTCTTATTCCAAACATCATTATTTCCATCCTTCCTTCTCCCACATAAAAAAGCATAAATAACTACAGAATTAACTGCATGTTCCTTAATCACTCCTTGAAGAGAGAAACTGTTATATATATATATATATATATATATATATATATATAGAGAGAGAGAGAGAGAGAGAGAGAGAGAGAGAGAGAGAGAAATTGTTCAAGTTATTATATTAGAATATTTCCAATTGACTCTTCAAAATATTACCCTATAGGTATATACTTTTTGCTACTAATTGAATATCTTTCTACTCAATTACTATATACCATTTTCTGAATGAAGTTTGGTAAATGTAATTAGGATATATTATACCTGACCAGGAAATCAATTATTCAAACAGTTTTTATCAAAAATGCCTATAACAAAATAAAGATATAAATCCAAATTATGTATATTTGAAGACAATACTTGCTTAGTCCTCGTCTCGTATTCTTCATTCCCTTCTTGAGAATAATACACATTGTAAGGGAATGCTTAACATGTATCAGAGAAATAGATTGACTTTAGTCAAATGAGTTACTCTATGCTGCAGTTTGGTTTACTTTATATCCAGAAGAGCTAAATTCTTACCTTATGATTTTCCTTAGATTTTATACTCAGGATTAACCTCTGATAGGTGACAGATAAAGGTATAAACATTTTTTAACTGTGGCTAAATTTAGGCTGAGGAATCTAGGTACAACTTTACTCATGCAGATAGGCCTGATCAGTCATGAGACCACGATATCAAAATGTTAACCTATGCTTCCTGAAATCATGCTTATGAGATTTTGTGTATTATAAACAGAGGTTATTAGAATTTGTTTTGTAAACAACATCATTTCATCGGTTAAGAGCTGAAGTGAGATATTATATCCAGAACAAAATTTAAGGAGGCATCCAAAATCAGTTACCAAGATATAAATCATTTAACACAACGTTTTAAAAATGCAAGACAAAGGAAATAATTTATGAAAAAAGACAACGTTTAAAATAAATACAGAATCAGTATGACTGATTTTTCTTTTTATCCCAGTTGCAATACGGATTGCATGATGACTTTTCTAGTTATATGTTTAGTTAGGTCTTGATATTTAGTTGGAGAAGTTATGTTCTTTCATATACTCATTTGTCAGATCAAAGAGGAAATGAATTCCGTGCCAGAGTCAATATCAATAATAATGTTACTGATATATTCTACTACTTTGCCAGTTTCAAATCAGCTCGAGTAACTTTGGTCTTCTTTGGATCTAACTAATTAGGTATACAATTTAGTCAGTACTGGATTTTGACCACCATTTATTAAAGTATTATTTTCAGAAACTACTACTATTCTCTCTTTTCATGAGATTTTTAATTTCATTTATATATTGTGCTGATGTTTTCCTTTAGATAATCCACATTCAGTCTTCTAAAAACTGTATAATTTAGAGTATTTTTAAATTATGTACACTCATGTACACTGGTCAGATTCTATTATTTGCACATTTTGTTCTTGTTAAGTCAGTAAAATTTAGTTCTCATTATGGATATTTTGGAATTACTAATTGCATTTCAGAAATTTTAAGAATGGTATGATTTTTGTGATTTCATACTGTAGCATTTTTTCTTTTAAGTATGTGCAGATCTTTCTTTACATACAGTTACATTTGTTTTAAACAATTTGATCCATTCAAGGGATTTTCTATATTAGGTTGATCCAGATGAATTGAATTACAAATTAACACAACCTTATTTCTGAGGGACAGTTATAGCTCTAATTAAATTAACATGTGTTTGAAAGTTTTGTAGTTTAAAAAATAAACTGGGCACATGTTTTTGTTCCTGGGGAAGTTCCAATTTGTTGGTTGTTTTTCCAGCTGTGATGACTTCAAAATATGTGTGCATTTTATTTCAATAGTTTTGTACCTACATTTTCTTTCATATAACAGAAAATACAAAAAGAATCAGTGATTTAGGAAAGTTCCAGGAAGATGGCGGAGCAGAAGCTGGAATCTGAACAAGCTCTCGCATAGAAAACAGTTTTAGAGTTCCAGTGAACAGTCCTAAGCCAGAGAATCACACCAAGTGTGCCATCACAGGACAGAGACTTAGAGAAGAGATGGGAAGCCACGGCAAAAACACACATCTGAGCGCTCACCAGCAGCCGCCGCGGAGGGGGCGGCAGGGTCGCGGCAGAGAATGCAGCCGGGGCCATAACTGAGCGCTCACATGGAGAGTCCCGGACGAAGGAGCCAGATGAAGCAGGCGAGCGGATTCTACTCAACACCAGCAAGAACCGACAAGGAGCAGACATCTTCATCCTGCTGTTTGCAGACCAGAGACGACCCAGGATCCAACACTCGGTGTGAGTAGAAGCCTGACATCCTCACTCCTTCTCAGGGAGCAGAGGAGGGAAGGCCACCCCTCCCCCCCCAGCACCGGTGATCTCCATCATGGATACCAACAAAGCTCAGAGGAGCTGCCAGCTCCAACCAGGCCTTGGAATAAAACGAGTCATTTAGCAGGTCACAAGAACTTAACTTAACGGTGAAGTGACTTGCCAGACTCGGCTCCATCCAGGGAAAAGTCACCCAGCTCAGGCGCCAGCCATTGGAGTGGCTTACCTCACTGGGTAACCAGAGCCAGAGGCTGCCCCTCCCTCTAGCAGCCTCAACAATCAATTGAAAAACAGAAACCCTGAGAACGGCTCCAGGCTGGGCTCTGTGAGTTTTTTTTCACAACACAGCCCCAGGAAAAAGCTACTGATTGTTGAAAGGTCTCAACCCTACACAGAACCTAGCCTCACCACTGCATCCCCCTCTTTTGTGATTCTCAATGCAGATCACCCTCCCAGTAAACTAATCTGGGAGGGGGATCTCAAAATCTTGGGTAAAGCAGAGCATTTTTCTGCCTGTTCGAACAAACTGACTTAAGAAACCAATCAAGCCACAGGACCTCAAGCTGACCAGAGACTCCAACAAGAGGCTGTTTACAGACAAAAGGGAGATACAGGATTCTTCCCACCCCTCCCCCCCCAAAAAAAAATCAAAGAACTTTTTTTTTCTTTCTTACTTTTCTTTTCTTTTTTTTCCTTTTTTTTTGGTACCATATATATATATATATATATATATATAAATTTTTTTCTTTTTCTAAAAATTTTATTAATCTCTAATTTTTGACTTTTTTGAAAAAATAATTGTTTTCCAGTAACTTTTGTTTCCTCTTATAATTTTTATTTTAGGAATACATGAATGTGCGTTTTCCCTTCTTTTCTTGTCTTCTTTCTCTTTTTCTTTCAATTTTAAATATCTTTTTGTTTTTTTTGTCTAGCTCTACTGAACTTCTGATCTCTTTTTCTCCCTTTCTAATCCTTTTCACCTCTTCCTCTCTTTTGATCTTCTTTATGTGACTTAACTCTTGTCCTGCACATCCTCAGATAAACCCTTAGTTAATTAGTAGACCCTATCCCCCATTGTGTACACACTTAATCCACAAATTTATTACACAATTCAAAACCTCTGAGACTTAAATTCCTTAATAGCAGTACTACCTCTTTATACCTATATAATATTTTAAGCATTTTCTAAAGTTTTTCACTTCTCCCCTATGTCCCTACAATTCTATTAATATACTCACATTCCTCTCTAAATAGATGGACTTTTAATCTCCATAATAATATTAAATTTTACATTTCTATTTTTTTCTGGTCTCTTTTCCTTTCCTTTACCCTTTCTTCTTTTTTTCTCTCTCTCTACATGCATCCTACCCAACCTATTTCCTGCATTGGGAATAGGACATAGTTAACACTCCCTGTGCCTCCCCACACCAATCTATTCCTATTTTTTACACACCTCTCTCCCTAACCCTAATAATTTCCAGTTTTCCAAATTCTTCTCTGCGGTTCAAAGCCCATTAACATATAGTTGTTTGATGTTGAATATATGTATCTGTTGAACTAGATTGTATCTGTAGACTATTGACTGTAGAAAAGCAAACTTTGATTTATGGTCGCCTTAAGATAGTGTTCTAGCACAAAACTGGTGCTATTTTCATCTCAAATGGGCAGAGTAAACCGGAAAAACACAAGAAAAATGGCAAATCCGGATATCTCAATTCCCAATCTTGATAATCAGGGGTCAGAACAGATAATGAATAATCCAGAGGAGAGTTCCTAAATAGCTCTACAAACACTGCTGGCAATCATGATAAATGAGAAGTTTGACAACTTACAAAGGATTCTGTATGAGCGTGAAAGGGAGAAAGAGGAGGCATCCCAAAAGCTTATACAGGAATATAATAAGCATGAGGAAGCTACTCAAAAACTGATACAGGATTTGCGGGAACAACTTGAGAATACTCAAAGAGAAAGGGAGGAATGGCGTGAGCATGTTGAGAACACTCAAAGAGAACTGCAGGAATCCCACGAACGGGAGGAAAGAGAACTACAGGAATCCAACAAATGGGAGGAAGCTAATCAAAGAGTAATACAGGAATTGAGAGACAAGGTAGAGAATACACAAAGATCACTAAAGGCATTCATGGAATCCATTAACAAAGAGCTGAAGGAAGTCAGGGAGACCACAAAGGGAATGCTGAATGGAACCCAACTGAAGGAATGGGAGTCCAAAGAAACCATAACCAATCAACTAAGTGATTTGAGAACAAACACTGAACACCAAATTAAGGAAGTAAAGAAATTCATACAAGACTTAAAACAGAGGTTCAACAAAGAACTTGAAGCCATCAAAGCTGAACAATTAGAAGGAAAAGAGATAAAAAACAAAGTAGAGAGTCTTGACAGCAGGTTAGACCATGCAGAAGATCGAATCTCAGGGATTGAAGACAGCCTAGATATTATAGAGAAAGAACATACAACCATCCAAGACAAGTCCAAGAAATATGATAGATTTATCCAACACCTGGAAAACACCATCAGAATGCCTAATCTAAGGATAATGGGTGTAGAGGAGCACCTAGAAACAGAAATTAATGGTCTAGGAAATTTGTTTAACAGGATCCTAGCAGAGAACTTCCCAAACATACAAAAAGATAGGCCTATTCATATACAAGAAGCTTTTAGAACCCCAATTAGACCAGACCAGAATAGTACATCCCACTGTCACATTATAATCCACACAGGATCAACTCAGACCAAGGAAAAGATCCTTAAAGCTGTCAAGGAGAAAAGGGTAATCAACTATAAAGGGAAACCAATTAGAATTACCTCAGATTTCTCAGCAGAGGCAATCAAAGCAAGAAGAGCCTGGAATGATGTATGCCATGCCGTAATAACAAACAACTATCAACCAAGAATACTGTACCCAGTTAAACTCTCCTTCATAATTGAAGGCCAAATAAAAACCTTCCATAGCAAAGAAAAATTGAAACAATACATCTTCACCAAACCAGCCCTACAAAAGATTCTTAAAGATGTCCTACACATAGAAAACCAACAAGACCACAATAAAGGCCAAGAAACTGCACCTAAAATGAGAATCCAAGAACCATAGGAAGAACCCAGTTTTCGCAGCCCCCAAGAAGGTGGATAACATGGCAGGAACTCCCAAATAACTCTCAGTTCTATCACTTAACGTTAACGGACTGAACTCTCCAATTAAGCGACATAGACTGTCTAGTTGGATTAAAAAACAGGACCCTTCGTCTATCTGCTGCCTGCAGGAGTCACATCTTGCCCGTAAAAACAAGCACATTTTCAATGTTAAAGGCTGGAACAAAATCTACCAAGCAAACGGCTCTCATAAACAGACGGGAGTTGCAATCCAAGTATCAGATAAAATGGACTTCAAATTAAAATTCGTGAGAAGAGATAAAGAAAGTCGCTACATACTAATGAAAGGATCTCTCTTCAGGAGGATATAACAATTCTAAATATCTATTCGCCAAAAAATGGAGCACCCAAATTTATCAAAGAAACACTACTTTCCCTCAAATCCCATATAGATCCAAAGACATTAATTGTTGGGGATTTTAACACACCACACTCCCCACTAGATAGATCAACTCGGCAAAAACTCAACAGAGAAACCGCAGATCTAAACAGCTGCATAGATCAACTAGACTTAACAGACATCTACTGAACATTTCACCCAGCAGCATCAGAATACACGTTTTTCTCAGCAGCACATGGAACGTTTTCCACAATAGACCAATTTTAGGCCACAAAGCAAACTTGTCTAAATTCAGAAACATTGAAGTTATACCTTGCATCCTCTCTGACCACAAGGGAATAAAATTAAAACTCAACACCAAAAGCCACCAAAGAAAGCCCAGCATCACATGGAGGCTGAACAACACACTGCTGAATCATGAGTGGGTCATGGAAGAGATTAGAAAGGAAATTCAAATGTTCATGCTATTCAACAAAAATGAACACACAAATTACCAGCTCCTCTGGGACACAGCAAAGGCAGTACTCAGAGGCAAGTTTATAGCTCTGAGCTCCTACATCAACAAATTGGAGAGATCGGAAACTAACAATTTAATGACACATCTAAACCTCCTTGAAAAAGAGCAGCAAGATAAACCCCAATCCAGTAGACGGAAAGAAATAATCAAAATTAAATCAGAATTAAATGAATTAGAATCCAAAAAAACTATAGAAAGAATCAACAAAACAAACAGTTGGTTCTTCGAAAAACTAAACAAAATTGACAGACCCTTAGCAAATCTTACCAGAAAAAGAAGAGAGCACACCCAAATTAATAAACTCAGAGATGAGAATGGAAACATCACCACGGAAACAACCAAGATTCAGAACATTATAAGGGAATACTTCCCAAAACTTTATGCTAATAAGTTTGAGAACTTGACAGAAATGGACCTTTTCCTAGCAAATATTGACATGCCAAAACTACACCAAGATGAGTTAAACTATCTTAACAGGCCCATATCAAGCACTGAAATAGAAACAGCAATAAGAGACCTCCCAGCTAAGAAAATTCCAGGACCAGATGGCTTTACAGCAGAATTTTACAAGGCCTTCAAAGCAGAGCTCACACCAGTACTCCTCCAACTCTTCAATGAAATTGAAAGAGAAAGCTCACAACCCAACACATTCTATGAAGCCATCATAACCCTCATCCCAAAACCAGGCAGGAACTCATCAAAGAAAGAGGACTATAGACCCATTTCTTTGATGAATATTGATGCAAAACTTCTCAACAAAATTTTGGCCAATCGACTTCAACAATTCATCCAAAAAATCAAACACCACGATCAAACAGGATTCATTTCAGGGATGCAAAACTGGCTCAATATTTGCAAATCAATTAATATTATTCATCACATCAACAGGAGCAAGAATAAGAACCACATGGTTATCTCAATAGATTCAGAAAGGGCATTCGACAAGATCCAACACCCTTTCATGATGAAGGTTTTGGAAAAATTAGGAATCCATGGAATATTCCTCAATACAATAAAGGCTGTATATGACAAACCTACAGGCCAGCATTATACTCAATGATAAAAAACTAAAGCCATTTCCTCTTAACTCAGGAACAAGACAAGGATGCCCACTCTCTCCACTTCTCTTCAATCTAGTATTAGAATGCCTAGCTACAGCAATAAGACAAGATGTAGACATAAAGGGGATCCAAATAGGGAAAGAAGAAATGAAACTCTCCCTCTTTGCAGATGACATGATCTTGTATTTGAGGAATCCCATAGACTCCACTCCCAAATTACTCAAGCTGATTCAAAACTTTGGCAAAGCAGCAGGTTATAAAATTTACCCCGCAAAGTCAATTGCTTTTCTGTATGCCAACAAGGAGAAAAGTGTGGCTGAAATTAGGAAAGCAACTCCATTTGTAATAGCCCCACAAAAAATAAAATACCTAGGAATTAACTTAACTAAACAAGTGAAGGACCTCTATGATGAAAACTTCAAAATGTTGATGAAGGAAATCAACACAGAACTAAAAAATGGCAAATCCTCCCATGCTCCTGGATTGGCAAGATTAACATCGTGAAAATGGCAATACTTCCCAAGGCTATCTACAAATTGAACGCAATACCTATCAAAATTCCAACCTCATTCTTCAAGGAAATAGAAGAGGCAATCCAAAAATTCATATGGAACAATAAAAGACCCCGAATAGCAAAAATGCACCTCAACGGAAAGAACACTGCTGGAGGAATATCAATACCAAATTTCAAACTCTACTATAAAGCCATAGTAATCAAAACAGCTTGGTATTGGCATAAGAACAGACCTCTGGACCAATGGAATATAATTGAAAACCCAGAAATGAACCTAGAGACCTATAACCATCTAATCTTCGAAAAGGGAGCTAAAACAATAGAATGGAAGAAAGACAGCCTCTTCAGTAAATGGTGCTGGCAAAATTGGTTAACTACATGTAGAAAACTAAAGCTAGATCCTTATATATCACCCTGCACCAGAATCAACTCCAAATGGATCAAAGACCTCGAAGTCAAAGCAGACACTCTGAAAATATTACAGGATGGAATAGGATAAACCCTAGGTCTCCTTGGCTCAGGCCGAAATTTTCTGAATAGAGACCCGGAATACAACAAATCAAAGATCGGTTGGACAAATGGGATTGCATAAGTTGCAGAGCTTCTGCAGGGCAAATGACATAGCTAGCAAGAACAATAGAAAGCCCACTGATTGGGAGAGAATCTTTACTAGCCATACAACGGACAAGGGTCTCATATCTAAAATATACTTGGAACTCAAAAAATTAAATCCCCCAACAACAAATCCTCAAAGAAACAACTGACCAATAAATAAGTGGGCGAAAAACTTAAAGAGAATGTTCTCTGAAGAAGAAAGAAGGATGGCCAATAAACACATGAAGAAATGTTCAACATCCCTAGCCATAAAAGTAATGCAAATCAAACATTAAGATATAACCTCACCCCAGTTAGAATGGCAAAAATCAAGAACTCTAACAACAACAGATGCTGGAGGGGATGTGGACAGAAAGGAACCTTACTTCATTGTTGGTGGGAATGTAAACTTGTTCAACCACTTTGGAAAGCAGTATGGAGGTTCCTCAAAAGACTTCACATAGATCTCCCCTATGACCCAGCAATCCCACTTTTGGGCATTTACCCAAATGTTTACAACCAAGACCACACTAAAGCTACCAGCACATCAATGTTTATTGCAGCATTATTTACCATAACTAAGATATGGAACCAATCCAGATGCCCCTCAGTAGATGAATGGATCAAGAAAATTTGGTATATATACACAATGGAATTCTATGCCGCCATCAGAAAGAATGACATTGCCCCTTTTGTTAGGAGATGGAAAAACTTGGAAAAAATTATATTAAGTGAAGTAAACCAGGCCCAAAGAAACATAGGTCCCATGGTTTCCCTTATTTGCATTATCTAGTATATCTATGAGTCCAGCGGAAAAGGTCAGATAATGTGATATCAGGAAAATGAACCCTTAGATATGTATTTTAATGCTTTATTATATCATGCATGTGTTTCTAATGCATTTATAAGATTATCTCTTTGTTGCTTTGTATGTCCCTCCCCCACAGTGTAACCCCTGCTTTCACTATATTTGATGTCGGTATAACTTGAGGAGGAGATGGGTAAAAACCAGTTGTTTAAAGATACAGGTGGTCCTGTTGCAACAATGAGAAGTACAAGTTGTCATGTCCACAATGAGGTTACAACATCCGTGCGGGGGGGGGGGGAAGGTGGGAAGGAGAATGATTGGGATTGGTGGGGAGGGGGGAGGCTGGGAAATGATGTGAAGGGTAAACCAAAGGAGGAGGCTGCAATGCTTGGTAAGAAATGTACGCATTATCCTGCCCATGTAATTGTAACCCCTCTGTACAGTATCTTCACAAATAAAATAAAATAAAATAATAAAAAAAAGAAACATAGTTTGCCTAATTTCCCTCATTTGTTGTAGTAGAATTTGCCTCTAATTCTACAAGTAAACGCAACTGGATGGTAAAAGAGAAAACATTACACTTGGACATGATAAATTTTATGGGATTGTAAACATTTATACAGTGAGATCAAATGAGGATACCCTTTGGAGAGGATCACAAAGGATCAATAGCTGTACGAATATTATCATATAAAATAATGTTCATTAAAATGATCTCCAAGAAATGATTATGAGAGTTTCTTTATTATTTTGCTTTTTCCTTCAGTGTTCTGATGCCATTTTTTTAAATTTCTGTACCTTTGGTCTTAAATGTACGTTTGGATAGGGCAAGGGGGAATACAGAAATGGTGGGACAAAGGCTTAAATGCAGCAGTGCTACTCAATAGACCTTACATTGTAAATGAACTATACAATTTATGTGAGAGGGAGTTTGAAAGGGAAAACTGGGGGAATATGTGTGAAGAGGTGACACTGTTCAAAAAGAAATGTGCTCATCACCTGACTTATGTAATTGTAACCCATCTGTAAATCATCTTTACAAATTAAAAATGGACCTCATAAACAGGAGAGTAGCTATACAAATATTAGATTAAAATGGCTTGAAAATAAAAGTGGTATGAAAGTAAAAAGAGACAAAGAAGGACATTAAATATCGACAAAGAAAACTCTCCATTAGAAGGATATAAAAATTCTAAATATCAATGTCATGAATCCTAGAAAAATTCATCAGAGAAATACTACTTACCCTAAAAACATGCATATATCCAAATAAATTGTTGGTTGCTTCAACAAATCCTGACAGGCCATCCAGGTGAAAACTTAGCAAAATTTTTTTACAGCTAAATAATTGTATTGACAAGTTATACCTAACAGATATCTACAGAGTATTTCACCTACCAGTGTCACAATATATATTCCACTCAGCACCCAAGGAATGTTCTCCAAATTAGATCATATCTTATATCACAAGGAATATCTTTCATAATTCAAAAATAAAAACAAAACTACTCTTTGTATCCTGTCAGACCATGATGGTACCAAATTAGATCTCGACATCAAAAGGCATCACATAACATTCTGAAACCCACAGAGATTGAATTACACATTGTTAAATCATCAGTGAGTCACTGAAGAGATATACAGGAAAGTTGCAACGTTTATGGAATTCAGTGGAAGTGAACACACAAAATACTACCTCCTCTGGGACACAGCAGCAGCACAGACAATACTCAGAGGAATATTTATAGCTTTGAGTATGTACATCAACAAATTAGAACAATCTTAAATCAGCACTAATGATGCACCACTAAGTCTTTGACAGAACAGGAAAAACAAAACCAAAAACCACTAGACAGAAATAATACAAATTAGATTAAAAAATAAATGAATCAGTCTCAAAAAACATACAATCATAATTGACTTTTATCTACTAGTAGCTCAAAAATTCACCCAATGAATGTCAATTTAGCTATTTTCAGAGATAGACTCAACAATCTCAAACCAGTGAACAAAAAAATCTAGAATTCTGACAAGCAACATTCTGTTTGACTTTAAAAATTCTCTGTTGTTATTATTAAGGTGATTTATAGATGGATTCTAATTACAAGGGTCAGGTAATGAGTACACTTCCTTTTGTGAAATGTCTTCAGTTCCCTCACTTGTTCCCAGTCCCACCCTTCTGTCCCCACCCATGTGTTAAATAGTTCACTTTCAGCAATGTTCAATGAACTCCACTGCTGCAATTTTTCACTCTTTTCCCTAAAGCTCTGTGCCCACGCCTCACTTTCCTGAAGACACACAATGAATATTCCAGGCATAAGGTAAAAAAGACAGAATCATCACACACTATAAACAACTACAAACACAAAACAAAAAAGAAGTTTTCTGTTTCTGTATCTCATAGTTCATTTGAGTATGTATATGTTGTTATATAAATCTAATTGTTTTTTATCATGAAGTCAATTCAGGGATTAAGGTGTAATAAAATAATATTGCTTTCTATTTAGTAATGCTTTTTATTTTAATATTAAATTTGTAACACAATTCAAGTCCTAGTGAAATTTGAAAGTTCATATTTAGATGTTCCAAATGTCTAATAATTCCCTTTTGGCAACCAAAATTAAAAACAGGCATGTTTTATCCTCACGAATGTCATTATTTCATGTGTAAAAAGTAAAATAAATGTAATGTTAATTCAGGGGACATAAGGAATCAAATACTTATGCAATACATCAGTACCATAGATTATGACATCTATTAATAAAATTAATAAAACTTGTTTTAAGTAGATTACTTCAGACATGAACCAAGTGATAATTTTCTTTTCTAAGTGAAGTTATATAGAAATCACAGTCCAAAGATTCCAGAATTCTGTGTGCTTTATACATGTCAATTTACACATATGCTAAGCTCATCTCAAAGTTATTTGAAGATAACTGAGAACAGGATTAGAATAAAAAAATCACGTAAATGGTTAGCTGTATTTTGTGACTAAATAGGTCTCTTTTATATCTCTTTATTTTATTTGAAAAATCTGGAAAATTTTTTTAAGTCACATCAAAAATAATGAGAAATAAACACCCTTAGCTCCTTAAAAGACAATCAATAAAAAAAGGAAACAACAAAGAAAAAATTGAACCTCATTTTGCACGTGGTCTTTGTATATTGTGGTGCTTTGTTACTGTGGATTATGTGACTCTCCCATGAATCTGGGCTCAAATCACAAGGGCTACAGGAAGAAAATTTCAAAATCTAGAGCAGCTAAAAACCGGTGCAGTTGTTTGTAGGTTTCACTAAAGTCGCAGCTGGACATCAACTGTACAAAGGAAATAATTCTACTTCTCTGCAGGCAAGAACGTGATGGAAATCATAGTGTTATCTTCTTAGATGAAATAAGAACACCACACTTTAAAAGCTGACTAAATGATCAGCCCTTTGAATAACAGTGCCATTTTTAATGCATTCTAGATAATTCAAATCCTTCATCCCTCCACAACCACTAATGACATTCACAAATCATTGCCGAGGGGAATTTCCAGTTCTATTTGATATTTCAAATGGATTAGGAGTAACATAAACAATAATTTCAAGTTGTTGAGAATATTTAATTTAGAATAAGCAAACAAATCAGATTCAACTCCATAGCATAACCTTTAGGAAAAGTGAATTAAGGTATATGGCATGTCCTTTGTAATTTAATTATAGACATTAGGGCAAAATGCCCGAAACACTCTCCAAGTAGGAAAGAGAAGTCTTTGATAAGATCTATTACAGATTACAAGTAATTTTACCTACAATTTCTATTATATGATAGCAAATTTTTTCTGCTAATCAGAGACAAAAATATTTTTAATTATGATATGAAAAATGCATCATCATGAATGAATGAAATCAGGGAGTAGATGGCTCAGTGCTGGTTGGTTCTGTTAAATATTCTCATTATTTTGAATGATCTGGTGTTTTTGTCTGTGTGGAATTATGAATGTATTTAATGTCTGGGCTGGAAAATTTGATTATTAGATCACTGCTGACACCCAATGTCAGGAATCTAACCTGAGTCAGAGTGGTAAATATATATGTGTGCGTGTGTGATTGTGTGAGTGCCTCCAAGTTTGTATTTAGAAGGAAGTATCTTATTTCCCTCAGGGTATATACTTAATTCTATTAGTTATACTTCATTAATGACAGCAGATAAAGGTAATTAACATTGTGAGACATATGTTTATGTTCCTATGTTTGTATGAACAAACTAAAAAGTTATATTTTGGGTATGAGTTTTGTGGAAGGTCAGCTGAAAGTATAAATATCTTCAGAAAGATGTCAATAGCAATCATTTCAGTGTAGATCAATTTTAAACAACACTTGGAAGGATATGTAATCATATGTGAAAATGCAACATTTATTGATTTTCAAAAGCTACACTATTCGAGAAATATTTAGTAAAACAAGTTAAATTATGGAAAGATAAAAGTAATGTGAATATTTATTGCATACAGTTTTATATTTTAGTTTCGTCAAGTAAAAATGACATTTATTTCTACTGTATAGGAAGGTAAACCCTAAATATTACAGTTTGGCAGCTCCTCCTTCTGGAGTATGGATAATATACTCCTGATATTTTTAAGCCACTTACTTTAAAATATTTTAACAGCCCAATGGCTGACAAAATGCAAAGTTTTGATTTAAATATCACAAATTCTGATAGAAAAGATTCATAAGGTTTTATTATTTGAATTTTATTCTCCAAGTCTTCGGGTTTTAAATGGGAATTGAATTGAGGTTCAACTCTCTATTGAACTATCATAATTAATTTATTTTATTTTATTTTATTTTTAAATCAATTTTATTTTATTTGAGAACATACTGTACAGAGGGGCTACAATTACATGGGCAGGATAATGCATACATTTCTTACCAAGCATTGCAGCCTCCTCCTTTGTTTACCCTTCACCACCCTTCCCAGCCTCCCCCCTCCCCCCACCCAATTATACCCCCCTCCCCCCCCAAACCGACATTGTAAAGTTGGTTTTGACATGACATTTTGTAATTCTCAGTGTTGCAACCGGTCCACCTGAATCCTTAAACGACTTGTTTGTCCCCATCTCCTCCACATGTTATACTGACATCAAATATAGTGAAAGCAGGGGTTACACTGTGGGGGAGGGACATACAAAGCAACAAAGAGATAATCTTATAAATGCGTTAGAAACACATGCATGAAAGAAACGAAAACATTAAAATACATATTTAAGGGTTAATTTTCCTAACATCACATTATCTGACCTTTTCCGATTGACTCATACCCATACTAGATATTGCAAATAAGGGAAACCATGGGACCTATGCTTCTTTGGGCCTGGCTTACTTCACTTAATATAATTTTTTCCAAGTTTTTCCATTTCCTAACAAATGGTGCAATGTCATTCTTTCTGATGGCGGCATAGAATTCCATTGTGTATATATACCACATTTTCTTGATCCATTCATCTACTGAGGGGCATCTGGGGCATCTTAGCAATGGTAAATAATGCTGCAATAAACATAGTTGTGCTGGTAGCTTTAGTGTGGTCTTGTTTGTAAACATTTGGGTAAATGCCCAAAAGTGGGATTGCTGGATCATAGGGGAGATCTATGTGAAGTCTTTTGAGGAACCTCCATACTGCTTTCCAAAGTGGTTGAACAAGTTTACATTCCCACCAACAATGAAGTAAGGTTCCTTTCTGTCCACATCCCCTCCAGCATCTGTTGTTGTTAGAGTTCTTGATTTTTGCCATTCTAACTGGAGTGAGGTGATATCTCAATGTTGTTTTGATTTGCATTTTTTTTATGGCTAGGGATGTTGAACATTTCTTCATGTATCTATTGGCCATCCTTCTTTCTTCTTCAGAGAAGCTTCTCTTTAAGTCTTTCGCCCATTTATTTATTGGGCAGTTGTTTCTTTGAGGATTTGTTGTTGGGGGATTTAATTTTTTGAGTTCCAAGTATATTTTAGATATGAGACCCTTGTCCGTTGTATGGCTAGTAAAGATCTTCTCCCAATCGGTGGGCTTTCTATTGATCTTGCTAGCTATGTCATTTGCCCTGCAGAAACTCTGCAACCGTATGCAATCCCATTTGTCCAAACTTTCTTTGATTTGTTGTGCTTCCGGGTCTCTATTCAGAAAATTTCGGCCTGAGCCAAGGAGACCTAAGGTTTCTCCTATTCCATCCTGTAATGTTTTCAGAGTGTCTGCTTTGAGTTCAAGGTCTTTGATCCATTTGGAGTTGATTCTGGTGGAGGGTGATATATAAGGATCTAGCTTTAGTTTTCTACATGTAGTTAACCAATTTTGCCAGCACCATTTACTGAAGAGGCTGTCTTTCTTCCATTCTATTGTTTTAGCTTCCTTATCGAAGATTAGATGGCTATAGGTCTGTAGGTTCATTTCTGGGTTTTCAATTCTATTCCATTGGTCCAGAGGTCAGTTCTTATGCCAATACCAAGCTGTTTTGATTACTATGGCTTTATAGTAGAGTTTGAAATTTGGTATTGATATTCCTCCAGCAGTGTTCTTTCCGTTGAGGCGCGTTTTTGCTATTCGGGGTCTTTTATTGTTCCATATGAATTTTTGGATTGCCTCTTCTATTTCCTTGAAGAATGAGGGTGGAATTTTGATAGGTATCGCGTTGAATTTGTAGATAGCCTTGGGAAGTATTGCCATTTTCACGATGTTAATCTTGCCAATCCAGGAGCATGGGAGGTTTTGCCATTTTTTAAGTTCTGTGTTGATTTCCTTTTTCAAGATTTTAAAGTTTTCATCATAGAGGTCCTTCACTTCTTTGGTTAAGTTAATTCCTAGGTATTTTATTTTTTGTGGGGCTATTACAAATGGAGTTGCTTTCCTAATTTCTGCCACACTTTTCTCATTGTTGGCATATAGAAAAGCCATTGATTTTGGGGGTTGATTTTATAACCTGCTACTTTGCCAAAGTTTTGAATCAGCTTGAGTAATTTGGGAGTGGAGTCTATGGGATTCTTCAAATACAAGATCATGTCATCTGCAAAGAGGGAGAGTTTTATTTCTTCTTTCCCTATTTGGATCCCCTTTATGTCTGCATCTTGTCTTATTGCTGTAGCTAGGCATTCTAATACTAGATTGAAGAGAAGTGGAGAGAGTGGGCATCCTTGCCTTGTTCCTGAGTTAAGAGGAAATGGCTTTAGTTTTTCACCATTGAGTATAATGCTGGCCTGTAGGTTTGTCATATACAGCATTTATGTTATTGAGGAATTATCCATGGATTCCTAATTTTTCCAGAACCTTCATCATAAAGGGGTGTTGGATATTGTCAAATGCTTTTTCTGCATCTATTGTGATAACCATGTGGTTCTTATTCTTGCTCCTGTTGATGTGATGAATAATATTAATTGATTTGCGTATATTAAACCAGCTTTGCATCCCTGAAATGAATCCTGTTTGATCATGATGAATGATTTTTTGGATGAATTGTTGAAGTCGAATGGCCAAAATTTTGTTGAGATGTTTTGCATCAATGTTCATCAAAGAAATGGGTCTATAGTTCTCTTTCTTTGATGAGTCCCTGCCTGGTTTTGGGATGAGGGTTATGATGGCTTCATAGAATGTGTTGGGTAGTGAGCTTTCTCTTTCAATTTCATTGAAGAGTTGGAGGAGTATTGGTGTGAGCTCTGCTTTGAATGCCTTGTAAAATTCCGCTGTAAAACCATCTGGTCCTGGACTTTTCTTAGCTGGGATGTCTCTTATTGCTGTTTCTATTTCAATGTTTGATATGGGACTGTTAAGCTGGTTTTACTCATCTTGGTTTAGTTTTGGCATGTCAATATTTGCTAGGAAAAGGTCCATTTCTGTCAAGTTCTCAAACTTATTAGCATAAAGTTTTGAGAAGTATTCCTTTATAATGTTCTGAATCTTGGTTGTTTCCGTGGTGATGTTTCCATTCTCATCTCTGAGTTTATTAATTTGGGTGTGTTCTCTCCTTTTTCTGATAAGGTTTGCTTAGGGTCTGTCAATTTTGTTAAGTTTTCCGAAGAACCAACTCTTTGTTTTGTTGATTCTTTCTATAGTTTTTTTTGGATTCTAATTCATTTAATTCTGATTTAATTTTGATTATTTCTTTCAGTCTACTGGATTGGGGTTTATCTTGCTGCTCTTTTTCAAGGAGGTTTAGATGTGTCATTAAATTGTTAGTTTCTGATCTCTCCAATTTGTTGATGTAGGAGCTCAGAGCTATAAACTTGCCTCTGAGTACTGCCTTTGCTGTGTCCCAGAGGAGCTGGTAATTTGTGTGTTCATTTTTGTTGAATAGCATGAACTTTTGAATTTCCTTTCTAATCTCTTCCATGACCCACTCATGATTCAGCAGTGTGTTGTTCAGCCTCCTGTGATACCGGACTTTCTTTGGTGGCTTTTGGTGTTGAGTTCTAATTTTATTCCCTTGTAGTCAGAGAGAATGCAAGGTATAACTTCAATGTTTCTGAATTTAGACAAGTTTGCTTTGTGGCCTAAAATGTGGTCTATTTTAGAAAAAGTTCCATGTGCTGCTGAGAAGAACGTGTATTCTGATTCTGCTCGGTGAAATGTTCGGTAAATGTCTGTTAAGTCTAGTTGATCTATGCAGCTGTTTAGATCTGCGGTTTTCTCTGATGAGTTTTTGCCTAGTTGATCTATCTAGTGGGGAGTGTGGTGTGTTAAAATCCCCAACAATTAATGTCTTTGGATCTATATGGGATTTGAGGGAAAGTAGTGTTTCTTTGATAAATTTGGGTGCTCCATTGTTTGGCGAATAGATATTTAGAATTGTAATATCCTCCTGAAGGAGAGATCCTTTAATTAGTATGTAGCGACCTTCTTTATCTCTTCTCACGAATTTTAATTTGAAGTCTATTTTATCTGATATTAGGATTGCAACTCCCGCCTGTTTATGAGCGCCATTTGCTTGGTAGATTTTGTTCCAGCCTTTAACATTGAAAATGTGTTTGTTTTCACGGGCAAGATGTGACTCCTGCAGGCAGCAGATAGAAGGGTCTTGTTTTTTAATCCAACTAGACAATCTATGTCGCTTAATTGAAGAGTTCAGTCCGTTAACGTTAAGAGATAGGACTGAGAGGTATTTGGGAGTTCCTGCCATGTTATCTACCTTCTTGGGGGCTGCGAAAACTTGGTTCTTCCTATGGTTCTTGGATTCTCAGTTTGGGTGCAGTTTCTTGGCCTTTGTTGCGGTCTTGTTGGTTTTCTATGTGTAGGACATCTTTAAGAATCTTTTGTAGGGCTGGTTTGGTGGAGATGTATTGTTTCAATTTTTCTTTGCTATGGAAGGTTTTTATTTGGCCTTCAATTATGAAGAATAGTTTAGCTGGGTACAGTATTCTTGGTTGATGTTTGTTTTTAAGGCATGGCATACGTCATTCCAGGCTCTTCTTGCTTTGATTGTGTCTGCTGAGAAATCTGAGGTAATTCTAATTGGTTTCCCTTTATAGTTGATTACCCTTTTCTCCTTGACAGCTTTAAGGATCTTTTCCTTGGTCTGGGTTGATCCTGTGTGGATTATAATGTGATGGTGGGATGTCCTATTCTGGTCTGGTCTATTTGGGGTTCTAAAAGCTTCTTGTATCTGAATAGGCCTATCTTTTTGTATGTTTGGGAAGTTCTCTGCTAGGATCCTGTTAAACAAATTTCCTAGACCATTAACTTCTGTTTCTAGGTGCTCCTCTACACCCATTATCCTTAGATTGGGCCTTCTGATGGTGTCTTCCAGGTGTTGGATAGACCTATCATATTTCTTGGACTTGTCTTGGATGGTTGTATGTTCTTTCTCTATAATATCTAGGCTGTCTTCAATCCCTGATATTCGATCTTCTGCATGGTCTAACCTGCTGTCAAGATTCTCTACCTTGTTTTTTATCTCTTTTCCTTCTAATTGATCAGCTTTGATGGCTTCAAGTTCTTTGTTGAACCTCTGTTTTAGGTCTTGTATGAATTTCTTTACTTCCTTAATTTGGTGTTCAGTGTTTGTTCTCAAATCACTTAGTTGATTGGTTATGGTTTCTTTGGACTCCCATTCCTTCAGTTGGGTTCCATTCAGCATTCCCTTTGTGGTCTCCCTGACTTCCTTCAGCTCTTTGTGAATGGATTCCATGAATGCCTTTAGTGATCTTTGTGTATTCCCTACCTTGTCTCTCAATTCCTGAATTACTCTTTGATTAGCTTCCTCCCATCTGTGGGATTCCTGCAGTTCTCTTTCTTCCCTTCGTGGGATTCCTGCAGTTCTCTTTGAGTGTTCTCTGCCTGCTCATGCCATTCCTCCCTTTCTCTTTGAGTATTCTCAAGTTGTTCACGCAAATCCTGTATCAGTTTTTGATACAGGATTATGATATTTCTGTATAAACTTATACGCTTATGATATTTCTGTATAAACTTCTGGGATGCCTCCTCTCTCTCCCTATCACTCTCATACAGAGTCCTTTGTACATTGTCAAACTTCTCATTTATCATGTTTGCTATTAGTGTTTGTAGAGCTATTTGGGGACTCTCCTCTGGATTATTCTTTATCTGTTCTAATCCCTGATTATCAAGATTGGGAATTGAGATACCCGAATTTGCCATTTTTCTTGTGTTTTTCCGGCTTACTCGGCCGATTTGAGATGAAGATTGCACCAGTTTTGTGCTAGAACTCTATCTTAAGGCAACCATCAACCAAAGTTTGGGTTGTACAGTCAATAGTCTACAGATACAATCTAGTTCAACAGATACATCTATTCAACATCAAACAACTATATGTTAAAGGACTTCGAACCGCAGAAAAGAATTTGGAAAACCAGAAATTATTAGGATTAGGGAGAAATGTGGGTAAAAAATAGGAATTGATTGGTGTGGGGAGGCTCAGGGAGAGTTAAATATGTCCTAATCACAATGCAGGAAATGGGTTGGGTAGGATGCAAGAATAGAGAGAGAGAAAAAGAAGAGACGGAAAGGGGAATGAAGAGAGACCAGAAAAAAATAGAAACGTAAAAATTAATGTTATTATAGATGTTAAAAGACCGTCTATTTAGAGAGGAATGTGAATATGTTCAGAGAAGGGGAGGGACATAGAGCAGATGTGAAAAACATTAAGGATGGGAAAGGGAGAAAAAAAGATCAGAAGTTCAGTAGAGCTAGACAAAAAACAAAAAGATAATTAAGAAAGAAAGAAAAAGAGAAAGAAGACAAGAAAAGAAAGGAAAACGCTCATTCACATATTCCTACAATAAAAATTATAAGATGAGAAAAAAAAATTACTGGAAAACAATTATTTTTTCAGAAGAGGCAAAAATTAAAGATTAATAAAAGTTTTAGAAGGGAAAAAATTTATATTTATATACATATATATATATATATATATATGGTAACAAAAAACAAAAAACAAGCAAAAAAAAAAGAAGAAGAAGAAAAAAAAAGAAAAAAAAGTCTTTTGATTTTTTTTTTTGGGTGGGAGGAGTGGGAAGAATCCTGTATCTCCCTTTTGTCTCTAACCAGTCTCTTGTTGGAGTCTCTGGTCAGCTTGAGGTTCTGTGGCTTGATTGGTTTCTTAAGTCGGTTGGTTGGAAGAGGCAGAAAAATGCTCTGCTTTACCCAAGATTTTGAGATCCCCCTCTCATGTTAGTTTGCTGGGAGGGTAATCTGCTTTGAGAATCACAAAAGAGGGGGATGTGGTGATGAGGCTAGGTTCTGGGTAGAGTTGAGGCCTTTCAACAAACAGTAGCTTTTCCCTGGGGCTATTTTGTGATAAAGCTCACAGCGCCCAGCCTGGAGCCATTCTCAGGGTTTCTGTTTTTCAATTGATTGTGGTGGCTGCTAGAGGGAGGGGCAGCCTCTGGCTCTAGTTACCCAGTGAGGCAAGGCACTCCAATGGCTGGCGCCTGAGCTGGGTGACTTTTCCCTGGATGGTGCTGAGTCTGGCAGGTCACTTCGCCGTTAAGTTCTTGTGACCTGCTAAATGACTCGTTTTATTCCAAGGCCTGAGCTGGAGCTAGCAGCTCCTCCGAGCTTTGTCGGTATCCAAGATGGAGATCACCGGTGCCGGGGGGGGGGGGGGGGGAGTGGCCTTCCCTCCTCTGCTCCCTGAGCAGGAGTGAGGACGTCGGGCTTGTACTCACGCCGTCTTGGATCCTGGGTCGTCTCTGGTCTGCAAACCACAGGATGAAGGTGTCTGCTCCTTGCGGTTCTTGTTGGTGTTGAGTAGAATCCGCTCGTCCGCTGCGTCTGGCTCCTTCATCAGGGACTCTCCATGTGAGCACTCAATTATGGCCCCCTGCATTCTGTGCCGCGACCCTGCCGCCCCTGCCGCGGCGGCTGCTGGTGAGAGCTGAGATGTGTCTTTTTGCCTTCGCTTCCCCTCTCTTCTCTAAGTCTCTGTCCTGTGATGGCACACTTGGTGTGATTCTCTGGCTTAGGACTGTTTACTGGAACTCTAAAACTGCTTTCTATGCAAGAGCTTGTTCAGATTCCAGCTTGTCCTCCGCCATCTTCCCGGAACTCCAACCTATTTTTCTTTGAATCTGTCTTTCTTCGCTTAATATAAGTTTGTTCCACGTCTTTCCATTTCCTTATGAATGGTGTAATATCATTCTTTCTGGATCAATAGAATCGCATCATACTGAAGAGTTTCTACATGGCAACGGAAAAAGTAAGCATGATATATAGAAAGAGAACAGAATAGAAGAAGATTTTTATTAGCTAAGCTTTAGACAAATGTTTTCATAACTAACCCATATTTAGAGATCAAAAAGTTGAACCCAACAAAAATCAACCCTCAAATAAACAAGAACTCAATTAATATATGGGATAAAGACTTAAAGATAACTTCTTAGAAGAAGTAAGAATGACCAATATCTGCATCTCTCTGCATAAAAGAAATGCAAATCCAAACAACACTGAGATTCATCTCACCCTTCTTACGATGCCATTATGAAAAAAGGAAAAATCACAGATACTGATAGGGATGTGGCCCAAAGGAAACTCTATTACACTGTTGGTGGGAATGTAATCTTGCTCAATCACTTTGGAAAACAGTATGGAAATTGCTCACAGAACTCAATAGAGAGCTACCCACCTATGATCCAGCAATTCCACTTATGGTCATTTTTCCAATAGAGCAGAAACAAGGCCACTCTGAAGTTACCAGCATAATCATGTTTATTATCGCATTATTTTCTGTAGCCAACATATGGAATCAGCCCAGATGCCTCTCATTGTAAAAAGAGATCAAGAAATATATATGTATATATATATATATATACATATATATTCCTTGATATATATCTATATATACATATATATATATAATTTTATTGGTCCCAATTTACAAGTATATATGTACGTATATAAATGTATGTATACAAACATATATGCATATATATATATGTACAAACATATAAATACATACATAATGGAATTCTGTTCATTCATCAGAAAGAATTACATTGCACCATTCTAAAGGAAAAATGAAACACTTAGAAATAATATTAAGTGTATAAAGCAGACCCAGAGAAACTTACTTTGCATGACTTTCCTCACTTGTGGTAGATAGGAGTGTCTATAAATGTAAAAGTAAACACATTGGATGGTATGCAAGGAGGTACAAATGAATTAGCTGAAGTGTCAGAGTCCATGGAGAGTGAAAATACTATAATTCTCTTAAAAGGCTAAGTGAAAACCAACAAAATGAATACCAGTAAATGTATAGTGAAAGAGAGGATAGTGGTGGGCAATGTGAGAGGGGTAGGAAATTGAAGGGGAAATGGATAGAATACAGGCAAGAATCCATTGTATGCTTCCCAGAATTGAAATGTACAAAGCACGGGGTAGTTTGAAATGAGGTTGAAGACGTTGAATTGGTGACACAATTCCAGGTGCATTGTATACCTAAACTGCTTTGTTAAATGGCAAGAAATTCCATAATATAATATTGAGATACATAAGGATTGGATGAGAGTGTTGAAAGGGGTGACACTGAACAAGATGCACTGTATCCATATACTGTTTCAGTGAATAGCAACAGCTTTGTACAACTAAAGAAAATAAAAATATTCAAAAAATTAATTATGAGGTTCAGGAGCCTGGGAAACTGATAGGAGTCTATGGCGGTAGAAAAGATGACTAGGAGAAGATGGCGGAGGAGAAGCTGGAATCTGAACAAGCTCTCGCATAGAAAGCAGTTTTAGAGTTCCAGTGAACAGTCCTAAGCCAGAGAATCACACCAAGTGTGCCATCACAGGACAGAGAGTTAGACAAGAGAGGGGAAGCCAAGGAAACACATCAGCTGCCGCTGCGGCGGCAGGGTCACGGCGGTGACAACCGCAGCGAGGTCATACCTGAGACACAGAGAGTCCGGGACGAAGGAGCCAGACGCAGCGGACGAGCGGATTCTAATCAACACCAACAAGAACCGACAAGGAGCAGACAGACATCTTCATCCTGCTGTTTGCAGACCAGAGACGACCCAGGATCCAAGACTCGGCGTGAGTACAAGCCCGACATCCTCACTCCTTCTCAGGGAGCAGAGGAGGGAAGGCCACCCCTCCCCCCCCCAGCACCGGTGATCTCCATCTTGGATACCGACAAAGCTCGGAAGAGCTGCTAGCTCCAGCTCAGGCCTTGGAATAAAACGAGTCATTTAGCAGGTCACAAGAACTTAACGGCGAATTGACCTGCCAGACTCAGCACCATCCAGAGAAAAGTCACCCAGCTCAGGCACCAGCCATTGGAGCGCCTTGCCTCACTGGGTAACCAGAGCCAGAGGCTGCCCCTCCCTCTAGCAGCCACCACAATCAATTGAGAAACAGAAACCCTGAGAATGGCTCCAGGCTGGGCGCTGTGAGCTTTATCACAAAATAGCCCCAGGGAAAAGCTACTGTTTGTTGAAAGGCCTCAACTCTACCCAGAACCTAGCCTCATCACCGCATCCCCCTCTTTTGTGATTCTCAAAGCAGATCACCCTCCCAGAAAACTAACCTGGGAGGGGGATCTCAAAATCTTGGGTAAAGCAGAGCATTTTTCTGCCTCTTCCAACCAACCGACTTAAGAAACCAATCAAGCCACAGGACCTCAAGCTGACCAGAGACTCCAACAAGAGATTGGTTACAGACAAAAGGGAGATACAGGATTCTTCCCAATCCTACCCCCCCAAAAAAAATCAAAAGACTTTTTTCTTTTTTTTTTCTTCTTCTTCTTTTCTTTTTTTTGCTTGTTTTTGTTTTTTGTTACCATATATATATATATTTTTCCCTTCTAAAACTTTTATTAATCTTTAATTTTTGCCTCTTCTGAAAAAATAATTGTTTTCCAGTAACTTTTTTTTTTCTCATCTCATAATTTTTATTTTAGGAATATGTAAATGAGCGTTTTCCTTTCTTTTCTTGTCTTCTTTCTCTTTTTCTTTCTTTCTTAATTATCTTTTTGTTTTTTGTCTAGCTCTACTGAACTTCTGATCTTTTCTTCTCCCTTTCCCATCCTTAAAGTTTTTCACATCTCCTCTATGTCCCTCCCCTTCTCTGAATATATTCACATTCCTCTCTAAATAGACGGTCTTTTAACCTCTATAATAACATTAATTTTTACGTTTCTATTTTTTTTCTGGTCTCTCTTCATTCCCCTTTCCGTCTCTTCTTTTTCTCTCTCTCTGTACTTGCATCCTACCCAACCCATTTCCTGCATTTTGATTAGGACATAGTTAACTCTCCCTGTGCCTCCCCACACCAATCTATTCCTATTTTTTACCCACATCTCTCCCTAATCCTAATAATTTCTGGTTTTCCAAATTCTTTTCTGCGGTTCGAAGTCCTTTAACATATAGTTGTTTGATGTTGAATAGATGTATCTGTTGAACTAGATTGTATCTGTAGACTATTGACTGTACAACCCAAACTTTGGTTGATGGTTGCCTTAAGATAGAGTTCTAGCACAAAACTGGTGCAATCTTGATCTCAAATGGGCCGAGTAAGCCAGAAAAACACAAGAAAAATGGCAAATTCGGGTATCTCAATTCCCAATCTTGATAATAGGGATTAGAGCAGATAAAGAATAATCCAGAGGAGAGTTCCCAAATAGCTCTACAAACACTACTAGCAAACATGATAAATGAGAAGTTTGACAATGTACAAAGGACTCTGTATGAGCGTGATAGGGAGAGAGAGGAGGCATCCCAGAAGTTTATACAGGAATATCATAAGCGTGAGGAAGCTACTCAAAAACTGATAAAGGATTTGCTTGAACAACTTGAGAATTCTCAAAGAGAAAGGGAGGAATGGCATGAGCAGGCAGAGAACACTCAAAGAGAACTGCAGGAATCCCACGAAGGGAAGAAAGAGAACTGCAGGAATCCCACAGACGGGAGGAAGCTAATCAAAGAGTAATTAAGGAATTGAGAGACTAGGTAGAGAATAAACAAAGATCACTAAAGGCATTCATGGAATCCATTAACAAAGAGCTGAAGGAAGTCAGGGAGACCACAAAGGGAATGCTGAATGGAAAACAACAGAAGGAATGGGAATCCAAAGAAACCATAACAAATCAACTAAGTGATTTGAGAACAAACACTGAACACCAAATTAAGGAAGTAAAGAAATTCATACAAGACCTAAAACAGAGCTTCAACAAAGAACTTGAAGCCATCAAAGCTGAACAATTAGAAGGAAAAGAGATAAAAAACAAAGTAGAGAGTCTTGACAGCAGGTTAGACCATGTAGAAGATCGAATCTCAGGGATTGAAGACAGCCTAGATATTACAGAGAAAGAACATACAACCATCCAAGACAAGTCCAAGAAATATGATAGGTCTAACCAACACCTGGAAGACACCATCAGAAGGCCCAATCTAAGGATAATGGGTGTAGAGGAGCACCTTAGAAACAGAAGTTAATGGTCTAGGAAATTTGTTTAACAGGATCCTAGCAGAGAACTTCTCAAACTTACAAAAAGATAGGCCTATACATATACAAGAAGCTTTTAAAACCCCAAATAGATCAGACCAGAATAGGATATCCCACCGTCACATTATAATCCACACAGGATCAACCCAGACCAAGGAAAAGATCCTTAAAGCTGTCAAGGATAAAAGGGTAATCACCTATAAAGGGAAACCAATTAGAATTACCTCAGATTTCTCAGCAGAGACAATCAAAGCAAGAAGAGCCTGGAATGACGTATGCCATGCCCTAAAAACAAACAACTATCAACCAAGAATACTGTACCCAGCTAAACTCTCCTTCATAACTGAAGGCCAAATAAAAACCTTCCATAGCAAAGAAAAATTGAAACAATACATCTCCACCAAACCAGCCCTACAAAAGATTCTTAAAGATGTCCTACACATAGAAAACCAACAAGACCGCAACAAAGGCCAAGAAACTGCACCCAAACTGAGAATCCAAGAACCTTAGGAAGAACCCAGTTTTCGCAGCCCCCAAGAAGGTGGATAACATGGCAGGAACTCCCAAATACCTTCAGTCCTATCTCTTAACGTTAACGCACTGAACTCTCCAATTAAGCGACATAGACTGTCTAGTTGGATTAAAAAACAAGACCCTTCTATCGGCTGCCTGCAGGAGTCACATCTTGCCCGTAAAAACAAACACATTTTCAATGTTAAAGGCTGGAACAAAATCTACCAAGCAAACGGCCCTCATAAACAGGCGGGAGTTGCAATCCTAATATCAGATAAAATAGACTTCAAATTAAAATTTGTGAAAAGAGATAAAACCAAAATCAGAGTATGCTAATTTCGCTGATAAAACATATAAGAAAATTGTTACAATTAATATAACATAAAGACTAATATTAATAGCATTATAATTACTAGTATTCACATTATATAATATATTGACATCTCTTGGTTACTTGAATTTTTAGAATATTTATAACTAAATGTAAATTGTTTGCAAATAATTATTTGATGATGGATGTAAAATGAGAAAAATATTTGCATACATTTTTACTACAGATGCAAACAGATTCACCTGGTTATTTCTGAACCGTCATTTGTTGGTTTCATTCATGCATTGGGAACATGCAGAGAAATGAAAATTGCAAACTTGCATGTACTAAAGGGTTAATTACAAGTTTATGTTGGGCTAAATAGCACATTTTATGAATTAAATTGTTTTTGTCCCTTCCTTCCTCCCTCCCTTCCTTCATTTCTTTGTGCCTTAATTCCTTAATTCCTTCCTTTTTTCCTTCCTTCCTTCTTTTCTTCTTTCCTTCCTCCCTCCTTCCCTTCATCCCTACTCCTCTCTCTCTTTCTCTCTTCCTTCCTTTCTTTCCTTCTTTCTTTCATTCTTTTTCTTCCTTTCTTCCTTTCTTTCTTTTACTCAGACTATCTCTTATGGCTATAGAAAAAATACCAACTCTTATACTCCAAGATATTATGAGTAATTATAAATATACTATATTAACATTAATTTTAATAACCTAAGTTATATCTTAAGACAAATGATAATAAAAACAACTTCACAAAATTTCAGGATATGTAACAAATATTACTTTCCATGATGTTGTTTATTTCTTTAAACTAAAATAACAATTTATACATAATATTGTATGTGTGTTGTTCTTGTGATTTGAACTCCAGACCTATCCCTTGATTTTTTACTTAGTATGGACATTGCTCTAACATTTGAGCCACAACTCCACTTCTGGCTTTGTGTGTGTGTGCATGTGTTCTGATGTGTATGTGATTAATTGAGATGTGACTCACAAACTCTTGGCAAGTCTGGACTTTTTTATTTTTATTTTTTTTACTGTGAAAATACTGTACAGAGGGGTTATAATTACATGAGCAAGGTAATGAGTACATTTCTTATCAAGCATTGTTGCCTCCTCCTTTGTTTCCCCCTCCCAAACCTTCCCATTTACCCCTCCTCCGCCCCTCACCCGGCCAAAATTGTAAAGTTCATTTTACAATATAACGACGTTTACACCTCATAGTTTTAATGGGTCCACCTTTATCCTTATTTAAACCATTTGTTTTTCCCTTCCACTCCACAAATTGTACCAACATCAAATACAATGAAAGAAGTGGATGAGGGACATATCTGAGACAAGCAGCAAAGGTCAGATAAGTTGATGTTAGGTGAAATGGACCCCAAAATAAGTATTCAAATGTTTTTTTTCTTGTAATTGTTTCTAACATATTTATAAGATGATATCATTGTTGTCAAGGCTGGCTTTGAACCCCAGCTTCCTGAGTAGTGAGGATCACAAGCTTGAGATACCCATATTCAGCACTGATATAATATATGTAAGAATAAAATAAATTTGTTATTATTTGAATTCTAGAGGCTCAATTTAACCAATTAATATTTAGATATTTATTTAGTTAGTGAATCTGAACCTGCAGTGTGAAAAAACGTTTTCATTTTTATGAAAAATATACACTCAAAGGTTTAAATGACAGAATCTTTGCACAAATTGAAATACTCTAATATTCAAAAGTGATGAAGGGATCGTTAATCAAATTTCTCATGTAAGCTAAAAGCAATAGGCTCTGTTAGGGTGAATGAAGTAATTTTTCATTAAATTAAATATTATCTACTCTGGTCACATAATTTTCTCTTCTTTTAAACCAAAACTTTTTTGGCATAAAATATAGATTCATACATTTTTGGAGTATATAAACATCTTAATTACTAGTTATTTATTTCTGAGGTTTGAGTACCGAGACATTTCAGAGAAACACTGAATTTCATGTATTTTATGTCAACAGTGATTTTTAGAAATTGAATCGGTCTCCATATGAAATAGAGCAAGATATTCCATTACATGCAATTATTCCTATAGACTTGAATATAACTTATTTTTGAATGGTAGGAAATTCATATTATTCCTACTCTATGGAATGATTAAGAAATAAATGATTGTGATAGTATTTATTTTTCCTTCAACTAGAAAGAAAGAATCTAACTATAGATGACAAAAACTTGAATAGAAATGTCATAAAATTATGAAAAATTAAAGTCATTATGAGTTAGATGAAATCGTCATTTTTGAAGGTCACCAAATGAAATCTCTGAAGCTTCCTTATCTGTTAAATAAAATGTATTTGCACTCAAAATGTTTCTCCAGCAATGGTATAACCAAACCACCTCCATGCCAAATAGCTTCTTTGATTAATTCAAGTAAATATTTAGGAACAGAAGTTATCACAATGTATAGAAATATCTACCCACCACTCTAGAAATTGTATCTGAAATCATAAAGGATTGAGATTAATAATTAGCTTTCACTAAGTTGCCATAAAGAGGTGAAACCTTTCATGTGGGCATAGTTGTAGAGATTTGGTCGCTGAGAACTTGTGATCAAAGGTGTTCAGATCAAAGTCCTTTCCTCCTCTTCCTTCTTTTTCTTCTCTGTCTCCTTCTCCTCCTTCTTTTCCTTCTCCTTCTCTCTCTTCCCTCTTCCTCCTTCGCCCTCTCCCACTCCTATTCTTGTCGTTCACGAATACACATATTCCAACACATATTCCTGACATGGGGTACTGTGCCACCACCAACCCATGTCAATGAGGATAAGAAACATAATCTGAAATGTATAAAATCAGAAGTCAAGTTTAATCTTTCCCCCTTTTAAGTTAATTTTATAAAGTATTTTTTCATATTAATAGAAGACTGTCACAGCATGCTCTCATTTATTATAGGGATAAGATTTACTGGAAAAAATCTAACCAACCTCACCCTAATGAAATGATTGATTAAATTAATATTATATTAGGACAAATCTACTTTAAAATATCAGATATAGTTCAATACAAGGCAAAATATCACCTCTATGATTTCGTATAAAAGACAGCAGCGTACAATGTGTTCCTCAAGGAAATTGACCTATAATTGTCAGTATTGTCAATTTCATAAATGATTTAAGAAGACTATAGAACAAATTTCAACTCAAACTGCATGATATAATATATACTTTGTTCCCTGTATACCATCTTTGTCTGGTTCCCAAAATGACTTGTATTTTATCATATTTTTAATTAACTTTAAGTAGTTGTGTGGGACTTGCTGTTTGACAAAGCAGTATATTAACAGTGTATAGTGAGTTTTTTTTTCTTTTTCCTCTCCTGAGGTTTGAACTCTGGGTCTGGGGGCTGTCCCCGAGCTCCTTTGGATGAATGCTAGAACTCTATCACTTGAGGCACAGCAGCACTTTCTGATTTTTCTGAGATTTAATTGGAAATAAGAATATCACAGACTTTCTTTCCTGGGCTGGCTTCAAACCTCAATTTTCTGCCTCCTGATTATCTAGGATTACAGCCGTGAGCCGCTAGTGCCTGGCTTAATAAAATGCACCTTTTTGTTTGCCTAGTCCTGGGGCTTGAATTCATGCCTTGGCAACGTCCTTGAGTTTTTTTTCCTCATGGTAGTACTCTATGACTTGTGTGATAGTGCCAATTCCTGCTTTTTTGTTTATGAAGTACTGAGAAATCAAACCCAGGGCTTCACACATGCAAGTCAAGCATCTACCACTAAGCCACATTCCATGGCCAATACAATGCATCTTATGATCAATATCCCTCATCCTTCTCAATCCTATCTCATAGCTCAATTTACATGAATTTGTAGAATACTCAGTCTCTTAATGTCATATATAGGCACTCAGAGGACATATCACAGATCATATTTTCTTGATAGTCTTATTCATCAGTGTACTAAAGTTGTGCATTATAGAATTCTGTGATTTTAAATTCTAAATTATCACTCAGATTAACCCACTAGTATTCTAAAAAATTTCCTAAGGTTAATGCAAATGCAATCTGTGATTCTTCGATAAAGTCCAATGATTCTTAGAATGTTAAAGAGTTGAGTAAGAACATCACCTTCAGTTCAGGAACATTTTATCATTACTACACTCTCAAAAAACTCAAATATTTATTAATAGTCATTTCCTGTCATCATTTCAACCTACTCTCCCTTTGAGCAGCTAATATTTCATATTCTACCTCTACAAATGTGCCAATTTTAAAAACCTCATATAATTAGAAAATGTAGTCTATTTTATCCATTTCTCCCATGTAATATCACTGTTTCCAAAGTAAGTCCCTGTAAATTTTTCTCATGGATAGAGCATATTTTTTGTATGCTTGTGTATATTGGATTAACATCCTCAATGAGCATTTCCATGTCTTATTATATGATATTATGAAGGGTTTTGCTATGTATATTCTTGTACATGTGTCTCATTGGACATATGTTGTAACCTATTTTGTATATAAAATTATAATTCAAAATACTGGATCATAGAGACAATTCTATGTGTAATGTCTTAAAGATTTCCAGTATATTTAAGAAACTGACTATACCATTTTAAGTGCCAAGCACCAATGTATAAGGATTGCAATTTCTACATAATGGTTGTGCACGGCTATCTTATTCTTTCTATTTCCACTAATCTCTATATGTCTAGGTATGTTATGATCTTTCCATATGTTCCTTGATTGTTATTATATTACTATAGAGATATGTATTTGGATTTTTGGATAACTTATTCAGGATGGTTAAAGTATTTCATTGGCATTAATATGCTCTTAATATATTTCTGATTCAAGTTTATTTAAATAAATAAATATGTGTACACACTACATGTACATATGCATATAGTCATACTTATATGTGTATATATTCAAATACCTATATATGTATACATATATAAGAATATATAGATGTGTACATACATGTATATATACAGATACATATATTATAATTTTTATTTGTCTGTAAGTTAATGGCTCATGCCTGTAATATTAGGCACTCAGGAGGCTGAGATCTGAGCATCATGGTTCAAAGCCAGCCTGTGCAGGAAAAGTCCATGAGACTTTTATCTCCAATAAACCACCAGAAACCGGAGGTGATACTATGGCTCAAGTGGTAGAGCTCTAGCCTTGAGTGGAAGAGCTGAGGGACAGAGCCCAGGCCCAGGGTTCAAGGCCCAGAACCACCACCACAACCAGCAACAAGGAAAAGAATATTGACTCAAAAAGCAATAGTATTAAGCAGTTTTAAAGATAGGATCAAGTCTAACATTTTAGAATTATTTTAGATACCAGCAACTTTCGAGTCCAATGAGCCATGAGCCCTCAGAATGTTGACTGAATTTCTTAGTTTATTTACACAATCATTATAAGTATGCATTTTCTCATCTATCTTCCTTTCATTTCACCACAGAATGTGTATTTATCCTTTATGTCATACTTGAATAAAAAAGCCTTTGGAAGATAGATATTAATTGGTGCATATTAATTATATGAAGATATCTTATTGCAATATCTTACATTCTCACATATTGATGAAGGCCCTAATTAACCCGTTTCTGGCTTTCTCCATTTCCATTGCTCTTTATATTTCAACTGTTTTCTTTGAATTTCTTTATGTTACCTTCACACATTGTCAAAATGTATTAAAGTGCTATTTACTCACCATCATTGAAAATTATACAATGCTGAATATAAAAGCAAACATCTAAATAAATGGAGACATAATTTTTGTCGATTGGAGGATACAATTGAGAAAAGATATAAATTGTCTCTTCCCCTTTTTTTGGTCATTTATGGGGCTTGAAATCTGGTCCTGGCGCTGTCCTTCTGCTACTCATTTCAAAGTGAATGCTCTACTCATTGAGCAACTGTGCCACTTCTGGTTTTCTGGTGGTTAATAGGACATAACAGTCTTATAGACATTCCCATTCCAGCTAAATTTCAACCACAATCCTCAGATCTCAGCCTCCTATGCAGCTAGAATTACAAGCATAAGACAACAGCACTCAGCTTCACAGTTTTATTTATGCTTATGACAATTTCTAAGAACACCTGACTAGCACTATTTGAGTCATTGACAAAGAAAAATAATCTGGAATATATTTCTCTGTCCAATATTAAAGCTATTAGTGTAAAATTGTTATATTTGTAGAGGAAAGATTATCCAGCTCAATGGGTCTGTAGGGCACCAGATTAGATCCACATTAAATATTATCAAGGAATATTTAATAAGGGGTAAAACCAAACATTTGTGGAATGATGTTCTGTTTAATAAGCGGTGATACATTAGGCAGTATTTGGGAAAATTAAAAAGTGAACATTGACTTAAACATAACAATTTATTCAAATGTTAACTTCAAGCAGGATTAAAACGTGGCATATAAAACAAAAAGAGAGATGGGAATTTACAGCAATGGAAGATGTTTTGACAATTTTGAGATTTGGCATTAAAATTATAGGAAAGGAAAATGAAAGAGTTGAACTCACGGAAAGTGTAAAACAATTTAGCCTATGAAAGTTCATAAAAAAGTGGTGAGCAGGTGGCTCATGTATCTCATCCTAGCTACTTGGGAGGCTGTGACTTGAGTTTTGCTGTTTGAAGGCAGCCCACAAAATAAACTCCCTGATAATCGTATCTCTGATTAATCAGCAAAAAAGCCAGAAGTGAGGCATGACTGAAATCGTAAATTGTTAAAAAATTGCAACAAATCTCAGGGACTCTGAGTTCAAACCCCAGGACCAAACAAGTTTGAATCAACTTGATATAATGTAACGGTAATAAATTTTAACAATTAAATCAATGAATATTACACATTCCCACCGAAATATAATTGGAAACAAAAGGCATAATTGTTTTCTTAAAACATGTAATGGAACCATGAATTTCTTTCACTTTACAATTCATGTTTTATGTAACTTTAATTAGCAGACTTCCAGGACTAAAACTAAATATATTAACTGTATACCACAAGAAGAAAAGTGATTATAGTTAAGAATAGATATTTCATCCTAGCCAGAAGATAAGTTTTTGAGCATTCTCTCTAAAAAGAAATGTTACATGCAGAAATTAATGGATATGATGTAGCTTTATTATTACACAACATATAAATGAATGGGATTATCAAGCAATATTTCATAGCTATGTAAAAAATAATTGTGTAGCTAGGAGTCAGTGGCTCATGCTATAACCCTAGCTACTAAGAAGGCTGAGAGCTGAGACTCATGGTTCAAAGCCAGCTTAGGCAG
The DNA here is from genome assembly GCF_024711535.1 of Dipodomys merriami. NCBI lineage: Eukaryota > Metazoa > Chordata > Mammalia > Rodentia > Heteromyidae > Dipodomys > Dipodomys merriami. Next base: position 1,829,233 of record NW_027202727.1, on the reverse strand, counting down.
GAATGTCCGTGAGACTCTTATTTCCAATGGGCCACCAGAAAACTGGTAGTGGCTCGAGTGGTAGAGCACTAGTCTTGAGCTGAAGAGCTGAGGGACAATGTCCGGGCCCAGATTTCAATCCCCACTAACAACAAAAATTAAAAATAAACAGTTACAAATAAACAAATATTTTGAAATAAATGTTAAAAATATATTCTAACAATTTTTAAATCCTTACTAAGTATAATAGTTTATATAAATATAAAGAATTGCTTTCTGGATTAGTTGTTATTGAGTCAAATTTGTAAATCACACATTTGTTACTCAATTCATATTTGTATATTTCTATACTTATATACTTTAAGTATAATTAAGTGATAAGTGAAAGGCAATACTGTTTTAGGAATCTCCCTTGGCTTTCTATAATTAAGCCTCCTACCCTAAAATCAATATGCCCTCCAAAATAGTCAGAGATTTCAACTCATTGGAGAAGAAAACTATAAGCCATAATCATTGCTAGAACAAGTAACATTTCACATGTATTTCACTTAGTTTAAGAACCAAAACATTCAAATCATATTAATAATGCCAGTAATAGCAAAATGTCTTCTGAGCTTTTCAGTCTTTAAGGAGATGAAAATCTTTAATTATACATCTATTTTTTCTACATAACATCCTATATCTTAGGAAGATATTTTTGGTAACCCTCTGTTCCTGATTAGAAGACCGGAACAAAGGCAATAATGAAAATAGCCAAGGAAAATACTTGAAATCTATTAAAAAAGCAATCACAGACACTCTTGTTATCATCAATTTCAATGAGAATGTACGTAAAAGTATCACGTTTTGTTGCATTTAAAGAGCAATAATTAAACTTTAATTAGCAGTGAAGAAGGGAACAGAAAACTTTGTTTGAAGACAGCTTGACTTTGAACAATTCAACACAAGCATAATGGATTTATCTTGTTTTTCTATGCAGTTGCCAAAATAATGGAGAGCAACACCCAAAGGCAGGAAAACACCTAAGTCAAAGAAGTAAACTTTTGTCTATAAAATAGTTTTGAGGGTCTGACTCTTTCAAAGCCAGGCTTGCAAAGAGGAAAGTGTATTTGCTTTGGAGTGAACAATAAAAATATAAAAATCCTCTATTAATGTTTATCATATTTTGATTAGGACTTCTTGTGTTGGAGAAGAGTACAGTCATGAAAAAGTTCAAGATTATTGGACTATTCCCCAATATCATTATTATTTATCAGCTATAACTATGGAAGTATCCTTGATTACTCTTAATATCATTCTTCTTTACATTTAGAAGCATTGTTTGTTTCTGGGTTATAAGCTGCAAACACTTGAGTGTTAATAAAGGGTCATTTCTTAAGAGTGGAAAGATGCTGTGCAAACAAACCTAAAATATCAAAGACTTAGAATAGTGGAAACTATTTTCTAGCTATATCACAATCTGTAGATGTACATTTTGTTTCAAATTGTTCCAGGGGAACCATTTTTGTTATCTTCTTTTTGACCATCTAGTGATCCTATACCATCCTATACCATCCTGGGATGGCTGTACATTTACTGGATTCTCTAATTACTGTTGGAAAGTTAGGAGGGATAGAAAATTGAGTTTTTGTATCTGTTTTACCTTATTTTTTTATTACTTTAAAAACTGTAACTCAAAATGACATAAATTATCTTTATAATATTAGGAGACAGATTTCATTTCCATATTCTTACCTTAGCCTTCTACATAATTTTGGTATTTAGTGATCCCCAAATGTGAAAATAAAGATAGGAAATCTCTTATTTAAATATTATTTAGAATTTCAAGTTTTCTTTATGTAAGGCCCGTAAGTAGTATTCACATCATACATGTGTACAAAGCCAGTGGCAACATTTTCTCATATTCTCAAAAACTAGGAAATGTGGTGTCCCTGTAGTTGCATCAGGAAAAGGCTGTAGTTGAATTAGTTTACTAATCTAAATCTGCTGTAAAATATTTCTACACGTTAGTTGGCTTGAATAATCCGTATTTATCATTTTGCAGTTCTAAAGGACAGAAATTTAAAAGAAGTCTCACTAGATTAAAATCGAGCCACCTACAGAGCTAAAATATTTTTCAAATGATTCTAGTGGAAAAAGCATTTACTTGCTGTTCTGCTTTCCAGAAATTCAGAATCTGGGTTGTTGTTGTTTTCTTTATTTTCTAATGTAGCATCTTTTCATGTCTCTGATGGTTGAAACCTCATCATGTCCTTTCAAACTACACCTGGGACTTTAAAGTACGCATTTGATTATATTTCCCCTATCTGATAATTCTTCATATTTGTGTTCATTGGATTATGAAAGGTGATTATTTTACAAACTTATATACATATAATGCAAATGTACATTTGAGGGATTAGTTATTTGGGGAAGACAGATATTATGGAAAAGTATTTTGCTATGTAAAATGAGTGTATAGCATTCTTTCTAATATAAACTGTTATCCTTTCATTAATTTTGAACAACATATTTCTTCAATGAAATATAACTAGAAAAAAATTAATCCCTGAAAGCAACTAATCATCATTAAAACCTTGTCATGTACTAGAAATCCTAAATGCCAGAGAGCAGCTCCTGAAGTAGTTATGGAACTATAACTTTTTGTATATTCTGCTTACAATCTTCTCTTTTCAAGAGCATTTGATTGTTATTATTTTGGAATTATGGTTAATATTCATTTGACTGCTATTTTTAAAAATGCATTACCCAATACTGGTTCTCTTTTTCTAACTTTTTTGGGTCTATTCTATTTCGGGAAGAAACACATCCATTTGAATTACATTAACTGCTTATTGAAGTTGAATCATCACGGAGAGGAAAAGAAGAAAAAAATATGTCTCTGTGGGTATGTTAAGGTAAAAATGTATCTACAGGCTATTTATTTTAAAATCATCTAATTTTCATTATGTTTGGATTCTGATAAAATTAAGCCTCTCAACTCACACAATGTTAATGCAGTCTTATTTCATGCCTCCCAAAAGCAAACAACAAATTACTATTTATTTTAAAATTATTTTTAATGTTTTTAATTATCTTTTTTAAAAAAAAACAGTATTTTTAAAAAGTTAGCCAAGGCAAATGGTTCACTAGCTATTTAGAGTCATCTTCAGAGTCTATGGTGAAATCCAGAAAGGGAAAAAAAATCATGTTTTTATTCTTGCTTGAGCCACTCTGATTTACTGAAAGAATAAAATTCTGGCTTTGAAGCCTTTTGCTTCATATCCACAATGTGTCATTCTTCCTTAATTAATGGGAGAATTTGGAGAAAAGATGAGAATCCACAATAGAAAAAGGAGAAGAAGAAAAGAGAAGGAGAAATCTAGATATTTTTTTCTTCCTCATCTTAATCACAAGATCTGGATAATGATTGTGGATATTAGATCCAGTGCTCTAGAGTGATTAAACACATCTATAGAAATAGATAACCCCACAAGTGATCACATGGAGAATGCTTATTTATAAAAATTGTAATATTGCTCTCTGCTCTTTTCTAGCTCTCTGCTCTCTCTCTCTCTGCTCTAGCTTTCTTTGCTCTCTATGCTCTTTTCTAGCTCTTTCTGTTCTCTGGTCTCTCTGTTATTTTCTAGCTCTTCTCTCTCTCTTACCCAGCTCTCTCTCTTTCCCAGCTCTCCCAGCTCTCTTTCCCTGGCCTTTCCCCATCGCATTGAGTACCAAAATGGCCTGGTGCCAGCTGGAATGCTCCATGTAGTACCTGCGTTACCTAGGCAACTTGGACACCTGGAAGAGGTCACATCTGAATTTGATGTGGCCATACCTTTCTCCGCACATAAGGCCTAGTTCAGGCCCAGACGCTCTCTCTCTGCTCTTTCCTAGCTCTCTCTGCTCTCTGCTCTCTCTCTGCACAATCTCTGCTTTCTCTGTTCTTTTCTGCTCTCTCTGCTCTTTTCTAGCTCTTTCCTCTCTTTGTTCTACCTCCCTTCTCTTTCCTAGTTCTCTCTCTTTCCCACTTTTTGCAGACACGCTCTCTCTCTCTGCTCTTTTATCTCTTTTTCCTCTCTCTTTCCTCTCTTTCCCAGCTCTCGCTCTTTCCCAGGCCTTTTCCAGCCACGTGGAGTGCCAACCTTGCCTGGTCCCAGAATGTCTACTGAATAAACCTACCCTTTACCTGAAAAAAAAATAATATCTTCCAATAGGAAATGTTATCAATTTGTTTAGTTCTTGTTTAGGATTTGTTGAATTCTGGTGTGCTATAGCCAGCTATCATATATATATATATATATATATATATATATATATATATATATATATATATATATATATATATATATATATAAAGAATGGTAAGAAACTAGCATCTTAATATATTCTAATATTAGCTTAGTTCTGCCTGTGTTATATGTATGAGGATGTATTTGAGTTTTGCCTCAATGTCACATGCTACACTCTTCCAACACATAAGTTGAAAGAAGACTCCCTCTGTAAATATGCTATTTTTATAGCTAAGGAGAAAAAGACACAGATAATGAGATAGAAATCTTCCCCTAGAAATAACCTTTCACGACTTCTGGTTCACTTTTGTAAGCTGAAGTAAGTCACATGACCCATCTTGACACTGCAGAGTAGAGGTAAATCTCACCTACAGGAAGCTGATTCAGGACATAGAGTAATATGCCAAGATATGCAACACTTGAGATAAAGAGGGAAAAAAAAGAGAACCATAATACAATCATACTTGCCATCACATGTCTCTGCAGGAAGGATGCTATTACGTTCCTTATTTTCTAAAACGACTGAGATCTTCAAATCATGTCGTTTATGTTTGGATGTTACAGAAATTAGAGAACATTTTGATACTGAAACAGCATAAAATTTCAAAGAAAGTTGGAGTAATCACTTCAATACTACCTTTTGTTCTCCAAGAAAAGAAACCATTTTATAGACAATAATTTGTAATTTCTTACCTAGTATCTTATTTTTCCAGAAATGGATTTTGTTAATATATGTGCCTATCCACCAGAATAAATGTCTTCATTTATCTGCATCTTGTGCAAACAGCAAGTCAATTAGATGTAAGTGGGAGTTCATCAGTAGCGCTTTTTAAAAATGCAAAAAATGTGGACAGGGACCCAATATACATCTTTTTCCACCATCACTTACTACATCCTCTTTCTTCCTTCCTAGGAAACACACCCAATCAATAAAAAGGCGTACATATTTGGTTCTTGACCTGGAAAGTGGAAGCAGAATGTTATGGATGTCTGGGATGACAGTTAATAGTGTTTTACATAATAATGTCACATACAACAGCCCTAAGAGTCCTGAAGGTCTTAACACTACTTCCTTAGTGATGTGATCGGAATGTCAGCCTTACTGGACTTAGTATTGTTTTCCACTTCCTTTTCTACCACTTGGCCAAAATTGTAATACATATTAACCGAATAAAAAAGTAATGTCATCTAAAGAAATTCTTATTGCAACAAGACATTATGTTGAAAAAACAACTTTACAACTTTGGCGGTGGATGGGGGGGAATCGGAGGGCAGGGATGATAAGGGGAAACAAAGGAGAAGGCAAAAATGTTTGATAAGAAATGTACTCATTACCTTGCTCATGTAATTATAACCCCTCTGTACTGTATTTTCACACAAAAAACTTATTAATATAAAAAAAGAAAGTCATTTAGGGCTCTGGGTATGTGGTTTCATGGAAGAGTTATTGCTTAGCATGCATGAAACCACATAAACAGAAAAAGAAACAGTGGAAGTGGTGTTTTGCCTCAAGTGGTATAATGCTAGCCTCGATAAAAAAAGAAGCTCAGGGACAGTTCCCTGGCCCTGAGTTCAAGCCCCAGGACTGTCAAAAGAGTCATTTAGCTAGGAAATGCAAAATAAAGAACCCATACTTGGAATATATAATTGCTCCTTCCAACTGATACCTATCAATAGTCCTTAATTCATGTACTTAACCTATATTAGAATACTGTGTTGAACAAAAAAAAAACCGTTTTGTTAATAGGTCATGGCAATTAATACCAAGAATGTGCTTAGATATCAGTGAAGATTAATCCTGAAAATTTAAAGATTCCAGGCTCTTGAGTGGCCACTGCTAATCACAATCAGAAGGGTAGTATAAGTGGAATTTGGAAATCTTTTTGGTAAGTTAAGACACCAAAAAGGCAGAGGTTAATTGGTAGTTTTGACAGAAGGAATAACTCCAGATGGAAGGAATAAATGATAATAATAACTAAGTTATACCATATACTGTTCTAGAGAACCATTTTTGATTATAAATAACCAAATAACTTAGGCTAGTTCGTAATTTCTGTGTGATAAATTGTATATACTTCTATGCTGCTCTTTCAAACTTGATCTCCTTTGCTTTCTACAAATCTGTCTTTCTCTATTTCTCTATGAACAATTTCTGATACTAAGTCCACAAATGCAGACAACAGAGGATGCTAATGTAAGAGTCCCTTATAGGTCATGAGTCATTAATGTAAGAACATGGAAAAAGAGGACATATTTATTGCTACCTCCATTTTATTGAAAAGCTGCAATGTCACACCATTTGATTCAAATTTCCATTCTTTGTCAACATAGTGTCATTAGGTGTACATAAATGCAAATATGAGCTGGGTGCTGGTGACTCACACTTGTAATACTAGCTACTCAGGAGGTTGAAACCAGAGGATGGTCGTTCAAAGCCACCCTGGTCAAGAAAATTCATGAAAATCTTATCTTCAATTACCACCAGAAATCTGGAAGTGGTGCTGTAACTAAAGTGGTGGAGCCCTCAACTTGAGCTGAAATGCTGAGGGACAGCGCCCAGGATCAGAGTTCAAGCCCCATGACCAACAGAAAAAGTTCCTCAAAAGGCACGATGAAGTCAATACTAATCTTCCCAAGCAGAGAACATAATTCCATAATGATTCAGCGCACCTACTTTTGCTGAGTTAAGTTATGGTTTCTTTGCTGAACATATTCTCTTCTTTTAAAAATTTGTCGAATACTAAGCTTTATAATAAACTTCATCTAACATGTATTGGTTCAAAAGAGAAATCCATACAGTTGATCTCACTTGGATTTATTACAGTCTCAAAGCCAACAGGCAGAAGAGTCTGTCAAACTCTTATCTTTAATTAAACACCAAAAAACCAGAAGTGGAGTTTTGGCTCAAGCAGTAGAGTACTAGCTATGGTGACAATAGGGCAGGAAAGACAACTGTTCAGGGACAGGGGCCAGACTTGAGTTCAAGCCCCAGAACCAGCACAAACTAAACAAACAAGCAAGCAAAAAACGTCCACATATTTATTTTGGACCATCCTTAAAGCACTGGTTTGAAAAGAGGCTCCTTTTGCTGATCATACTCACTGGATCCTGCTTTTTGGAATCCTTATTGCTATGGTGAACTCAGGACCAGATTAAAGTAATGGATAACTGACTTCTGCAACAAGACAATCATGTCAGGAGTGAAATATCTAGGCATGTTACCTTTAAACCTACATGTCTTTGTTTCTTTGCAGTAGAACACTTTTAAAACAAGGTTATTTCCTTTTAATCTATGTTGGCCTTCAAATGGCATATTGTTTACTTTTGTAATACTCTCAACTAGAAATTTACAGACAAGTTTTATGTGAGTAAAGAACACACTCGAAAAAGTCAGGGACAGAGTTTCCTTCAAGCTTTGAATTCTTTTCTTGTACAGTAAAGTGAGCGCACAAATTAAGTTGAACTTGTCATTTCTCTATGGTCAATTCCTCTCTTGGAATCAGTTTCCACTTCCAGTAACAGTTCCTTCCAGTTACTTCAAGTAACAATCTATGGTGCTGCTCCAGGTAAAATGAACGTTTTGTGGCTTCATTGAAATAGCACAAGCACATCTTTGTACATGAGATAAAGTGCTTCAGAAACAACTTAGTCATGAGAAAATACGGAATTTAAATCACTTATAAAACATTATACATGTACATATAGCCATATAAAATGATGTTAAGTGAAAGGGACTCCAAGATAGGACACAACTTGATTTTTCTTTATTGTTACCTAACAGGTACTATGTGATTTTTTTTTCTCTTCTATTTTCTACCACCATGGTATAAACTCTGTTTTTACTGTATTTGATGTCGGTGATCTGCATCTTGCATATACCTTTTTCTAATGTGGGTAGGGGAAGGGAAATAATAAAATGCTGAAACAAGGTTAGAGTATGACCCATTGTAACAATGAGTTCTACAAGACACTATGTAGAAAATGAACTTTATAACTTGGGGAGGGGAGGGGGGATTTGGGGCGGTGAGGAGGAAAGGGAAGATGGGAAAAACAAAAGAAGAGGTAACAATGCTTAATAGATTATGTACTAATTAACTTACAGATATAACTCTAAACCTTCTGAACAACATTTTTCCAATAAAAAACATGAAAAACCATTATCCTGGAGTACATTAAGTTCAAATTTCCTAAGTGCTCTATAAATTAAGACCAATTTTAAGTGAGAAGAAGGTTCTCAGAAATATGTGTGTGTGTTGTACATTTTTTCACAAGTGTACATAAGTTAACAGTAGGAGAAACAACATGAATAATAGGAGAAAAAGAAGTTCTGTGTTTAAGTATGGTTGTTCAAAACAGTATAGAAGACTCTGCAAATAGGACAAATTTGAAACAATAAAGCCAAGGCCAGTATGTATATCTATGGGAGTGATGTAGAGAAAGCATTACTACTCAGTGGAACATGAAGGATGAGGCCACTCTGTTTCTTCTTCTATCTCTAAATCATGGCAACTAATCATGCAAGTTTGTAAAAACTAGAATGGAAGAATAATTCTAGTTTCAAAGCAAGTCATATATAAGAGCATGAACTTAACTGGAAAAAGAAAGCCATGTGGAGAGAGCAGGAATTATACTAGCAATGAACTGTTGGCTAAGTTCACATATCTTTTACTTCTTTACTTTTCTTTTCCTTTGGTATTTGTGGGGCTTGAAGTCTGGGCCTGGGCACACTTCCTCTACTCTTCACCTTAAGGCTAGCAGTCTACCGCTTGATCCACAGTGCCACTTCCAGTTTTCTGGTTGTTAATTGGGGATAAGTGCTTCAGAAACTTTCCTACTTGTGCTTGATTTGAACTGCAATCCTCAGATCTCAGCCTCCTGAGTAGCTAGGATTATAGGTGTGAGCCACTGTCATCTGGCTTAAGATCACTTATCTAGCAGTGTACACTCAATGTATGTAATGTGTATTTTAATCTATTTTTATATGAATTCTTAAGTTAAAAATCTGGGCTACAGGTTAGACTTTACACTCACAAAACTGTTTCAAGTTTAAAAAATGATACTCCTGGAAAGATAAAACCTAAGAATGTAAAGGATTCTGGGAAGTTCAGTTTGCATCCAGCCTGGGAAAAAAAGTATTTGCCACAATACCTATAATTAATCAGCCTAAACCTGCTTTGTAAGAATGGCTGAAGTGATGGAATACTAGGTATGAGCAAGACTGCTGAATAAGAGCTTGAGGTTTTGGCATAAATACACGCAAGCATGCACATACACAGAGGCACTTATATGTGTAAACACACATATAAAACAACTCTCAGAATGTGTAGAAAAAGTTGGAAAATAACAGTAAATATGTCCTGAGTAAGACTACAACAAGTGATAATTTTAAATATTAGAAAGTCCTCAAGTGAACTTTCCCCCAAAAAGCTTGAGAATATTACAAAGATAGGGACCAGAGATATTAAGAAAGTCAAGTAATCATTATTAAAGGGATCAGATCCATGGAGGAATGAATCAGAGAACCCTGCAGGTGCATCTGAAAATGTTCATATCCTGTGTCAAATGTTAGAACATCTTTGAAAATTGTACATAAATAGTCAAACCAGTCAGTCTAGTGGATAAGATCATCGGAGAAGTTCAGAATTGCTAGCCTGTTTCTAGATTAAATAAACCAACAAACTATGGCAGGGCAATGTGATACAAGCCTAGAATTCTAGCACTCAGACTAAGATAGGAGATTAGAGAGTGGAATTACATAGCGATACCTTCCCTGGACCAGGTAGTATAATTTGTCTCAATAAAACAAGCCAAACAACAAGAAAGGAATACCCAGTTGGAAGTTTGGGCTAATTTTTTCACTATGTTTGGATAAGTCAAGTTTCCTAGTGAAATGCAACTCATATATCATCCTCACTTCTGTTTTACATGCTCTCTTCATTACAGAACATTGCTAGATGCAAAATAGCTCATGATTCCCAATCAAAAATTTGAAAAAGTAAGCACCATTCTGTTGGATTCTAAAGAAATGATGAAGGATTACAAAAGCTTAAGCCTGGAGAAATAGCAAAGTTCATCTAATGTAGGACTTTGGAGACCTGCCTAAATTAGAATTTAGATTTGAAATAATTGCTTTTTGTTTGTAATTTCATATTCTCTAGGATACTACAAAAATGTTTTCAAGTAGAAGATTTAATTTAGAAATTCACAAATGATTCTGGCATTCTAATTGCCTAGAATATTCTTTCAAGTGAGGTATAATTAGAAATTAGTTAATACATAATTCCAACAGATCATGTATAACATGATATTCTGAATAATCTAGACAAAGTTGCCAACAAATGGATGCTATTAATATATAAATTTAGAAAAAGAGCAATTTTTTTTAAATTTTACTTTTGTGAATCTTTTTTTTTAATATTATTTTATTTTATTTGAGAACATAGTGTACAGAGGGGCTACAATTACATGGGCAGGATAATGCATACATTTCTTACCAAGCATTGCAGCCTCATCCTTTGTTTACCCTTCACCTCACTTCCCAGCCTCCCCCCTCCCCCCACCTAATTATACCCCCCTCCCCCCCAACCGACATTGTAAAGCTGGTTTTGACATGACATTTTGTACTTCTCATTGTTGCAACAGGTCCACCTGAATCCTTAAACGACTTGTTTGCCCCCATCTCCTCCACATGTTATACTGACATCAAATATAGTGAAAGCGGGGGTTACACTGTGGGGGAGGGACATACAAAGCAACAAAGAAATAATCTTATAAATGCGTTAGAAACATGCATGAAAGAAACGAAAACATTAAAATACATATTTAAGGGTTCATTTTCCTAACATCACATTATCTGACCTTTTCCGATTGACTCATACCTATACTAGATATTGCAAATAAGGGAAACCATGGGACCTATGCTTCTTTGGGCCTGGCTTACTTCACTTAATATAATTTTTTCCAAGCCTTTCCATTTCCTAACAAATGGGGAAATGCCATTCTCTCTGATGGAGGCATAGAATTCCATTGTGTATATATACCACATTTTCTTAGGATCTACTGAGGGGCATCTGGGTTGGTTCCATATCTTAGCTATGGTAAATAATGCTGCAATAAACATAGTTGTGCTGGTAGCTTTAGTGTGGTCTTGTTTGTAAACATTTGGGTAAATGCCCAAAAGTGGGATTGCTGGATCATAGGGGAGATCTATGTGAAGTCTTTTGAGGAACATCCATACTGCTTTCCAAAGTGGTTGAACAAGTTTACATTCCCACCAACAATGAAGAAAGGTTCCTTTCTGTCCACATCCCCTCCAGCATCTGTTGTTGTTAGAGTTCTTGATTTTTGCTGTTCTAACTGGAGTGAGGTGATATCTCAATGTTGTTTTGATTTGCATTTCTTTTCTGGCTAGGGATGTTGAACATTTCTTCATGTGTCTATTGGCCATCCTACTTTCTTCTTCAGAGAAGCTTCTCTTTAAGTCTTTCACCCACTTATTTATTGGGCAGTTGTTTCTTTGAGGATTTGTTGTTGGGTGGTTTAATTTTTTGAGTTCCAAGTATATTTTAGATATGAGACCCTTGTCCGTTGTATGGCTAGTAAAGATCTTCTCCCAATCGGTGGGCTTTCTATTGATCTTGCTAGCTATGTCATTTGCCCTGCAGAAGCTCTGCAACCGTATGCAATCCCATTTGTCCAACCTTTCTTTGATTTGTTGTGCTTCCGGGTCTCTATTCAGAAAATTTCGGCCTGAGCCAAGGAGACCTAAGGTTTCTCCTATTCCATCCTGTAATGTTTTCAGAGTGTCTGCTTTGAGTTCAAGGTCTTTGATCCATTTGGAGTTGATTCTGGTGCAGGGTGATATATAAGGATCTAGCTTTAGTTTTCTACATGTAGTTAACCAATTTTGCCAGCACCATTTACTGAAGAGGCTGTCTTTCTTCCATTCTATTGTTTTAGCTTCCTTATCGAAGATTAGATGGCTATAGGTCTGTAGGTTCATTTCTGGGTTTTCAATTATATTCCATTGGTCCTGAGGTCTGTTCTTATGCCAATATCAAGCTGTTTTGATTAGTATGGCTTTATAGTAGAGTTTGAAATTTGGTATTGATATTCCTCCAGCAGTGTTCTTTCCGTTGAGGCGCGTTTTTGCTATTCGGGGTCTTTTATTGTTCCATATGAATTTTTGGATTGCCTCCTCTATTTCCTTGAAGAATGAGGGTGGAATTTTGATAGGTATCGCGTTGAATTTGTAGATAGCCTTGGGAAGTATTGCCATTTTCACGATGTTAATCTTGCCAATCCAGGAGCATGGGAGGTTTTGCCATTTTTTAAGTTCTGTGTTGATTTCCTTTTTCAAGATTTTAAAGTTTTCATCATAGAGGTCCTTCACTTCTTTGGTTAAGTTAATTCCTAGGTATTTTATTTTTTGTGGGGCTATTACAAATGGAGTTGCTTTCCTAATTTCAGCCACACTTTTCTCATTGTTGGCATATAGAAAAGCCATTGATTTTTGGGGTTAATTTTATAACCTGCTACTTTGCCAAAGTTTTGAATCAGCTTGAGTAATTTGGGAGTGGCGTCTATGGGATTCTTTAAATACAAGATCATGTCATCTGCAAAGAGGGAGAGTTTTATTTCTTCTTTCCCTATTTGGATCCCCTTTATGTCTGCTTCTTGTCTTATTGCTGTAGCTAGGCATTCTAATACTATATTGAACAGAAGTGGAGAGAGTGGGCATCCTTATCTTGTTCCTGAGTTAAGAGGAAATGGCTTTAGTTTTTCACCATTGAGTATAATGCTGGCTGTAGGTTTGTCATATACAGCCTTTATTGTATTGAGGAATGTTCCATGGATTCCTAATTTTTCCAGAACCTTCATCATAAAGGGGTGTTGGATATTGTCAAATGCTTTTTCTGCATCTATTGAGATAACCAGCTTTACATCCCTGAAATGAATCCTGTTTGATCATGGTGTATGATTTTTTGGATGAATTGTTGAAGTCGATTGGCCAAAATTTTGTTGAGAAGTTTTGCATCAATGTTCCTCAAAGAAATGGGTCTATAGTACTCTTTCTTTGATGAGTCCCTGCCTGGTTTTGGGATGAGGGTTATGATGGCTTCATAGAATGTGTTGGGTAGTGAGCTTTCTCTTTCAATTTCATTGAAGAGTTGGAGGAGTATTGGTGTGAGCTCTGCTTTGAAGGCTTGTAAAATTCCGCTGTAAAACCATCTGGTCCTGGACTTTTCTTAGCTGGGATGACTCTTATTGCTGTTTCTATTTCAATGCTTGATATGGGCCTGTTAAGCTGGTTTAACTCATCTTGGTTTAGTTTTGGCATGTCAATATTTGCTAGGAAAAGGTCCATTTCTGTCAAGTTCTCAAACTTATTAGCATAAAGTTTTGAGAAGTATTCCCTTATAATGTTCTGAATCTTGGTTGTTTCCGTGGTGATGTTTCCATTCTCATCTCTGAGTTTATTAATTTGGGTGTGTTCTCTCCTTTTTCTGATAAGGTTTGCTAAGGGTCTGTCAATTTTGTTAAGTTTTTCGAAGAACCATTTCTTTGTTTTGTTGATTCTTTCTATAGTTTTTTTTGGATTCTAATTCATTTAATTCTGATTTAATTTTGATTATTTCTTTCAGTCTACTGGATTGGGGTTTATCTTGCTGCTCTTTTTCAAGGAGGTTTAGATGTGTCATTAAATTGTTAGTTTCAGATCTCTCCAATTTGTTGATGTAGGAACTCAGAGCTATAAACTTGCCTCTGAGTACTGCCTTTGCTGTGTCCCAGAGGAGCTGGTAATTTGTGTGTTCATTTTTGTTGAATAGCATGAACATTTGAATTTCCTTTCTAATCTCTTCCATGACGCACTCATGATTCAGCAGTGTGTTGTTCAGCCTCCATGTGATACCGGACTTTCTTTGGTGGCTTTTGGTGTTGAGTTCTAATTTTATTCCCTTGTGGTCAGAGAGAATGCAAGGTATAATTTCAATGTTTCTGAATTTAGACAAGTTTGCTTTGTGGCCTAAAATGTGGTCTATTTTAGAAAACGTTCCATGTGCTGCTGAGAAGAACGAGTATTCTGATGCTGCTGGGTGAAATGTTCGGTAAATGTCTGTTAAGTCTAGTTGATCTATGCAGCTGTTTAGATCTACGGTTTCTCTGTTGAGTTTTTGCCGAGTTGATCTATCTAGTGGGGAGAGTGGTCTGTTAAAATCCCCAACAATTAATGTCTTTGGATCTATATGGGATTTGAGGGAAAGTAGTGTTTCTTTGATAAATTTGGGTGCTCCATTGTTTGGCGAATAGATATTTAGAATTGTAATATCCTCCTGAAGGAGAGATCCTTTAATTAGTATGTAGCGACCTTCTTTATCTCTTCTCACGAATTTTAATTTGAAGTCTATTTTATCTGATATTAGGATTGCAACTCCCGCCTGTTTATGAGGGCCATTTGCTTGGTAGATTTTGTTCCAGCCTTTAACATTGAAAATGTGTTTGTTTTTACGGGCAAGATGTGACTCCTGCAGGCAGCAGATAGAAGGGTCTTGTTTTTTAATCCAACTAGAAAGTCTGTGTCGCTTAATTGGAGAGTTCAGTGCCTTAACGTTAAGAGATAGGACTGAGAGGTATTTGGGAGTTCCTGCCATGTTATCCACCTTCTTGGGGGCTGCGAAAACTGGGTTCTTCCTAAGGTTCTTGGATTCTCAGTTTGGGAGCAGTTTCTTGGCCTTTGTTGCGGTCTTGTTGGTTTTCTATGTGTAGGACATCTTTAAGAATCTTTTGTAAGGCTGGTTTGGTGGAGATGTATTGTTTCAATTTTTCTTTGCTATGGAAGGTTTTTATTTGGCCTTCAGTTATGAAGGAGAGTTTAGCTGGGTACAGTATTCTTGGTTGATAATTGTTTGTTTTTAGGGCATGGCATACGTCATTCCAGGCTCTTCTTGCTTTGATTGTCTTTGCTGAGAAATCTGAGGTAATTCTAATTGGTTTCCCTTTGTAGGTGATTACCCTTTTGTCCCTGACAGCTTTAAGGATCTTTTCCTTGGTCTGGGTTGATCCTGTGTGGATTATAATGTGACGGTGGGATGTCCTATTCTGGTCTGGTCTATTTGGGGTTCTAAAAGCTTCTTGTATCTGAATAGGCCTATCTTTTTGTATGTTTGGGAAGTTCTCTGCTAGGATCATGTTAAACAAATTTCCTAGACCATTAACTTCTGTTTCTAGTTGCTCCTCTAGACCCATTATCCAGAGATTGGGCCTTCTGATGGTGTCTTCCAGATGTTGGATAGACCTATCATATTTCTTGGACTTGTCTTGGATGGTTGTATGTTCTTTCTCTATAATATCTAGGCTGTCTTCAATCCCTGAGATTCGATCTTCTGCATGGTCTAACCTGCTGTCAAGACTCTCCACTTTGTTTTTTATCTCTTTTCCTTCTAATTGTTCAGCTTTGATGGCTTCAAGTTCTTTGTTGAAGCTCTGTTTTAGGTCTTGTATGAATTTCTTTACTTCCTTAATTTGGTGTTCAGTGTTTGTTCTCAAATCACTTAGTTAATTGGTTATGGTTTCTTTGGACTCCCATTTCTTCTGTTGGGTTCTATTCAGCATTCCCTTTGTGGTCTCCCTGACTTTCTTCAGCTCTTTGTTAATGGATTCCATGAATGCCTTTAGTGATCTTTGTGTATTCTCTACCTAGTCTCTCAATTCCTTAATTACTCTTTGATTAGCTTCCTCCCATCTGTGGGATTCCTGCAGTTCTCTTTCTTCCTGTTCGTGGGAATCCTGCAGTTCTCTTTGAGTGTTCTCTGCCTGCTCACGCCATTCCTCCCTTTCTCTTTGAGCATTCTCAAGTTGTTCAGGCAAATCCTGTATCAGTTTTTGAGTAGCTTCCTCACGCTTATGATATTCCTGTATAAACTTCTGGGATGCCTCCTCTCTCTCCCTATCACGCTCATACAGAGTCCTTTGTACATTGTCAAACTTCTCATTTATCATGTTTGCTATAAGTGTTTGTTGAGCTATTTGGGAACTCTCCTCTGGATTATTCTTTATCTGTTCTAATCCCTGATTATCAAGATTGGGAATTGAGATACCCGAATTTGCCATTTTTCTTGTGTTTTTCCGGCTTACTCGGCCCATTTGAGATAAAGATTGCACCAGTTTTATGCTAGAACACTATCTTAAGGCAACCCTCAACCAAAGTTTGCATTTGTACAGTCAATAGTCTACAGATACAATCTAGTTCAACAGATACATCTATTCAACATCAAACAACTATATGTTAAAGGACTTCGAACCGCAGAAAAGAATTTGGAAAACCAGAAATTGTAAGGATTAGGGAGAGATGTGGGTAAAAAATAGGAATAGATTGGTGTGGGGAGGCACAGGGAGAGTTAACTATGTCCTAATCACAATGCAGGAAATGGGTTGGGTAGAATGCAAGTAGAGAGAGAGACAGACCAGAAAAAAATAGAAACGTAAAAATTAATGTTATTATAGAGGTTAAAAGACCGTCTATTCAGAGAGGAATGTGAATATGTTCCGAGAAGGAGAGGGACATAGAGGAGATGTGAAAAACTTTAAGGATGGGAAAGGGAGAAGAAAAGATCATAAGCTCAGTAGAGCTAGACAAAAAACAAAAAGATAAGAAAGAAAGAAAAAGAGAAAGAAGACAAGAAAAGAAAGGAAAACGCTCATTCACATATTCCTAAAATAAAAATTATAAGATGAGAAAAAAAAAAGTTACTGGAAAACAATTATTTTTTCAGAATAGGCAAAAAGTAAAGATCAATAAATGTTTTAGAAGGGAAAAAATATATATAAGGTAACAAAAAACAAAAAACAAGCAAAAAATGAAAGGAAGAAGAAAAAAAAGACAAAAAAAGAAAAAAAAGTCTTTTGATTTTTTTTTGGGGGGGGAAGAGTGGGAAGAATCCTGTATCTCCCTTTTGTCTCTAACCAGTCTCTTGTTGGAGTCTCTGGTCAGATTGAGGTCCTATGGCTTGATTGGTTTCTTAAGTTGGTTGGTTGGAAGAGGCAGAAAAATGCTCTGCTTTACCCAAGATTTTGAGATCCCCCTCCCAGGTTAGTTTTCTGGGAGGGTGATCTGCTTTGAGAATCACAAAAGAGGGGGATGTGGTGATGGGGCTAGGTTCTGGGTAGAGTTGAGGCCTTTCAACAAACAGTAGCTTTTCCCTGGGGCTATTTTGTGATAAAGCTCACAGCGCCCAGCCGGGAGCCATTCTCAGGGTTTCTGTTTTTCAATTGATTGTGGTGGCTGCTAGAGGGAGGGGCAGCCTCTGGCTCTGGTTACTCAGTGAGGCAAGGCACTCCAATGGCTGGTGCCTGAGCTGGGTGACTTTTCCCTGGATGGTGCTGAGTCTGGCAGGTCACTTCGCCATTAAGTTCTTGTGACCTGCTAAATGACTCGTTTTATTCCAAGGCCTGAGCTGGAGCTAGCAGCTCCTCTGAGCTTTGTCGGTATCCAAGATGGAGATCACCAGTGCTGGGGCGGGAGGGGTAGCCTTCCCTCCTCTGCTTCCTGAGAAGGAGTGAGGATGTCGGGGTTGTACTCACACCGAGTCTTGGATCCTGGGTCGTCTCTGGTCTGCAAACAGCAGGATGAAGATGTCTGCTCCTTGTCGGTTCTTGTTGGTGTTGAGTAGAATCCGCTCGTCCGCTGCGTCTGGCTCCTTTGTCCTGGACTCTCTGTGTCTCAGGTATGACCCCGCGGCGGTGGTCGCCGCCGCGACCCTGCCGCCGCAGCGGCAGCTGATGTGTTTCCTTGGCTTCCCCTCTCTTGTCTAACTCTCTGTCCTGTGATGGCACACTTGGTGTGATTCTCTGGCTTAGGACTGTTCACTAGAACTCTAAAACTGCTTTCTATGCGAGAGCTTGTTCAGATTCCAGCCTCTCCTCCGCCATCTTCCCGGATCTCCCCTCAAAAAGAGCAATTTTTTGAGGCTTTGGTGTAACATTGTATGAAGAGAGTAATTGTATGACATCTTTTTCTTCTACCTATACATAACACAGGAAGAAATTTCCTCACATACCTCTTAAATACTCATACAATGAGGGAAAAAAGCTACATTTAATGCTTGTTTATATTTTGTTTTTGTTGTTTAGTTTATGCTAGGGCTTGACCTCTATGTTTGGGCAATGTCCCTGAGCCTGTTTTTGCTCAAGACTACTGCTCTACCACTTGAACCTCAGTGCCACTTGTGTCTGGCTATTCCTTATGAGTTTATTGGAAATAAGAATCTAAGGAATCTTGCTACCTAGGTGGGTTTGAGCCATAATCTTCAGATCTTAATATTCAGATATTCTGATCTCCTGAATATCTATGATAGATAAAAATAATACATAATAAAATTAATATGAAATAATAATATAATACTATTTGCAAGTGTTCTGATCTCAAGAATACCACTGGAGGGAAAATGATGCAGAAAAGTTTAGTGTAGTGTTCTTTGCACAATTGGGAGGGCATCACAGCAGAAGTGTAGTATTTATTTCACAATAGTGATAAGCTAGTCATGATGTGAATTTAGGCAATTTTAAGGTGCACCTTACAAGTTGTAAACTGTAGGGCTAGGATAAAAACTTGGGATTGATTCTCATAGAAATAATAGTTTATTCTGATGAACAAATGTTTACTCTTCAGGAATTAATTATTATAGATAGGTCATAGTTTTATCTTCTACCAGAATGTGGCTATTTTTTCTATTCACTTTTACATATGTAACATCACATTGGAAATTTCATCTATTGCAGAATTAATTAAAATGCAAACAGATACTGTTTTAAATGTCTCTGGCATGGCATGATCAGAATTTGAAAATGATTAGTTAGTAGTCATCTGAATTTTGAAGAATACATATATTCTGTTGTCGTAACAATTATTCAGTTTTAAAAGTTAGGAGTTTCCGTAGAATTAAACTTTTCTCTTTTAGTATGAGGTAATGGTTTTTTCAACATAAAGGCAAATATATTGTGAAGATATTGTATAGTTTGATAACATTCAAGTTGATGACCCTCTGATAAAGAAAGGGGGAATAGAATGGTATTTACTATACCAATACAGTGAAATTATATTTTATGTAAGTTATTTTTTTATTTAATTTTATTATCAAGGTAATATATAGAAGAGGTTGCCGTAATTGTAAGATGGTGAATACATAACATGTAGAACTTTTTATCCACTACCTCACTTTTCTAACAGTTTTCCATCACCCCAATACCCTTCACTAGTTGTAATGTAAATTTCCATTATGTTGTCTTGTGAGCATTGCTATTACATTGGTTTATACTTTGTCCTTTGTCACGCCATGTTGTTGTTCCTCTTCCCTTCCCTAATTAAGATAAACATATATACAATAACACATGATACTGAAATCAAATACAGCAGGGGACAAGCCATAGGGGAAAACACAAAAGAAATAAGAATCACAGAGTACATTAAAAACAACAACCACGAAGAAAACCTTTGTTTCCATATGTAGAAGTTCATTTTGTTCATCATCATCTTATACATAGCTACTGAGCCATTCTGCTCATCTGCTAGGACTATCCTAGATATTTCCTACTTGTTGCAAATTAGGGAAACCATGAAATCTCTTTCTTTGTGTCTTGTTTATTTTACTTAGTAGGATTTTTCCATTTCCATATGAATTGCAAGCATAGAATTCCACAGTGTATATATTTATCACATTTTGTCAATTCGTTCATCTCCTAAGAGGCATATTGACTTAAAACATGATTGCATGTAAGTATCACTTAGGGTCATTCAAAAATGACAGATGCCACCTCCCCAGATATACTAAAATCATGATTTTTATGAAGATAGGATTTCATGTTGGTACAAGTGTTGAGATATCTAGATGAGTCTAATGTATATCTTGCACTGAATTAGGCAGGAAGATATCCAATATCATATGGGTTAAAATGGTAGTGACAAAATATTCCCTTGAGAAAGATAGAGGAGGCTTCCAGAAGTATGAATTAGTTCAGATAATTTTGAAGGATTTAGAAATGCAAGCTCAAGTATGTCTCTTTAAATAAAAATTATGTAATTGTTAGGGCAAAAGATGGGGAGGGGAAAGAAAACGACTGACAGCAGATCATTTTCCCAAGTTAGAGTATAAAAAGACATAATCTACAACTTCCCAGTTAAAAGGAGAGTAATATACTATGTCCCACTTAATTTAGGTACATGCAAAAAATTTACTTGGGTTTTTCCTACTTTAACCCACCAAAATAAGTGAAGTCTTATAGGAAAAATTATGTTATTTCCATTACTTCAACCTGAACACTAACTGAGATGAGCCCTCTTTTTCTCACTTTGCACTTGGAAAATAGTCCCTAAGTTGTTGATGATGTGGCTGATTAGAGTCAGAGTTAGGGGCTTCTACTTGTACAATTATCCCCAAAGAGTTTAAAGCAGTTTTTCCCCAAGATACCCAACTACATTTTCTTAAGCTGTACTTTGAACCCACCCTCACACCTGAGCACATAATTTGAAATTATACTTCAGCATTTCCTTGGCACATTCCACTTTGTGCCTTTCGCTTTTTTGCACATTCCTTTTGAGTTCATAGTTTCTCTCTTTCCATTTCATCTATACAAACTGCTAAGAACATTGTTCAACTACCACTTCTTGTTTGCACAAGACCAGTCTATGTATGAAAGTACTTTGTCCATATTAAGCAATAGGGTAGTACTCACTCTTTGAGGAGAAAAGTTCCACAGTGTAACCCTATGCCCACATTAGAGAATGTAGAATTTAAAGCATTTTGAGAAAAACTGATATTAGAATTGAAAATCTTCTTAGGTCAATTTCCATGGGACTCATTAGGTTTCCCATGAGAAATATAAATATCCACAAAATCTAAAGCTATTTAGTAAGTATCCTTATTAACACTAGATCCAAGATGTTGTGTTAGTACAAGTCAGCATTGTAGGTGAATCCTTCCCTACTTGCCAATGGGTATGAGAAAATGAAAGGAAGGCATTACAGCAAAATATCTTACCTTTTTAGGCATTCAGTCGTACTGGTGAGGGTAAAGTCTGAACTCTCCAATTCAATAAAAGCTTGAAGTTTATAAAAGCATTCCCTACATATAAGAATTTGTGGCAGGATGATTGACAGGGTTATTTCACCATGGAGATATCCCTAACAAGAACTAGAGTTAAATGGAGTATATGGCAGTTATGATGTGTCAATGACTATTGAGGCATTTTCTATTCTAAAGAAGAATCAATTCGTGGAGTCTTCAGTCACATCAGTAATGCTGTTTGTTCAACCTAATACTTAGTGTTACTTGGCTTACATTTATAACAAATAGGCTCATAAGACATCCAAACATATCTAAAAATATTTCAATAAAATCCCAAACTGATGTGGATACATGGGCCACACATTGGAACTGTAGGACAAATTAGGCTTGTCTGTGCTGTAGTTCAATCTACAATCTCCTGAATAAACAAAGCCTTCAAAAATGTTCACACAATACCTATGAGTAAAGTTCATGACAGTTATATCTGTATAATTTTTCTAAGTTCAGGATAAAAACATTGGTTCCCAAAATTTAAAATCAACAGGATCTGTTGAATTTATGGATCCAGAATTTTATGGCTTCATATTCATATCCCAAAATTTTATCAATATGACTTTCACCAAAACAATGATCTTATTGAACTTGTCTATGTCCTTTTACTTTTCAAATCCAAATAGCATATTTCTTTCAATATCTTCTTTCAAATTCCTTCCTTTACGTCTGTAAATCTGTGTTTGTTACTTTTTTATTTCCTTATTTATCTCTTTCTTCCAATCTTGTCTACAGTGGTGCCCACATTGCTCACACCTGTGTCAGAACTTTCCTTTTCCTTTTCCTTTCAATAATGCCCCCAATTTTATTATTCTTTTTCATATTCATGGTTGTGGATATTTTGATGATGTCTAAACAGACCCATCTTTGCAACTAAACTTTAGAACTATCAGATTTTTCCCCTAAATCCATCATTTCCACCTGTGGTCCTTATAACTAAGAGTAGAACTAACAGAGTTGCCAGCCAAACGTGTGGAAGCACATTAGATTTCTTCTTACCCTTCTACTCCCTCCCATTAGATAAGATGAATGATCCAGATTTTCTCAGTTTCTGTCACTCAAATGATTTCTAATTTTTGGGTGGGTGCATTCGTTGGGCCTGACCTCTGGGCCTGGGAGCTGTCCCTCAGTTCTTCAGCTCAAGACGAGCACTCTACCACTTGAGCCACAGCACCACTTTCGGCTTTCTTCTCTGCTTATGTGGTGCTGAGAAATCGAATCCAGGGCTTCATGCATGCAAGGCAAGCGTGCTACCACTGAGCCACCTTCCCAGCCCCCACTGAAATGATTTCTATATACTACTTTTTATGCCCCTGACACCAGCCTGTTTCATTTACTCAACACTGTCACCTAGTCCTAAAACAACCGTATCCAAAGTATGCTTTTTTCCCATAGTCTTTTCATATTGGTCCCCTCCATCACCAAATTACTCTCTTTGTAAGCACACAGAGTGAAGAACTCAGACACAAATTCTAGTATCATTATTTACTCACTACATTGACTGTTGGCCTTACATTTCTCATCTATAAATGAATGTAATCTACCAGAAATAATGAAGAATATATGGGTTGACTTCTAGAGCAGGAAAAAAGAAAAGTGAAGAGTCCTTACATTTTCCACCTTACCTTACAAATAAGGAAAGACTCAAATTCAGTTTGTTGGTATAAAGTCACAAATTGTTTCCTGCAGAAATAAAAATAAATTTTACCTCCTGGCTCTAAGGTCTATGTCATTTTAAGGTAACTACAGATATGTAAGTGGTACTATGTAAAAATAAATAGTGTCATGTTTTTTCAGATGTATTGAAGAACATACCCTTAATATATCATTGGAAACATTGGTTACTGAATAGTATCTATAGGAGAATGTTTTTGAACTAATCACACTAAGCTGAAAACTATACCTTAGTCCATCAAAATATGGAAATAAATAATTTTATTTATAAGAAAATAATACCACCAAGAAAAGTGTGTATACATTAGAGAGACTTCAGGAATAACATTAGGGTTTTTACTGTCTCTACCCATTTATGTGATAGTATTTCTTGATATTGAAACTCTCCTCTTGTTATTCTTATTGTATGTAATCCAACGCTATTTTTTACTATATATTTAAAATGGGAAATATAGCTTCAAAAATGTGTAAAGTTTTTTCCTTTTCAATCACAATATTGTCATTATCAGGGTACTCTGTGATCATCATTATCCTCATCAAAATTATTATTAGAATCATAAGTGGTAACTATTGAAACTCTGATATGTATCTATGATTTTGCAATTATTCGTTTTGTCTTTAGATTAATAATTTTAATGTTACCACTGTGAATGCATCTATATTAAAATTTTGAACAAAGAAACAAAAGACTAAACCATAGCACGTAGCTTGGCTATGTGCTTATAACATATTATAGAATAGATTTTTGAAGTATTGCAATTTCCTAACAAGTACGAATTAACTTCCTCTCTCCTCACCACTACACACAAATATTTAAGAGTTTGAACAGAATTATTTCCAGTAATATAATACAATATCATGTGTATATCTAAAATTCCCTTAAAAGTAATAAACGCTACATTCTATAGAAATATTAGATATTTTATTCTAGGAAACTTTTGGAAAAACATACTGTATATCTTTGAAATAAAAAGGTAAAAAAATAGTAGCATAAGAAGTTTTAGAAGGAGTCTGTCTTCAGAAATGTATTTGTATATATATATATATATATATATTATGTGTAGAAAGACATACATTCTTAGAGATTGTCATCAGAAATACATACATATATCTAAATTTATGTGTAGAACGATATACATTATAATGAAACAAAAATCTTGAAACATAATTAAAATTAAAAAATACATTAAACCAAGTGCCAGTGACTCACACCTATAATTCGAGCTATTCTGGGTAATGAGGTCTTAGAATTATTTTTGAAACTAGCCCAGACAGAAAAGTACTTGTTAGATTCTCTAATTAGCCACTAAAACCAGGAATTAGCTCAATACCTCAAGTTGTAGATTGCTGGCTTTGAACACAAAATGGCTTAGGGACAATGCATAACCTTGCAAACAACATCTAGAACAACAACAAAATATATCACATTAATTTCACAGAAGCATCTTTTACCTGCTGTGAACATTTCTTAGAAACATGAATACATGCCCATGGAAAATGTTAGGTAAAAAGTATAGAATATTTACATCTATGTTAAAGACATGACTATTTAGATTGTTTAAGATATTTAGGTAATGATTTAAAATTAAGAATAATGATAATATATTGGGACTGTCTTTCATTCTATTTTACAATAGTAATAAAATATTTGTAATTATTCTGTAAAATTACTCTGGCTTGGTATTTGAATTATAATAAGTGATATACATTTTTAAATGATTTCCATAGGAAAGTATAATTTTAATGCTATTAATTCTTTTGTAATTTCAAAACAATTAAGAAAATTATTCCAAGGCTGGTTTTCTCTAAAACTATATTTGTTTTCTTATTCTAATTTTCATATGTTCGTAGAAATTAAAATTCCAAAAATTCAATGGATGTTGGCATTCAGGATCATCTTCATAGATACTAATAATGGAGTCGCTTAAGTGGAATTGTTTTATTTCATTTGTTTTTGTCACAAATAAATCAAGATGATTGTATGTTTTGTTTCTTTTCACTTTATTAGCTCTTATCCTGAGAATACTTTTTTCTAGCAAAGTAGAGAAAAGCAATTGGATTGAGCAAGTAACATATGGCTATCAAAAAATGCAGATGCATAGATTTGTGTTTTCTATCATTTGCTAAAAGTTTCTTCCAGAAAAGGTTATCAATTATGTATAAGTGATGTATAATTCCTAGATATTCCAGTTATCACATACATTTTTTGATTGGGTTATCTCTGCATAAAGTATAAAACAGACAAAAAACTCAAAATAAACAGAACTCACATCTTTGTTTTAGAAACTGCAGTTTACAAAGAATTTTTAGCCAACACCAAAAACATTAGTCATTTTGCATTTTGTAGGAAGTATTTTTAACTATAGTTTTATTTTTTTGCTGACATGAAATTCACATACAATATATTATCTCCTTTCATTGTATACGTTTTAGTGCTTTGGAAGTGAATTGTACACTCTTAGGTTTTCCAAGCCTAATTTTCACAAACTTGGATTTCTTCAAATAGAAATGCTATAAATTTTAGAACAGATATTAAAATAGATATAAAATTGAGTTACAGGAATTTGTCCTGCATACATCTTCTATAGGGTATCTTTTCAAAATTTGTTTTGAGGAATTATTTCAGGTTCTCACTCATACTGTCCAAGTGCACAGTCAATGAACTACATTCCCGATCCATTCAAGTTTTTTACTTCTCTTTAATACATACATAGAAGTGTAATAGTTAGAACATATACAATTCTCTTTGACCTTTTAAAGACTTGAAAAATTGCTTAATAAAATGACTGCAGTATTACACAAATCATTCTACTATGCGAAGTATATCAATTACTCCACAAATGCATTACTATATTTGGTGTCATCTTTTTATATTTTGGTCATATTACTGAATTTTCTTTTTCTTTTTTCTTAGATACTAAAGAGGAGCTTAATTCATATGCTCCTCCTATTGACTATTAATTCATATATGTCCTTTATAGAAATATCCTGTTCAGGAAAAATTTATACAGAATTAGAAGATATAATAGTACTTAAGATTCAGGATCACTGTAGCATTAACATTGTAGCATTAACAAATATGTGCCCTCTATCTGTTGGATATGTTTTCACTACTTTCATAGAATTAAGAAAGATCATCAGTTGATATTAGTTCATTCTTGCTTTTCTTTAGCCACTAATGCTTTCCATGTCAAATTTTTGGAAACCGTTACTGATCCATTGTCATGAATTTTTACATGTATGTTTTGTAGGATTTTACAACTCACATTTACTTTGATAATCATTTTTTATTTAAAAATTTTTGTATAAGGTTTGAGGTAGTAGTCTAAGATCATTCTTTAAAACTAGAGAGGCAGTAGTGCCAATATACCCATTTAATATTCTATTTTTCTTTTATTAAGTCATGGCATCCTTTTCAAAATCTATTGACAATAAAACTAAGAATTTATTTTTGATAAATCTGTTACATTCTTCTATGTGTCAGTTCTTTCACTAATAAACATGGTAATAAGATTCAAATCTAGTTAGAGTGCTCAAACTACACCATTTTACAAGATTGTTCTGATTGACCTGTATTCCTTGAATTTACATACAAGTTTATTGAGCAGGTGGACCAATATTCTACAGATATCTAGATGTTTGATAGTCACTCATATTTTGCACCTTGTGAAAACACAAGACCCCAGATATTATATAGTGAAAAATGTCTTTAGAGAATGCTTAAAACAACTAAAATTAATTTAGGAATGAGTTAAGATTTAGATAGCACTATAGAATAATAAAGTTGAATGATAACGACTACAGAGAAGAGTGAAAGGGGATAGAATGATGGGCCACCTAGGAGCTGTATGTCATTGTTATTGTGTTTCAAAAACAGAAAGACTTCAGAGAAGAGAAGGAGGAAAATAATCAAAGGGTCCTTAATCAAGTTCTTTTTAATCCACCTAATAGTGTGGACTGAGAGTCAGAGAATATAGGAAAAATAAAATAGAAAATAAAGCATTATATAGACCTCTTACAATGTAAATAAATTGTAATAGCAATATGATAATTAATTTCCAAAGAAATAAAGTAAACAATAGCTAAACTCTAAAGGCAAAAAGAATGAAGAGAGAAAAGAAGCAAAGCAAAACCTTTATCAATAACAAACACAAGAATTTGGAAGTGAAAAAGCAGTGGAAATACTCTAAATAACAATACAAATTGCTAACATGGATAGAAAATGGATCACATTTAATCATATATAATTTTGAAAAAACATACTAGGAATGAAAATTTTAAAGCCATAATTTAAAACACTATTTACATTATAACTACACAGTATAGTTCAGTGGTAAAATCTTGACTTAGCATATGTGAAATAATGATGTGATCTCCCAAGCATTACAAAGGTTCACACAAAGCACACACACACAAAAACCACATAAACACACACACACACACACACATACACACACATACCACATACACACATTTGGAATATTGATATTATAATATTAAATAGAGGAAATTATCACAAATAATAAAAAGATTAATATATGAAATCATAATATTGCTCATATTATTTAAACGTTTAGTAGAAATCAAATGATCACAATATACTTGGATTCTTATAGATTAAGTAAATGGAAAATTAAGAAATAGAAGACATGAGAACCTTTGTAAATAAGTTTTAAATAATAAACATTTTGAAACATGTATCCTTTAAATTTGACAAAAGATTAATATTACTGGTATTTAAGTCTCAAGATTTAGAATACAATAACCAGGTGCTCTATATCTCGCTATGAGTGGCTATATCTCAAATCATTTCACTCTGGATATTTTTATGATAAGGTCTCATAGTTTTTCAGGCTCTCCCGAATTACAAACCCTATTCACAGTTACTACCATAGGTAGAAAACGGAACACCCAAATCACCATGCCCAGCTCAAACTTTTTTTTTAATTCAAGTACAAATATTTACAAAAAAGTGACCAGGAAATGAAGCCTTTCTTAATATAGTATGTGATTCTTGAAAATACAGTAATTATTTGTTACCTGGAAAAATATGTTTAGAACTATAAGAAAAGCAATTTATGTAAATTCACCAACCATATAATAATTAAGAAAATAATATTAAATATTCATATGTTAAATATTTTAAAAGTAACATATTTGTGAATAATTTACATGTGTAAAAATCATGCAAAATTAAATGAACTAATCCTACAACTCTGAAAAAAGAATTATCTTAAAAAACAAGAAAATAATTAAGACCAAAAGTTGAAATATAGAAAATAAAATGAAGTGTACCCTTTAGTTGCTTTAAGTAACTGTAAACACTTTTTATATCAATTTTATAATAAAAAAAGTATGAAAAAGAAAGCAAAAGTACATTTGAACAATACCAACAGCAAAAGCATCAGTAATTGAGTGTACAAAAAAAAATCGATGGAGGGGATAACAATATTCCTTCCAAAAGAAATGTACTCATTACCTTAATTATGTAACTGTAACCCCTCTGTACATTACCTTTAAATAAATTATATTGAAATTAAAAATAAAACAGATAATATAGCAATTACGAATTCTTAGGAGCCATTAGTTAAAAACTTTATAAAAAACTGCCCCAAGTAACCAAGGAATATATTTTGATGATACTATTTAAATACATAAACTTCAGCAGAAAAGCAAAATGTTTAAAATCTTTTACAAATAAAGTAATAAATTAGAATATATTACTATAATAATCATTGAATGGATTTTTAATGGCAGTCACATATGTAAGAAATGAGGCAATATGCCATTCGTTTGCACTTAATAAGTGAGAAAGAATTTTTTAGGTCTTTTAAAATATATCATAAATTTAATGAAGAAGCTATTCTGTCACATCATATGATAATTAGATAAAGATGATATTAGAGCAAAGAACAGATTGTACTAAGTTTTGGGATGTTAATGTATGTACTTATTTTGGTTTTGGAAAATTGTGAGATTTTAAACTTGTTCTTGTGGAAAGGGAACCCCTATCCTAAAATTAACCACTGATATAATTCCAGCCTAACAAGAACAATAATGCTAGGCTGGCATTATATCAGTGGTTAATTTTAGGACAGGGGTTCCCTTTCCACAAGGACATGCACCTGATGCATCAATGGCATCCGAGTTGCACACCAACTTGTCTAGTTTCCTGGATCCTGCAGTCCTTCCAATTTTAGTCTCTAGATAGTGCAGGATGGTGGAAATGATCCAATGCACCCAGGTATAGATTGGGAAGGAACTCCCCTAAAATTTGTCCTGCTCTTTGTTCTCAAGCGTCCTAAGTAGTTAAAAGTAGAGATTGGAGCCCCTGAAGCCAAGCAGTAACAGTATTTTTAAAGCAATTAGACACATAGATGACAGGCTTGTGATTACCTCAGGAAAAGGATAAAAAAGCAGTGAAGTATAGAGGACAGACAGAATTTTAATTAGCTACTCAGAGGTTGAATTAGCTTAGCTAGCTACTCGGGAGTCCGAGATCAGAAGACCACTGTTCAAAGCCAGTCCAATCATGAAAAAACATGTGATTATCTCCAAAAAAACCAGAAGTGCAGCAGTGGCTCAAGTGGTAGACCACTATCCTGGGGCACAGAAGCTTAGAGCAGGAATGATGAATGCATGCATGAGCACATGAACATGCACGTGTGTGTACACACAAATGAGTATTTCAATGCAGAGTTCTTTATTTTTTTACCTTGCTGTACTTTATTTCCCTGTATTAGTTCACAAATTAACAAAATTAGCAAAGCAACTATTTACATACAACTCATCATGTTTCTCTAAAGTCTACTCTCTTCATGGCAGCCTGCTTTTATTTGACCCAAAAGTAAATTATTCAGGAGATCAATTCATCTCCCTCAACTCTGTGATGTTGGATGATTGTTTAAGTTCTTCCTAGCAATGTAATTTTGTGAATTCCTGCATCAAGTAGCATATTTCTTTCATGAACTGGGAAGCCTCTGGGGAAAAAAAAACCTATAGGTTTTACTCCTCCTGGCAAGCATCTGGAAATTTATTAACTTCATATAACCCATGATCAGTCTATGTATGCCAAAGACGGCTGTGAATATAAAAAGACCCTTCTAAGCACATAGAATTCATATACCATTAATAGGTATAAAGGTTTTTTTATTATTCTGAAAATACCATAGAGAGGAGTTACAATTACATGGTCAAGATAATGAATACATTTCTTATCAAGCATTGTTGCCTCCTCCTTTGTTTCCCCTTTCTATCCCTTTCCATCTCACCCCTTCTGCCCCTCCCCGTTATTCCCCGCCTTGCGAAAGTTTTAAAGTTCGTTTTTCGACATAACATCTTGTAAATCTCATTGTTACAATGGGTCCAACTCTATCCCTTTTTAAACGATTTGTTTTTCCCATCCCCTCCACAAATTATACCAACATAAAATACAGTGAAAACAGGAGTTATATCATGGGGGAGGGACATACAAAGGAACAAAAATTCATCTTATAAATATATTACAAACAATCGCATGAAAGAAAAAAATATTTGAATACTTATGCTGGGGTACATTTCACATAACATAAACGAATCTTACCTTTTCTGCTTGTCTCAGACGTATACTATTTACTACCAATAAGGGAAACTATGGCGCCTAAGTGCCTTTGGGCCTGGCTTACTTCACTTAATATAATTTTTTCCAAGACTTTCATTTTCCTGACAATGGGGAATTGTCATTCTTTCTGATGGAGGCAAAGAGTTCCATTGTGTATATATACTACAATTTCTTGATCCATTCATCTACTGAGGGGCATTTGGGTTGGTTCTAAGCTTAGCTATGGTAAATAATGTTGCCATAAACATAGTTGTGCGGAGAGCTTTAGTGTGGTCTTCTTTGTGATCATTTGGGTAAATGCCCAAAAGTAGGATTGCTCAGTCATAGGGGAGCTCTAAGTAGAGTCTTTTGAGGAACCTCCATACCACTTGCCAAAGTGGTTGACCAAGTTTACACTACCACCAACAATGCAGTAGGGTTCCCCTATCCACATCTCCTCCTGAATCTGTTGTTATTAGAGTTCTTGATTTTAGCCATTCTAACTGGGGTGAGGTGGTATCTCAATGTTGTTTTGATTTGCATTTTACTATGGCTAGGGAGGTTGAGCATTTCTTCGTGTGTCTATTGGCCATCCTTCTATCTTCTTCAAAGAAGTATCTCTTTCGCCCACTTATTTATTGGGCAGTTGTTTCTTTTAGGATTTGTTGTTGGGGGATGTAATTTTTTGGAGTTCCAAGAATATTTTTGATATGAGACCCTTGTCCGTTGTATGGATAGTGAAGATCTTCTCCCAATCCTTAGGCTTTCTATTGATCTTGCTAGCTATGTCTTTGCCATGCAGAAGCTCTGCAACTTCATGCAATCCTATTTGTCCAACCTTTCTTTGATTTGTTGTGTTTCTGGGTATCTATTAAGAAAATTTCGGCCTTTTCCAAGGAGATCTATGGTTTCTCCTATTCCATCCTGTAAAGTTTTCAGAGTGTCTGCTTTGACTCTGAGGACTTTGATCCATTTGGAGTTGATTCTGGTGCAGGGTGATATATAAGGATCTAGCTTTAGTTTTCTACAAGTAATTAACCAGTTTTGAGAGGACCATTTACTGAAGAGGCTGTCTTCCTTCCATTCTATTTTTTTTAGCTGCCTTATCAAGATTAGATGGCTGTAGTTCTTTAGGTTCATTTCTGGGTTTTCAATTCTATTCCATTGGTCCTGAGGTCTGTTCTTGTGCCAGTACCAAGCTGTTTTGATTACTATGGTTTTCTAGAAGAGTTTGAAATTTGTTATTGATTTTCTTCCAGTCCTGTTCTTTCTGTTAAGGATCGTTTTTGCTATATGTGGTCTTTTATTGTTCCATATATATTTTTGGATTGCCTTTTCTATTTCCTTGAAGAATGAGGTTGGAATATTGATAGGTATCATATTCAATTTATAGATAGCATTGGGAAGTATTGCCATTTTTATGGTGTTGATCTTTCCAATCTAAGAACATGGGTTTTTTTGCCACTTTCTAAGTCTGTTTTGATTTCCTTTTTTAGGTATTTAAAGTTTTCATCATAGAGGTCCTTCACTCATTTGGTTAAGTTAATTCCTAGGTATTTCATTTTTTGTGGGGCTATTAGGAATGGAGTTGCTTTCCTAAGTTCAGCCACAATTTTCTCATTGTTGGCATACAGAAAAGCCATTGATTTTTGAGGATTCATTTCATACACTGCTACTTGCCAAAGTTTTGAGTCACCTTGAGTAACTTGGGAGTGGATTCTTTAAATACAAGATCATGTCATATGCAAAGAGAGGGAGTTTTACTTCTTCTTTCCCTATTGGGATCACCTTTATGTTCACATCTTGTCTTATTGGTGTAGATAGGCATTCTAATACTAGATTGAAGAGCAGAAGAGAGAGTGGGCATCCTTGTCTCATTCCTGAGTTTAGAGGAAATAGCTTTAGTTTTCACCATTGAGTATAATGCTTTCTGTAGTCTTGTCATACACAGCCTTTATTGTATTGAGGAATGTTCCATGGTTTCCTAATTTTTCCAGGACCTTCACCACAAAGGGGTGTTGGATCTTGTCAAAAGCTTTTTCTGCATCTATTGAGATAACCATGTGGTTCTTATCCTTGCTCTTTTTGATGTGATGAATTATGTTAATTGATTTGCGTATATTGAAGCAGCTTTGTATCGCTGAAATAAATCCTGTTTGCTCATCGTGTATGATTTTTTGGATGAATTGTTGAAATCGATTAGCCAAAATTTTGTTGAGAGTCTTTGCATCAATGTTCATGAAAGAAATAGGTCTATACTGCTCTTTCTTTGATGAGGGTTTTGGTATGAGGGTAATGATGGCTTCATAGAAAGTGTTCGCTTTATTGGGGAGTTACATCCGTTAATATTGAGAGATAGGACTGAGAGGTATTTGGATGTTCCTGCCATTTTATCCTCCTTCTTGGGAGCTACGCCTACTGCATTCTTCCTATGGTTCTTTGATTCTGTTTTGGTGTGGTTTCTTGGCCTTTATTGTGGTCTTTTTTTTCTATGTGTAGGACATCTTTAACTATCTTTTGTAGAGCTGATTTGAGGGGCATATATTGTTTGTTTTTCTTTGCTATGGAAGATTTTTATTTTACCTTCAGTTATGAAGGAGAGTTTACCTGGGTACACTATTCTTGGTTGATAGTTGTTTGTCTTTAGGGCATGGCATACATCATTCCAGGCTCTTCTTGCTTTAATTGTCTCTGTTGAGAAATCTGAGGTGATTCTAATTGGATTTCCTTTATAGGTGACTGATCTTTTCTCCTTGGCAGCTTTAAGGATCTTTTCCTTGATCTGAATTGATCATGTGTGGATTATAATGTGATGATGGGATGTCCTGTTTTTGTCTGGTCTATTTGGAGTTCTAAAAGCTTCTTGTATCTGAATGCCTATCTTTTTGCATGTTGGGAAGTTTTCTGCTGGGATCCTGTTAAACAAATTAACTTCTGTCTCTATGTGCTCCTCTACACCCATTTCCCTCAGATAAGACCTTCTGATGGTGTCTTCCAAGTGTTGAATAGATTTATCATATTTCTTGAATTTGTCTTGGATAGTTGTATGTTCTTTCTCTATAATACCTAGGCTGTCTTCAATGTCGGAGATTCAATCTTCTGCATGGTCTAACCTGATGTCAAGACTTTCTACTACATTTTTTCATTTCTTTTGCCGACCACGGTTTTTATTGCTTCAAAATCTTTGTTGGAGCTTTGTTTTAGATCTTGTATGAAATTCTTTACTTCCTTAATTTGTGTTCAGTGTTTATTCTCAAATCACTTGGATGATTGGTTATGGTTTCCTTGGACTCCCATTGCTTCTGTTGGGCTCCATTCAGCATTCTCTTTGTGGTCTCCCTGACTCCTTTCAGGTGCCTGTTTATGGATTCCATGAATGGCTCTATTGATCTTTGTCTATGCTCATCCCGCTCTTGCACTTCTTGTATTACTCTTTGATTAGATTTCTCACGTTCATGCAACTTGTGTAGTTCTCTTTGTCTGATCTCAGCCTGCTCACACAATTCCTTTATTTCTCTTTGAGTGTTCTCAACCTGCTCACCCAATTCCAGTATCAACCTTTTAGTATCTTCCTCAAGCCCATGAGCTTCCTGTTTTGATCTTTGGTTTGCCTCCTCTCTCTCCCTATCACGCTCACACTGAGTCCTTTGCAGGGTTTCAATCATTTCATTTACCATGTTTACCAGTAATGTTTGTAGAGCTTTTTGGGAACTCTCCTCTGGATTATTCATTATCTGTTCTATCACCTGATTATCTTGAGTGGGAATTGAGATACCCGGACTTGCCATTTTTCCTTGTGTTTTTCTTGCTTCTTCTGCCCATTTGGGATTAAAGTAATGCTAGTTTTGTGCTAGAACACCATTTTAAGGCAAGCATCAACCAAAGTCCTGTAATTGCATAGTCAAAAGTCGGCAGATACAATCTATTTCAAGAGATACAGTCTATTCAACATTAAACAACTTTATATTAATGGGGTAAGAATAGCAAAGAAGAATTTGACAAACCAGAAATCATTATGTTTAGGGAGAAAGGTGTGGAAAAATAGAGTTAGAGGGATGTGGAAATGTAAAAGGAGAATGAAATTAACCAAGTCCTTCTCTCAAGAGGGAAATGGATTGGAAAGAATGAAAGGAGAGAGAGAAAAAAATTAAAAGAAGAGACAAGAAAAAAAACGGAAAGACAAATATTTAAATTTAAAAAGTGAAACTCTTAAAAGTAATGAAAATTTAAAGAAGTGACATTGAGAGATGAACGGGAATAGGATGAGAGGAGGGGAGGGATAGAAAGGAGACCTGAAAAACTAAAAAAAAATAATTTGTGGAGGGGAAGAGGAAAAACAAGTCGTTTAAATAAGACACAGGTGGACCTGTTGCAACAATAAGAAGTACAAGTTGTCATGTCGAAAACGAACTGTACAACTTTGGTGGGGGGGGAGGATTAAATGGGGGGCAATGGGAGGCTGGGAAGGAATGGGAAGGGGAAACAAATGAGGAGGCTACAATGCTTGATAAGAAATGTTCAAATTATCTTGCCCATGTAATTTTAACCCCTCTGTACAGTATTTTCACAATAAAAAATAAATTAAAAAATACTTCAAATATTGTATAGTTATAAATAGATAATACTGCTATTAAGGAATTTAATCCTAAGAAGTTTTGAATTGAGAAATACATTTGTGAATTAAGTATGTACACAATGGGGGATAAGGTCTTATAATCAATGACAGGTATATATGAGGATAAGCAGAACAACAAATAATTCATGCAAAAAGAACAAAAGATGAAAAAGTAAAATGAATGAGAAAAAAGAACAAAAAAGACCTAAAGGTCAGTAGAGATTTTTTTTAAAAAGCACATATACAGACATATACACCTAAAATAAGAGTTATAAGAGGAAGAAAAAAAGATTAATAATAACAATTTTTATAATTAAAAAGTAAATATTTTAAAAGATATAAAAAAAGACTTCTTTGATTTTGTTTTTGGGGAGTTGATGGGAAGATCCTGTATCTCCCTTGTGTCAGTAACCAGTCTTTTGGTGGAGTCTCTGGTTTGCTTGTGGTGTTTCGTTTTCTGTGGCTTGATTGTTTTTTTTTAAGTCAGTTTGTTTGGGCAGGCAGAAAAATTCTGTTGGTTTACCCAGAAGTTTGTGATCTTCCTCCCAGGCTAGTTCAGTGGGAAGGAGATCTGCTTTGAATATCACAAAAGAGGTAGATGGCTGTTTCCTCTAGTTTAGAGTTGCTGTGAAAAGGCTGGCTTCTGGGAAAAGTTGAGGCCTTTCAGAAAACAGTAGCTTTCCCTGAGGGGCTAGCTTCTGAGACATTCACAGAGCCCAGTCTGGAGCCATTCTCAGGGTTTATGTTTACTGAGTTTCAATTGATTGTCAGGGCTGCTGTAGAGAGGAGCAGCCTCTGGCTCTTTTTACCCAGTGAAGAAAGCCACTCCTTCGGGGGTGTAGCTTTCTCTGCCTGGTTGTGGAGTTCAGAATGGCAGGTCAGGGTAGGTACTTGTGACTCACTAAATGACTTTTTTGTTTTCATCAAAGGACTGAGTTGGAGCTAGCTGCTTAGCCAGGACTTTGTATCAAAGATGGATATCTCCGCTGTTGGGGGAGGAGTGGCCTTCCCTCCTCTGCTTCCTTTGAGAAGCAGTGAGAATGTCAGTTTTGTACTCAAGCGGGAGTGTGGGTTCCTGGGTAGCCTATGTTCTGCTATCTGCAGGATGAAGATATCTGCTATTTGTCAGTTCTTGTTGGTGTTGAGTAAAATCTGCTCACTTGCTGCATCTGGCACATTTGTCCCAAACTATCTGGGTTGTAGGTATGGTGGCTATGGACACCACAACAGCCGCCACAGCCGCCGCAGCCATGGCTGCTGGAAAATGCTCACATCTGTCTCCTTACCTGGATTTTCCCTCTCTGGCCAAACTCTCTGTACTGTGATGCACACTTCGTGTGCCTAGGACTGTTCACTGGAACATTAGAACTGCTTTCTCTGCGAGAGCTTGTTTAGCCACCATGTTCTCCTCTGCCATCTTCTCGAAATTCCTGAAGGTGTTTAAATGTTACTGGATTTGTTTTGGAATAAATATTTTTTACCTTGACTATCTTGAGAAAGAAGATTTGGTTTCTCAGCACTATAGGTAAGAACTTCAGTGAAAGAAACAAAAGGAAAAATGAGGAACAACTCAACACATACATTCAAAAGAAACAAAACAACCCAAGCAAACCCAAATTAACTCAGTACTCAATAACCTGCAGGAAATTCAAAGGTTTTTAAAAATAGATATGATAGGGGCTGGGAAGATGGCTCAGTGGTAGAGCAGTTGCCTTGCATGCATGAGGTCCTGGGTTCGATTCCTCAGCACCACATAAGCAAAAAGAAAAAAGCCGGAAGTGGCGCTATGGCTCAAGTGGTAGAGTGGTAGCCTTGAGCTGAAGAGCTGAGGGACAGCGCCCAGGCCCAGAGTTCAGGCCCCACGACTGGACTCAAAAAAAAAATAACTATGATAAGCTTATGAAAATCCTGACTACATGGGAGCCTACTGTGGTGAGGATAGTGGTTAAAGCTCAGACTGGACCGAAAGATCTGTACACAATGCCAGGAACCAGTTATTCTAAATTCCAGGAAGAATAACACGAAATAGACTGACCCCACGATCATACACAAGTAGGAAGCGAGATTCAATCTGAAAGTTAATCAGGATAATTTAGGGCTGGGGGCATGCCAAAGTGGTAAGAACATCCATTGAGAAGACACAAGACACTCAATTGAAATTCTAATATTATGGGTATTAAAGAAAAAAAGCTATGACTTTAAATAATTGGAATAATTGCAAGATTTGAATATTGAGTGGAGAAAAATCCATGAGACAGATAGAGTTTACCCATGTTGCAATGCTTTCTACTTATGTGATAATATTATGTGTTACTCCAGATACAACAGAGTTACCTTGCAATGAGCATGGATGTGCAATTGGGTGAAAGAAATACTCTACTTACACAGGTGTAAATTAAATACTTTTTTGGGGTAGATTTTAGTTCTTGAACTAAGAGCCTGGGTGATATCTCTGAGTCTTTTCTCTCAAGGCTATCACTCTACTACTTTGAGCCACAGTTCCAATTCTGATTTTCTGTTGGTTGTTTGGAGATAAGAGGCTCATGGACTTTCCTGCCCAGGATGGCTTCAAACCAAGATCGTCAGATCTCAGCCTCCTGAGTAACCAGGATTCTAGGCCTGAGCCGTCCATGTTTTTAATAATTTAGTAAATTGTACAGTTACAGAAGTTAAAATTTATCATTATAACTTTTATAATATATGTGTGTATATTTATATCAATGCATACATATAGAAATATTTTAATGTATTTTTGTATCTACAGTAGAATTACGAAATCATCCTTCATTACAAAATAACATGGAAACAAGTTTAATGAGGAGCAAAGCATAGGGAATAGTCACGTTTCTTGTTGAATGAAATATGAATTGTGAGAATCAGTTTGAGAAAACCATTTAACAAAATGGATAATGGCTATTAATTCCAATCCCTTTATTTGCCCATATTGGGCATCCTCACACATGAGTGTTAAAGTCAAACCACACATTTTTGCCTTTGTAGTTAAATCATGCTATAACTTAGGGGATAGGTGAAGTAATCAAATAAAGATTAAAATAATAGTAAGTGATGCTATGAGAGCTGAAAATTATTTTAAATATGATAGTAGCTAATTAAATTCCATATCTCTTACTTTTACTCTATTGTCATATCCCTCATTACCACAGTAGGAAAGTACATAGATGATTCTCACTAAATTATGTGTAAAATTATGAAAAATGTATTAAAAGAATATGGGCACATCGGGGCTAGGAAAGTGGCTCAGTGATAGAGCTCTTGCCTTGCATGCATGAGGCCCTGGGTTGATTCCTCAGCACCACATAAGCAAAAAGAAGAAAGCTGGAAGTGGCGCTGTGGCTCCAATGGTAGATTGCTAGCCTTGAGCAGAAAAGCTGAGGGCCAGCGCCCAGGCCCAGAGTTCAGGCCCCTTGACCGGACAGAAAACAACAACAAAGAATATGGGCACAGTGTGGTTTTAGCTGATTCAGACCTGTAGGGGGTAGTGTGTTTTTGACAACTTAAAAAACCTTGTGATGGAGATGAAGGAAGGGATGTGCTTATTCTGGAAAATTGGCTAGAGGGTTGCTCCTAGAAAAATAGTGGTGAATTCTTCCCAAAGGTTACAGTAAAATCAATCTCACAATCATGTTCTCTACTGCACTATTCACCATAGAGAACTTATGGAATCAGCCCAGACGCCCTTTAGCAGAGGGATGGTTGGAGAAAGTGTTGCACATATACACAACTGGATTGCACCCATCCATTATAAAGACCGGTACAGCATTTGCAAACAAATGGATAGATCTAAAACTATGTTAAGTAAACAACGTCAGAGCCAGACACACAAAGGACGCGTATTTGGAATCCAGAATTTTATGCAAGTTAAACAACAGTATTAATCAAAGCATGCTATTTGCAGAGGAGTAATTTCTTATAAAATTGAACTTTTAATCCAACAAAATGAATACCAGGAAACTATCACTTGGAAAATGTGAGGGGAAGTCAAAGGGAAGGATTAAAGAGACTTACGGTAGAGAGTGAAGCCATAATATTCAATGCAGATAGTATGAAACTAGGAAAAAATGAAAGTGGGGTTAGGTTTGGAAGGATGTGAGAAATTTATGTAAAAATCCATCATACTTAAAAACTGATTCTTTGAATGGAAAACCCTTCGTACATTTATTTACTAAAAATATAATGAAAAACAATGGAGACATCTGATCTTAATCCATGAGTCAATATGATAATTTCCTTCTCAGAAATTTTCTTTGCAGGTATTATCCTCATAATAACAGAAAAGTGAACAACGCAGTGTATATCAATACATCACTTTGCCTATCCTAAATCGACGCAATATAAAAATCATAGTACAAATATTTCAATATATCACATGATAAAATAACAAGTAGAAAATATCAAACTATGATTGTTTTTCCAAGTACTTTACCTTTGGTATCTAATTTAATCCTCACAATAATCCCATAAAGTAGAACTACTTCTATTTTTAATTCTAAGATGATGATATGTAAATCTTCAGAGTTGGAATTACTAGTACAACATTGTACACACGTTAAGTGTTAGGCTGCGGTCAGTTCCCACCATATCAAATAACCTCATTCTATTTTATAACTGAATACCAGCACTCAGTCTACTAATTCTAGGAAAATTTCCCAAAACTATTGTGCACACTCTAATAATATTTCACTTTATCTTTGTTAGAAAATAAGTAACTAAGCCGGACACCAGTATATCACACCTGTAATACTAGCTACTCAGGAGGCTGAGATCTGCTGATTGTGGTTCAGAGCAAGTTCGGGCAGGACAGACTGTGAGACTCTTATCTCTAATAAACCACTAGCAAACTGGAAGTGGCACTGTGGTCCAAGTGGTAGAGACCAGGGACAACACCCAAGCCCAGAGGTCAAGCCCCATGACCAACAACAACAAAAAAAGAAAATAAGTAACTGTAATATGAAAACTCCAAGTTCATAATCAATTTATACCTCCCTGGTGAAAGGAACTGCTAAACTATAACATTCTTGATTTCTAGCTCAAAATACTAGAAATCATATTTTATGCCTTCACTCAACACTGCACTGCCTGGGGACCCCATCTCTGGTTAACACAGTCTTACTGAAAGAATGACCTGCCCAATTCCTGATGGAAACAGACTGCAGGTCTTTTGGAGCAATCGTTTCCACATTGTAGCTCACCTAAATTGTTCACCATTAGAAGTATTTTGATTGCTTTTTATACCCAAAATTTTGAGAGAAATGTACTACTATATAATGTTATTAAAGACTGATATAAAAATCACTTTTCACCCCAGATAAATATTTTACCTTTTGTATACACAAAAATGCAGTCTGATATATTAATGTTAGGAATGAGAGGTTAAAAATCATAGGCACCAAAACCTAAGTATGAATTAAAGACTCTCCAACTTGTGAATACAATTGTTTTAAAAAGACATCAATACTACTGCATTTTTAATGATAATGATAATGATAATGATAATGATCCCCTATGATAATAATGAAAATGATAAACTCTTAACACTTAAAAATAACTCATTTTCTTGGGAGTAGGACACAAAACACAAGGTTAATTCTAATCATTTAAAAATATCGTTATTTATACAAAACATTCACTCAAAACTATAAAGATTC
This sequence comes from Dipodomys merriami, assembly GCF_024711535.1. NCBI lineage: Eukaryota > Metazoa > Chordata > Mammalia > Rodentia > Heteromyidae > Dipodomys > Dipodomys merriami. Next base: position 1,788,338 of record NW_027202727.1, on the reverse strand, counting down.
TAAAACTAACTGAAGTACAGAGACACAAAGGAAATAATTTAACAGCATCATGTACATTCAATGGACTGTTAATAGAAAACAAACTTATACTAATAATTAGCTTACCCAATTCACTTACATTCTATTCCATTTACTTTCATAAAAACTGGGCTTTCATAAAATGATGCATAAAAAAGCCTATATGCCCACTTACATTTTCAGATCTTAACAATATTTATTTCAGAAATTTTAGCTCTATAGTCAATGAACTGAAATAATACTAAAATATTCAAAGGACTTTCAGAAATTGCAAGACTTCCTCTGGGATGTTATGTATATTGGAAAAGATATTCAAAAAGCCTTATTTGTTAAAGTTGCAGTAGTTACTCCCACAAAAGAGCCATTGGTAAAGATCCCTGTGCATGTACAAAACACCTTCAAATGCATACACAATCTGGACATTACACATGCATTTTGTTTGTTCGTTTTTGGAAGGAATATCTAACAAGCATATCGACAATACTTATTTTGTCAATAAGATGGGATATTCAAACTTAATATGGGTTTGATTAACTCTTAGTGCGAATAGATATGGTCTTGCAAAGAAAGTGATTTTCTACCGAAATCCGGAAAGAGTTTATCCAACTTGTGTTTCACAGGAATAACCAGAGAGTAATACCTGTTTGGTCAAGTCTGTCCAAATCACTCCATGAGTGTATCTTAAAAGTATAACCAATTTAAGAGGTCAAATTTTGTACTGACAATCATCTTACAGCAATAACTTACTACATAATTATGTCTGTATCTTCTTACCTCACATACAATAAGAGCTGAAAGCGGTCTCTTTATCTAACTTAATGCTGTAAATGCTTTGATTATGATGACTTTTTTAGTAGACAAATAATATGTACAGAAGGGTGGTTCCACTGAAATGACATGACAGAACATTGATAAATAAAACATTGCAACACAGTTAGCTCTGTTCAGCCTCACCCTGTCCAGATTGGCAAGCAACATTGCAACAGCACACGCACACATATACATGTATACACATGTTTGCACATGTACACACACATATACATGCATGCTAAATTCAGGGTTTATTGTACAAAAAAGTTCAAATAATATATTAGTGATTAGGACAAATGATAATATGCCTTATTACAAAATAATACATGAACCATCACCACCCTTGTTACATTTTACATGCCTCTCCACATGTGACCACTTAATTTAGTTTTAATTAATTGATTACCTTATTAATTCGTTTGGTGCTAATACTAGGGCTTTAACTCAGGGCCTGGCTTTGTCCCAGAATTTATTTTTTATTTCAGTTTTCTCAAGGCTAGCATTTTACTGCTTGTACCACAGCTCCATTTCTAGCTTTTGCTGGTTACGTTCAAATCAGAATCTAATGGACATTTTTTTTCTTGGTCTGCTTTCAAACCACAATTCTCAGATTTCATCTTTTTGATTAACTACTACTAAAGACATAAGCCATCAGTGTGGCTTCTACTTTTTCCTCTATAGTTATCTAATGCACATCCTTAAATAGTAATTTAAAGCTGAGAGTATAGAAGCAAGATGTACAGTGATGATACTGTCCTGTCAGAAATTCAAGTTAGTAATGTAAATTATTCTTAAGACCATACACAAAAAATACCATATTATAGTGTAAGAGAACTCACTATTTAACATATGAGCTTTAAAAGCTTTCTAATAGATCCATTATTTATTGTTACCCAACATTAGAAAAATGTATGAGGCATTGGTAAAATAGAAGTCCTTTGCATGACTACAAATATTCCTTTTTTTAAAAGACACTTGCTTTCATCTAAAAAGTAGGCCTGTCTATTGTCTTCATGTGATTTTGATGATTGAAAGTGCTTAGTGAGAAGGTCAAAATGTATTAGTAGTCCTTCATTATCAATTCTCATTTTCTTCTTGGAGAATATAATAATCAAATCAATAGTTCAGAATCGGCAAGCAATACTTCAGAATCATGCTTCCAGTGCAAGTGGATCACCAGTAAGAAATCCTCAATACCAATTTCCACAAAGTTTTGTCACAGATACAATCTCCCTGCCTTCTCTAGCTGCTTTACTACCCTCTTATTCCTTCATTGTACAAGAAAAGTATGATTCAACTGATTTCAGTCAGATCTGTTACTAGAACTATCAAGGATTTATTTTACTGTCTGTAGTTTGGTAAAATTATGTCTCTTTATGTAGGCTACTAAAAATGTATTTACTAACTTCAAGTAAATACATAAATTCGATTTCCATCTCTTTTAAAAAATAAAATTTTGTTTGCTCTACAAATTGATCAGAGGCATGGATTATGTGGCTAGCTACGTCATTACACATATTTCTCTTTCTTTCTCTCTCCCTTTCATGGTTCTCATATATAACACGATTGCTCCATAATTATCCTAATTTATTTTGCTTTTATATTTTTTGTTGTATCATTTCACTTTTTGCTCTGCCATTTCCCAAATCATTTATATGGAAGGCATTATTTCCTAGTTTCTCATGCCTAGAATAAGCTGCACATGGAGACATCACTGGTCCTCATTTTCAGTGTGTACATTTGAATATGGAGGAATATCTTTCCTCTGCTCTCCATCAATTCCCTACTCTCCAGTTAGAATAATTTCGAATAGTAAAATTGGAAAAAGAGAATATAAATCATGGTGAATAAACAGTTGCAGAAAATTCACTGGATATTTTTGACCAGTTCAACCAATGTGAACTATTAGGAAAATACATGGACACCTCATTCCCACTGGCACTCAAAGTTTCTGGTTAGGCAATTCTTAGGAATATGAAGAACAAGATGAAAAAATAAGGAATGATATCAATTGCAAGAAAAAAAATGGAGAAGGATCCAAGCAAATTTCTTCATTGGGCTGCCAAAAATATTCGGCTTACTACAGTGCGGAGACTTCTTTCCCACAAGGCCACTCATGTGAATAGTAGGGATGACGATGAGTATACCCCTCTTCATTAAGAAGCGTACAGTGGACAATTAGACATTGTCAGTGAGTTGGTGTCTCAAGCGGCACATGTAATAACTGTAGATGACTGGACACCCCTGCACAGTGCATATACGTGGAATAATACCAGAATGACTTCTTTATTACTTCATCATGATGCAGATACCAATGCCCAACTAAAGGCCTCTTGTCCCCCTTACATATTGCTGGTGAGAATTGAGCTAGCAAAGATACGCTGAATCTCCTTCTGTTGAACCATTATATAAAACCAGGCCTGGAGAACAACATAGAAAAAATTGCATTTGATATTGCCAAAAGGATAAGTATGTATCACTACCTCTATGAAGTTGTGGAAGGCTGTACAAATTGTTCACCTATGTCCTAATGGTCGGGTTAAGTTTCTTAAATTTCAAAAATGCAAGTCGATCTTTTGTGTCCCTACAAAATATTTTCACAATCTAAATAAGAGCAATATATTTTATTTTGGTCTGTCATGGGGCTTGAACTCTGGGCCTGGGAGCTATCTCTGTGCTCTTCAGCTCAAGGTGAGCGCTCTACTACTTGAGCCTCAGCTCCACTTCCAGTTTTCTAGTGGTTTATTGGAGATAAAAGTACCACAGACTTTCCTTCCCAGGCTGCCTAGGAACCATGATCCTCAGATCTCAGCCTCTTGTGTAGCTAGCATTATAGGCATAAGCCACATGTGCCGGCAACACCAATATTTTACTGTAAAAATTCATGGATTCTGCGGAATTCTTCCAAGTGAATTGCCTGCATTGGATGTCAAAATTTATTTAATAGTTTTTGTATACATGTATAATGATTTCTCCAGAGTTTGTGATTTTTTAATCAGAAACAATTTTAACTTACCTGTTGAAATGAGTAGTACAGAAACTAAAATATTTCTGGTGCTTGTCTGAAAAAGTATATTTTAAAATATTCTATATTCTATGTTTGCATAATGTTCATAATTTATTTTATTTTCTCCTAGATATACTTTGAATTCTACATTATTTTATAATATTTAGGTTCATTAATGTGTCCTTTCTGATTGCATTCCATATAGAAACAGTTTGATTCTTTTTTTTCTAGGTCTTAATATTATTTTTCTTTGGGATAAAATGACAATGTTGTCTAATTTGAAAAGTTTTGTAAAGTTTATGCTTTGTAAACGCCTTTCTGAGGTGAATATTTAATACACTGATGTCAACCTAAATTTAATTATATGAATTACGTGTATTGTTACAGTTGTAATTTTATAATCAACTTTTTAATAACTGTTTTTCATTTCTTGCATCTGAAGAATGAAACATATGGAATACTTCTCAAATTTTCATATTATCCTTGTGCAAGTGCCATGTTAATCTCTGCATTGTAATTTGAGTATTCATGCTGCTGAAGCATGTAGTATCCTCTAAATTTAAGTAGTTAATGATGCAATCTTTATACAAGCCTATATAGGCTTGGGTGTCTACTTGTAACAAGGAAACAGTAATGTTCCTAACAATGCTATCGATCTTATTTCCCTCAAATTCTGTGAATAGTAGAAATAATTATATTGATCAATCGATTGCTCACATTTGCAAATTTTTTGTCAATGACTATCTTAAGTCTTTTTATTTGGAATTTGATCATACTCTCAATTATTTATAGATAGGTCCAAAGGTGATGGCTTTTTCAAGTACTTATTTATCCAACTGTGTTAGCTATGTGGACCTAATGGATTCAAAGTAAGCGTTGCTTAAGAGCTACTTCTAAACTTCTTCAGCTGATATTTTCCCAAATGAGGTGTTACTGGCACAAATGTCTACCTGAGCCTTTACCCTTCTTCCATGTGGGAACAGACCAACCAGAAAATCATACCCTGACAGCATAGATTGTCTTACTAGAACAAAACTAATCTTGGTTACAAGGGATCATAGAGAGATGAACAGTTCAAACAGAACTGTTCAGACTAGAAGGTATTTTATCAAAATATAATTGTTTAATATACCTTCCATTTCAAAAGTAGCTAAAGCCAAGAAGGTGAAAAAATTGTTCATATGCATGATTACTTAATGTCCTGGCCTGTCTACCATCCAACCAGGCAGGAACTTACACTACTGCCTTTTTATCACCAAATATTTTCATAGTTGCAAGAGAAGTCCATATGTTTCTCCTTGTTATTAGGCATTAAATTGATACTGTTTTAATCACAGTGTTTCCTCTTGCCTCCATGCTGTAAATCTACAAACGATAAAGCTTTAGGTCTAACTTTATCAAACACTAAGGTAGAAATAATGGAATAATACTTTAAAACAGAGTTGCCTTTGATATAGTAACTACAACAGAACAATGCAAACCTGTGCCTTTTAATTATATTATATATAATTATGTATTTTATATTTATATGTGCTGATTTTATATTTCACACAGTAAAACTTACTAGAATTAGTTGATATTTTGGCAAATAAATTGATATTTATTTATTCTAGTAAATAGAATTGGAATATAAATAATTAGGTTTAAAATATATATTAGAATATAAAAAGTATCAATGCAATGTCTTTAGTGTAAACTTGTGATACATTTTAACTTTTCTTGGTCTTCTGAATCCACATGGTAAAAAAAAAAATGTTTCCCTCTAATCTATAATGCATTTTACTCTGCTGCTCTGTTTATTGTTTTAACTCTCTTGTCCCAAACTGTTTTTCTCCATATTTTGGAAGCATTACTATTGATTATACCCAAATTTTGCTAAGATGTCTAAAAAAACATTATTCTTCTGCAGTCCCCATGGATCCTAGGATCCCAGGTCCCAGTTATCTGCATCATCAAATAACAGGGGCAAGACTTCTCACCAAGGCCCATGCAACATGTCAGCACATAGTAATTGAAGACCAATCTCAATTTCTCATTTCCTATATTTCAGGGCCCCAATTCCTTGAGATGCAGGAATTAGCAGTAAGCAATTGTGGAATGCAAGGCAACTTAAAATGAAGAATGAAATAAAATTTGAGAGAAAGTACAGTAATTAAAACATGCAACTTATAGATGACCAGCCCATATGAGTGAACAAGTTCACAAAGTGTCAAAAGATTATTTTTAATACCCCTCCCCTATGATTAATGAAAGATTTTATTCCAACATAAGTGGGCCAAAAAATAGTTCCTTGAAGGATAGATCCATAATTGGTCTACCAAAGCCCGGAAAACTTGACTTAGAAGTCAAATGTAATTCAGAAAAATATTTGAAGCACTAAGGGGTGCTTCAAAACACTGGGACTTCAGTACAACATGGTTCTGTGGTATAAAAATGTCACTCTCAAACCAATGATAATCTACATTTAATCTTCTGAAAGTGTATTCCTTTTCAAATAAACTTTTTAAAATCACATTCGTCAAAATGACATTTTACAAGTTGATGATACTTAGTGACATTACAAGTTTTTTAAGTGTAGGGAGCAAGTTACAATAGAGTTGAATTATTTACACAGCACTAATGCCAAACACGTTCAACCATTCATTAAAGTGTAGAAATAGTACCACCCACAATTTGTGTTTTTCAGTAAGGGCCTTCCAGAAATGTGTTAAATAGGTTAGCCTCCTAAATTTCAAACCCAAACGTGAGCTAATAAATTTCATCATTTAATAAGGTACACTTTAAAAAGTCACAAATAGTTGCCTTATCATATGTTATTTTATGTTTTCCTTCTGTCTAATATAGTAAGAAATATGACTTTAAGTCTTGAATATGGGTATTCATCAGAGATATGACAAACATAATATCTGTCTTCTATTTTTATCATATTCCTCTTTTGGAATAAATTTTAATTTTCTTCTTTTTCCAAAACTTATAGGCAGTAGAAAATATTATTCCATGTAAAATAAAAGAATCACACCATTGTACAAAGCCATTTATAAAAATTCGTAGTTAGGAATACATTCTAAGCCATTTTTTTAACTTTCTTTTTGTCTAAAGATTAATCTTCCAAATGGATGAGAATAAAGTCTTGTTTAGGTGCTTCACCTCCCCAGTCTCCAGCAAATTGTTGCTGCAGATGAATCAATTATGGAAATATAAGCTGACATCAGTTCAAGAATATGCAGGATTGAAAGTCCATGGAATGCATATAAACCATTCAAAGTATTAATAGACAGTTTAACACAATGACTATCAGGAAGTTGAAACCAGAGAAGAATTATAGTAAAGACATAGAATGAATGAAAAATGAACAAGGGGCAAGTACAGCTAGAATATTCAATGTACACACATGATAAAGGAAGTGGAAAATTGGAAATAAATCTTGGAGAATGGGTTGGTTGAGAATGATGGAAGGAGTGACTCAGATCTAGGAGCGTTTGACAATTAGATGGATATATTTAATTGTAAAACAATTGCACAACCTTTTAAAATTCAGTTAAAAAACACAAGAAACAAAAAACAGAAAAATCACAACCAAACAGCAATCTCCAGAGAGTATGAATATGACCTCTCAAAATTTTAATCAATTAATGAAGGGCAGTCTTGGGAAAAGCAAACAAAACTGTTCAAAGAGAGAAGTTTGGGATAGGGGAGAATTTTCAACAGAATTAAATAGATTGTCTAAGGTTATAAATCACCTACATCTGCTGCAAATAGTATCTTTCTTCTACGAGTTTTCTGTCTGAACTGGATAATCCAGTTCTGAGACACATTTGGTAGCTTGTGAGGTTAGTGTGGAAGAAACAAGATCATGAACCCATTACTCCGCTGGAGAGAAAACAATACTCTATATTTTCTCTAATATCTCTTCACTACTCTTTCTTCATACTTTTAAGTCAATTGATTTTGAATTATATTTTTCCTTCTTTCTTCTGGCAAAGTAATTCATTAAATATTATTTGCCATTTTCTTCTTTCATGCTGTTTAATTGGCCATTGATATTTAATGAGTCCATTAAATATCCCTCTTGCATTTGGTTGCCATGAAACAACATTTATGTTAATGAGGAGAAATCTAATGTAAAACTTTGTCTCCAGAATACAGCCCTAGAAGCTGTGATCACAAATATTCAGCTATTTTTTTTCTTTTACCTTAAAAGACTTCTTGTGTCTAAAGTGCCCACAAAAATAAGTACTCCATCACTTGTTGGTTCAATCAGAATTGTCTAAGCTCAAAAATATATTTTCCTAACAAGATGCTTATAGGAAACAAAAAACACTGCACTTTTATCTTCTCTCTTAAGATTCTCCTTAGATACCATATCAGGAACAGTGAAGTTATTCTAGGCAAAATTATTTCAATAGATTATTTTTCTCTTGGTCTTGAATTTGTTCACCAAGATGTCTGGAGGACAATAGAGTTAAATGACCCATACCTTGGAAGGCAGTGTCTGTTACAAAAGGACAATGCTTTTATGTCCTATTTCTATGTCCTCCTTTTAGCTCTTGCCGGAGTTCCAATTAATCACAGCTTCTTGGCTTCATGTCTAGTGAAGCTGAAGGACTATATGTGCTCCACCACTGTTAAATCTTCATTATTTCTCTTTTAAAACTCTTTAAATTGCCTCATTTGGACGTGGAATTTATTTTCATGTCTTCATTCAATCAGTTCTGCATTGTAGTGAGCCAAATAGGCTCTGTAAACTCACTTTAGGGAGTAAAAATACTAACACAATTTATATCAAAAAGTTTTGGCCTCCCTTCACTGCTGAATACAATATGCTTAGCTAAGTCTTCTAACAAAACTTTTTTTATTAACTTTTCCATTTGCTCAATTCTTTTCTGAACTTTTTGGCATATGTAATAACAGAAGTATTCACTATCTCATATTAATAAGGATATTACTTTTGTGAGCCATTTAGAAATGTGAAATCATTGGTTTGAAGTATCCAATCAGATTTTTTTCTGTATTTCACTGCTTCACATCCAAAGACATTGTGGAAAGTGTTATAAACAAAAATGTGTAATCCCAACACCTTCTTTCATTGTGAAGGGCACTTTCTCCCTAAATTGTTTGACTCAAATTATCTTTTTCAGAGAATTGCTCTTTGGTAATTAAAGGTAAATTCACAAATTTTGATGCCTTATTTTTTAAGAACTTTGAATTTAAATTCCAATACAACCTTGTGTCAAACAGTGAAAATATATTTCCTGGGTAAGGATAATTCCAAGGGACCCTACAGGATTTACAGGTTTGTTTGTTTAGTGTGAAAAAGAGCCATCTTCATCCACATTGTTCCCTCTCTACTAAGTCTCATTGGATTTCTTTGCATGAAAACTATTCTTCCAGGCAATTTAAATTTTTGTAATAGGCTAAGTTGTTAAAATTTTGAACAATTAAAATTTACCTGTCATAACTTTAAAACTCTTGAAAATCCTTTATCAGAACCGTGAATTCACCAATCCTAATTCCACCATTACCATCAAAAAGTTAACATGTTATTTTCATGATATATTATCCATGCAGCTATTATATTCCAGTGGCTTTGTTATGCATATATATAACCATATTAGCTGATGCTAAGCAAAATTAATTCCAAGATATGGAACCAGATTTTTTCATTTGTGGTTGTTGTTTTTGATGAACTATGTGATTTCTGTTTTCTTTGGGTTTTCCCCCTATGGTTTATCCTTCCGGTATATCATTTTGTATTGTATAAACATTTACCTTAATTAGCGAAGGGAAGAGGAAAAGCATAATGGTGAGACAAAGGACAAAAGGCAAACCAATGCAATAGCAATACTCACAAGACAATATATTGGAAATGTACATTACAACTTGTGAGGGATGAAGGGATGAAGGAAAACTATGAGAAAATGAGGGAAGGTTAACAAATTTGAAAAGTTATGATTTAATACCTTACAATTACTGTAACCCCACTGTACATCACTTTGATAATAAAATTGAAAAATAAGCTGCATAAAATATAATTTCACTGTATTGGCACAGGAAATAATATTCTTTATGTAGTAATATTTTAAAAATCAATACTATTTGGCATCTAATTTGAATTAATTACCCCTTATTTATCAGAGGGTGATCAACTTGAATGTTATCCAACTAGACAATATTTTCACAATATACTTGCCAAAATTTTCAAAAAAGAATAAATTTAGTACTTTCTCATTCTAAAACAGAAAACTGTTTAATGCTATGGAAACCCATAACTTTTAAAAGTAAGTAAGTTGTTAAGAGGACAGAATATATGTGTTCTTCAAAATTCCTATGACTAATAACTACTCATTTTTAAATTCTTAACATTTCTGAGAGATTCCAAACAGTACCTGTTTGCATGTTATATAATTCTGCAATAGCTGTAGTTTCCAATGGGGTGTTACAGACTGAGAAGTCAACAGAAAAATAGCCACATTCTGGTAGAGGATAAAACTATGAAGCATATGTAATAATTAATTCTTCAAGAGTAAGCTATTGTTTATCAGATTAAGCTATTATTTCTATGACCATCAATCCCAAGATTTATGCCATAAAGTCATCCTAGCCCAACAGTTTCCAACTTTTAAGGGGCACCTTAAAATTCCTTAATTCACATCATGAATACCTTATCTCTATTTTGAAAAAATACTACACCTCTGCTAATGTGACGCCCTCCTTATTCTGAAAAGAACACTACAATACATTGAGCTGCATCATTTTCCCTCCGCTAGTATTCTTGAGATCAGAACACTTGCAAATATTTTTTATATTTATACTTTTTTAACTATCATAGATATTCAGGATGCTAAGATAAAAAAAAATATGTTTCAAAGCCCACCCAGGCAGGAAGATTTCTTAGAATCTTATCTCCAAAAAAATTCTCCACAAAAGCCAGACTCAAGTGGCACTGAGGTTGAAGTGGTAGGGCACGAGACTTGAGCATCAACAGGCTCAGAGACACTGTCCAGGCCAAGAGTTCAAGCTCTAGGATGAACCAATAAAACAAAAACAAAATTGAAAACAAACCCCAAACCTAGCATTTTTCTCCATGTATACAGAGGCACGTAAATAAGGAAATGACTTCCTGTGTTACATATAGGTAGAAGAAAGAAGATGTCACACAATTACTCTCTTCATACCATATTAAACCAAATCCTTAAAAAATTGGTTTTTCTAAATGTATAAATTAATGTCATCCATTTTTTGGCAACTCTGTCTAGATTATTCACATTAACATAGTGTACATGAACTGTGGGAATTATCTATTAACTATGTTCTAATTATAACTCTCTTGAAAGAATATCTAGACAAATAGAATGCCAGAATCATTTGTGAATTTTTCAATTAATCCCTCTACTTAAAAATAATTTTGTAGTATACTATAGAATATGAAATTACAAACAAAACCAAAAAATATATTTTAAATCTAAATTCTAATTTAACAAGGTCTACAAAGTCCTACATTAGATGAACTTTGCTATTTCTCCAGATTTAAGCTTTTGTAATACTTCAACATTAATTTGGAATCCAACAGAATGAGGCTTACTTACTTTTGCAAATTTTTGGATGGGAATCATGAGCTATTTTTCATCTAGGAATGTTCTGTAATGATGAGAGCATTTAAAACACAAGTGAGGATATATATGAGTTGCATTCAATAGGAAACTTGACTTCTCAAATCATAATGACAAAATTAGCCCAAACTTCCAACTGTGTATTCCATTTTTGTTGTTTGGTTTGTTTTACTGAGACAAAATTATTCTACCTGGTCCAGGGAAGGTATCGTTATGTAATTCCACTCTCTATTCTCCTGTTTGAGTGCTATAATTCCAAGCTTGTAGCACTTTGCCCTGCCATAGTTTGTTTATTTAATCTAGAAACAGACTAGCAATTCTGAACTTCTCCTATGATCTTATCCACTTGACTGAATGCTCAGACTGTTTATGTACTATTTTCAAAGATGTTTTAACATTTGACACAGGATATGAACATTTTCAGATGCACCTGCAGGGTTCCCTGACTCATTCTACCATGGATCTTATAATAATAATGATTACTTAACTCTCTTACTATCTCTGTCCCTACCTATGTAATATTCTCAAATTCTGGGGGAAAGATCACTTGAAGGCTTTCTAATATTTAAAATTATCATTTGATTCTAATCTTACTCAGGACTTATTTTCTATTGTTTTCTAACTTTTCTACATATTCTAAGAGTTGTTTCATTTGTGTCTTTTTGTGTGCACCTATAAGTGCCTCTGTGTGTATGTGTATGTTCGAATGTATGTATGCAAAAACCTAAAGCTCTTATTCAGCAATGTTGCTCTTGACTGGTATTCCAGCTTTTGGCTGATTAATTATAGGTAGTGTCTCAAAGCCTATGCTGTCCAAGCTAAATGCAAATTGAACTTCCCAGACTCCTTTACATTCTTAGGTTTTATTTTTCCAGGAGTATCAACTTTTAAACTTCAAACACTTTTGTGAGTGTAAAGTCTAACGTGTAGCCCAGATTTTTAACTCAAGAATTCATATAAAGATAGATGAACATATACATTACATATCCTGAGTGTACACTGTTAGAAATGTGATCCTAAACCAAGTTGTTGTGAAATCTGAGGATTGGGGTTTAACGCCAGCACGGGTAGGAAAGTCCTGGAGACTCTTTTCTCCAATAATTACTAGAAAATTGGAAGTGGCACTGTGGCTCAAGTGGAAGAGCACTAGCATTGAGCTGAAGAGCTGAGGGACAGCAACCTGTCCTATGTTTCAAGGGCCACAAACAACAAAAACAACAACAAAAAGAATATAAGAAAAGGAAAGAATAAGAAATGTGATCTTAGCCACCAGGTTCATTGCTGGTATAATTCCTGTTCTCTCAAGATGGATTCTTATTTTCCAGTTACATCTACTCTCCTATATCTGACTTGCATTGAAAACAGAATCATTCTTCCATTCTCCTTTTTGCACATTTACATGATTAGCAAGCATAATTTAGAAAGGCAGTGGCCTCATGCTTCATGTTCCACATAGGAGTAATGCTTTCTCTATATTATTCCCATAAATCTACATATTGGATTTGGCTTTATTTTTCAATGTTTTCTTATTTGTTGAGTCTTCTATATTTTATTGAACACTTGTACATAAACACAGAACTTCTTTTTCTCCTATAGTTGCTATTGTTTCTCTTACTCTTAACTCATGTACACTTGGGAAATTAATGTACAGCACATAGACTCACAAAAATGATCTGAGAACCTTCTTCCCATTTAAAATTCACCTTAATTGACAGAACACATAGGAAGTTTGAACAAAATGTTCTCATGGATAATGTATTTATAAGCAATTTAAATTTCATTTCTCTTTACTAAGTTGTCTCTGAAACACATGTTACCTCATGGCCAAAAGTATCCTTGTGCTATTTCAATGAAGCCAGAAAACATTCATTTATTTCTGGAGCAGCACCATAGATTGTTACTGGAAGTAAGTGGAAGTAACTGTTACTGGATGTGGAAACTGATCCTAGGAGAGGAATTGAATATAGTGAAATGACAAAGTTCAAGTTAACTATTGCTTTCCTTTTTACTATATAAGTAAAGGATCCTAGGCTGGAAGGAAACTCTGTCCCTGACTTTTGTGAGTGTGTCCTTTACTCATATAAAACTTGTCTGTGAACTTCTGGTTGAGAGTATAAGGAAACAATATGTCATTTGAAGGCCAGTATAGAACAAAAGGAAGTCACTTTATTTTAAAAATGTTCTATTGCAAAGAAGCAAAGATATGGAGGTTTTGAAGTGTCTTATGGATGAATGTTTCACTCCTGAGATGATTCTCTTGTTGCAGGAATCAGTTATCAATTCCTTTAGTCAAGTCCTGAGTTTTACATAGCAATAAGGATTCCAAAAAAGCAGGATCCAGTGAGTATGATCAGCAAAAGCAGCCTATTTTCGGACCACCACTATTTTAAGGAGAGTCCCAAAGAAATACCCAGGGTTTGTTTTGTTTCCTTGTTTATTTAGTTTGTGCTGGTTCTGGGGCTTGAACTTAGAGACTGGCCCCTGTCCCTGAACAGTTGTCTTTCTTTCCAAAGTGGCCCAAACCAATACTCCGCTGCTTGAGCCAAACCTCCACTTCTGGCTTTTTTGGTGTTTAATTACAGATAAGTGTTTGACAGACTCTCTTGCCTGGGTTGGCTTTGAACTAAGACAGTAAGAAATCTAAGTGACCTCAACTGTATGTAATTCTCTTTTGAACCAAGAAATATTAGATGAAGTTTATTATAAAGTTACTATTTGACAATTTTTAAAAAAGAGAATATGTTTAGCAAAGAAGCCATAACAAATAACTCAGAAAAAGTAGGTGCACTACTAAATCATTTGGGAAGATTACTATTGACTTCATCATTCCTTTGAGGGAAACTTAAAGCCATATTTGTAATTTTTTGTTGGTTGTGATTATTGAATATTGATCCTGGGCATTGTCTCTCAGCTTTTCAGCACAAATTGAGCACTCTACCTCTTTAGCTACAGCACCACTTCCGAGTTTCTGGAGTTAATTGAAGGTAAGTGTTTCATGGACTTTCCTGACCAGGCTGGCTTTGAACCACAATCCTCTGGTCTCAACCACCTCAGTAGCTAGGATTACAGACATGAACCACCAACACCCGGCTCATATTTGCATTTATGTGCACTTAATGTCACTATGTAGACAAAGAATGTAAATCTGAACCAAATGATGTGACATTGAAGCTTGTCAGAATGATTGAGTTAGCAATAAATATGTCCTCCTTTCCCATTTTGTTACATTAATGACCCATGAGCCATGGGACTCTTACATTAGCATCCTCTTTCATCTTTGTAGGTGTATTTAGTATCAGAAAATGTTCACAGAGAAATATAGAAAGACAGATTTTTAGAAAGCAAAGTAGATCAGGTATGAAAGAACAGCATAGAAGGAGGTACATTTATCACACAGAGATTAAGAACTAGCCTAGGAGATTTTGAATGTTAAAGGGCAATGAAGAATAAGCCTAGCTGATAACTAGTTCTTCAATATCCAAAAATGGTTTCCTAGAACGGTTTCTGCTATACCTTAGTTACTATCATTTTTTCTTTCCATCTGGAGTTATTCCTTCTCTTCTGTCACAACTGTTAATTAGCCTCTGCCCTTTTGGTGCGATGACTTGCCAAAAGAGTTTCCAAATCTCACTTAGACTGTTGTTGTTGTTGTTGCTGTTGTTGTTTTGGCAGTCCTCGAGCTAAAACTCAGCACTTGGGAATTATTCCTCAGATTTTTTTTTTCCTCAAGGCTAACCATCCACCATTTGAGGCACAGGACCACTTCCAGTGTTTTCTTTTCAATTTATGTGGTACTGAGGAATTGAACCCAGGGTTTCATGCATGCTAGGCAATCACCATACCATGAAGCCACATTCCCAGAACCCGAAATGACTTTCTTAAGATGGCATTACATTTTCATTCTGTAACTATGTATCATAATTTTAACCAGAAATTTTTGCTAGAAAAGAACATTGAACACAGTACTGAGTCCAGTAAGGCTAGTTGGGCAATGGATTACTGTCACAGTGTAGGCAGGGCACAGAGGGATTTACCTCTTGGAGCTGGTACAACAGAGTGAGCAAGACAGAGCCTGACCCACAGTCTACCTCCAGAATGAGAGGGCCACCTTGGTTCCAACCATATGGGGATGCTGGGCCACCTCCTCCAGCACCCATTGAATCAGTTCCTGAGAGAGAAAGAGAAAGAAAGTAGGTCAGAATTACACTTAAGCCAGGTGCCGGTGGCTCAGGCCTATAATCCTAAGTACAATGGAGGCTGAGATATGAAGATGGTGGTTTATAGCCAGCCCGGCAGGAACATCTGTGAAACTCTTATCTCCAAAAACCACCAGAAACCTGGAAGTGGTGCTGTGACGCAAGTGGTAGAATACTAGCTTTGAGCTGAGGAGCTTGGGGAGCTGCCCCAGCCCCAAAGTTCAAGCCCCATGACTGAAAAGAAGTGGACTTCCCACCACAAGAAGTGGACTGAATAGCGCCCATTGTCCTAAGGAGCATGGCAGAGAAGTCAGGCCGAGCTTCCTGTCAGCTAGGAGTCATTAGTAGGTCACCTGGCTTCTCTGTGCCTCAGTTTCCCCAGCTTCAAAAGTGAACAAAATGAAGGATCCTGTTACGCATGGGGATAGGGTAATAAAGAGAGCCATGTTTTGTTTCATAATCCTATACCTGTTTCACCATTAATAACACACACCATCTGAGATCTTTCTGGGAATCTTCCTATCATATGGTCACAGAATTGCCAAGAAAAGGATCAGATGGCCCCTCCCTCTGTGCCTGTCCCTGTTCCAGATATCCCTCTGTATTAATCCTTTGTTTCCTCAACTGTACCATGAGGAGATTGAAGTCCAACGGTTGAGGCCCAACCCAGAGCTTCACGTCTGGTCAAGAATCGGCTGCTGTGGACTTTGTTTGGGACAATCCATCTAAACTAATGACTGAGTGTGGTGCTACATGTCTACCATCCCAACTACAGAAGACCGGGCCTGGTGGCTCATGCCTGTCACAGATAGGAGGACCATGATCCAGCCCAGCATGAGCATATATTACTTCTCCATCTCAGAAATGCCCAAGACAGAAATGCTTGACTCGCATGGTAGAAGACCTGACTGGCAAGCCTAAGGTCTTTAGGTCTAACCCTAAAATACCAAAAAGAACCAGAATCCCAGTGCCAGAGGCTCATGCCTATAATCCTAGATACTCAGGAGGCTGAGATATGAAGATCACAGCTCAAGATTTAAGATAGGGTTGGCCTCGCCCATCAGACATCATGATGAGAAGACCCAGAGTCTGACCTATGATGTTGCACTCCATACCAGCAGAACTCGTATCCTTACTAAGTGTTGGTCATGGTCTCTGTCCCCCTGGGAAGCCATCCCCTGCAGGCCAGACTCCCAGGTCCTCCAAATATCCCACTGCCACCAATCAGGCTCAAGGGAGTACCCAGCCCCATTGCACACAGTTCCCTTGTTCTTGTAATTTAACAGTGCTGGGTCCCCTTCAAGCCTCTCACCTTTCCAGGCCCCCAGACCTCAGCTGTGAAGCCCATACCTGCCTCAAAGATAGCAGGTAGAAGTTACCAAAGCATTCTGCCTCCTTGTTACAACCCAATTCTACACACACACACACACACACACACACACACACACACACACACACACACACACACACACATCCAGACTGGTGACAGAAGACTCATCCATGCAGCACCTGCAATTTGCCAACTGATCACTCACCTGAGCACAGTCAGGCTGTACAAGGAAAAAGATTATCTCTCTCTCTCTCTGTCTCTCTATGTTTCTCTCTATGTGTTTCTCTGTCTTCAGGGGAATCGTTGACCGAACACAGAACACAAGAGCTCACACAGGAAGGGTGTCTATATTCTGCATCCAACACCTCCAATCCCCAGAAAAAAAGAAAAAGACCCCAGAAGACAGGTGTAGACATGCTCCTCCCTACCTCTGACTAAAGCCACCAGGTTTTCACCAGGGAGAGGAGGGGTGAAGATGTGAGGCAGTGTGGCTCCCACTACTCCAGGCCAAGGGATCTGTGGCGCCCACTCCTCACCCAACCATATATCTCCTGGTTTCCTGGGACACTAGCCTCTGGGGATGGGGGTGAGATCCTCGGGTCAACACCCACCCCTACCCCTGGGGCACATTTGTGGCATGGCGTAGGCCAGACTGTGGGGCACAGGGGAGGCGCGGGTCCAGGTCAGAGAGGAGGTGATATGGGGTGCAGGGTGCAGGGATGTGTGGCAGCCACTCACATGTGTTGCTGGCAGAAGCTGTTGGGAGCTGCTACAGGTGGGGCAAGCAGCAATGGCAGAGGCATGACACACGCTCAGGCCCTGAGCAGAGGACAGGGGAGCCAGGACCAGGTCAGGGCAGCAAGCTGGCTCGTGGCACACCATTGCACCATTGCCTGAGGAAACCGTGGGTCTGAGCCCACAGCACCAGGTTTGAAATGCTGCTCCATGGGGAAGGGGGGGAGGGGGCCAGAGTTCAGGCAGGCACATGATGGGCCTGAGGAAGCCCTTTCCTCCTAGGCCTCGAGTATTTTACTCAGCCACCTCTACCTTTCTCAACTGCTGGTAGTGGTGTCAACAAACAGAGGGAATCATGGTGCTACTGGTCGGCATGGAATGTGGGTGTGGCCACCATTCTTGTATCCCATTGGTCAGAAAGAACCATGAAACAATGGGGGTGTGGCTGGAATCGTGTGATGCAGGCAGAATGGGAGGAGTCAAAATGACGCAGCCCATTTCCCAGGGAACTCTGTCCATGCCAGTTGGGCACAAGAGGGTGACCTGCTTTAGCCGAATGGCTGCACAGATTGTTGTCTATGTCTGTTTGTTCCCAGACCTTGAACTCAGGATCTGGGCACAATCTGTGAGTTGCTTTTGATCAAAGCTAGCTCTCTACCACTGGATCCACATGGCTTTACTTCTGGCTTTGTTGGCACTAGTTCGACAGGAGTCTCAAGGGCTTTCCTGTCTAGGGTGACTTTGACCATGATCCTCCTTTCACAACCTTGTAAGTTTTAAGGAAGACTCCTGAGAGCCACTGATGCCTGGCTAATCATTGGTTTTGCTGATGTTCTTGGACAGACCTGTGAGTTCCCTATCCTCAGGTTGAAGTGGTAGGAGCTGGAGCCCACAGTTTGAATCCTGGTCCTACCACCAACAAATGGCAGGAGATCCTATGAAACTCATTCCTATTCATATGACTACCAAAGGAATGTGATGTATATCATGATTAAATGGGCAGTACTTGAATGATTTGAGGATAAAACTATACGCAATTACATTATAGGACACTGGTCGATATTAATTAATACTTTATGAAGCATTTAAACAATCACATTCATTAAATGGAGGCCAAATGAAATACCTATGAATTGGGCATCACATAGCATGGAGATGCTATTTTTTCTCCTGCCAGGACTGGAATTTGAACTGGTGGCCTAGGTATCCCTGCTGTTGCACTGTGTAGAAAGGGGAAACTTGTCGCTACCGCCTCGACCACCAAGGAAGACACGACACCGAACTCCTCTCTGCAGTTTATTCAGGACCTTTGAGCAATCTTCTGACCCAACCCCGGGGAGAATTCCTCACAGCCTTAAGTACCCGCTGGGTAGCCAACCCTGATACACCACGTGGGAACCACCAATAGGTTCAGGTGCACGGAAGCAAGCCAGATTCTTTGCCTTAGCCATATAAGGAGTTGTTTACCACGAGAGCACTCGCCATCGGGAAGGTGGAGGGCGGAAGCCAGCACCATCTTCCAGGTGCGGCCTCTCGCAGCTCTCTACAGTTCCCCCTTTTTTGTTTAAAGAACACAGATGAGAACAGAGGTCTGATCCCTGTTGTGCAATGCAAGGACTGCATACAAGCCTTCTCCCAGAGGGCACCTTCTCTAGGGATGATTCAGCCTGTCCATTGATTCGTTTTTCACAAGGACGGGAAAAGGCGACTCGAACCCGTGTGCAATCAAACATGCTCTCCTCGAGGGCAAAACTCATGCCTCTCGACTGCAATACTTTGGCATTGCAATCTGTGTTCATTGTTTTAGGGTGGCAAGCCACGCTTGGGGGGACTGACCTGCTCCAATGGTTGTAAAGGCTTGGATAATCATGGCTGCACTGCGACACTGAGAACCTCTAATTTGGCAAATGCACCACAGACATACCAAGGAGACTAACACCAGGAGGCCTGTCAGGGCTCCCAAAGCCGCCCACTCCTTAAGATGATTCATAGCAGCGGAGATCCATGAAGATAACCCCTCCGCCAATCCGGCATCCACTCGTGTCGAGTTCACCGTGACGATGGCAACCCTGAGCTGTTCCATCAGGCTGTCGAACTCCCCAGTTCAATTACCTAAAAGATAACTAGACAACTGTTTAGACAAATTTGCAGCGTTTTTTGAATAGGTTTTTTCCTGGGCCTGAACACTGGGCCTGGCACTGTCCCTCAGCTCTTCAGCTCAAGGCTAGCGCTCTACCACTTGAGCCACAGCGTCACTTCTGGCTTTTTCTTTTTGCTTATGTGGTGCTGAGGAATCAAACCCAGGGCCTCAGGCAGGCAAGGCAAGCGCTCTACCACTGAGCCACCTTCTCAGCCCCTTCTGGGTTAATTGCACCACAGCAGCAGCTAATCCAGCATTAGTTAGTGGTCCGCCCAGCTCTCTGCAAACTTTCATCCATGCTTCTAGTCCCTTATTCTTATATAGGGTTATGGCAGCTCTGCATTCCTTAGTGCATTGCTCATAAACAAGCTGTTTAATTAATGGCATGGCTGCGTCTGGGTCACCAAAAATTCTGCCAGCGGCCTCGACCATATGGGCAACAAAGTCCGAAAACGGCTCCATAGAGCCCTGCAGGATTATGGTGAGATTGCCACTCATCTCGCCTTTATTTGGTAAGGCCTTCCATGCCTTTATGCCAATTTTATTGATTTCTTCATAAACTTGAACCGGGTAGCCTATCTGCTGATTGGCAAATCTCCCCTGTCCAAGCAGCATATCTCTGTCCCAAGCTGGGTTTCCCGCAGCCTGATTGGCCGCAGCCTCTTCACTAGCAAATTCAATCAAAAAGACCTTCCAATCTAAATACTGACCTGGGCTCAAACAAGCTCGTGCGAGCCCACTCCAATCACCGGGTGTCATGCAGTGTCTGTTTAGGGCCTTCACCTGGGCCACAGTAAAGGAGGCCATGATTCTGTATGTCCGCACAGACTCAGCTAAAGATTTTATAACCTTAAAATCTAAGGGTTCATGATACCACTGTCCCTGTGGATCCTGAAATATTGGACAGGCTAGATGTAACTCGGTTCTGACCGCTTTCCACATGCCTGGGCTGAAAGAACAGCTGGGGCTGCCACTTCCGCGGTCCTCCACATAAAGCAGAGGGGCCGAGGTTGCGGCACAGCACATGAAAGGCGTGCCCTCCTCTTTCTTATCTTTGTTTTTTCTATTTGTTGTATGAGTGATTGTAGTTCCTCTAAATCTGTAGACTCAGAGGTCTCTAGTTCAGCAAGATCGGGATATAACCCCCCCCCCCCGCTCTCCTCCTTTTCGCTGTCTGCCCTTTCCGATCTTTCTTCCTGAAGCATTTCTAGGGCGGTCTGACCATTCTCTACCGCCTCACTGCAACGCTGGTCCTCAAGACAGCCTCTTATCAGTTTCCATATTGGTCTCACTCCGCTCTTAAGTGTTCCTTGTTCAGAGGCAAAATCTAGGTCCCTCCCTAGTTTCTCCCAAGAGGCCACCGTGAGGCTTCCGGAGACAGCGAACCATGGGGCAACGATGTCACATTCATCCAAAAATCTCTCTAAAGTACTCTTTTTTATTTTTAACTTTTTTGAGTGCAGTAGCTCATTGAGAGCCAAAAAAATTGGGTGCGAAGAAGAAGCAGCCATGTTTTAAACATTTAAAGCTGGTAAACAAACTTTTACTTTTACTTTTGGCTACTCTATTGACTAGCCCCGGGATCTCACTCTCTATCTACAGAGAAGAGCAAAAAATCCCCCCCTCCCCCCTGCTCTTGTTGCTTACCTGGGAACTTACCGGTGCACCACCCTGACGGCAGAGAGTTCTGAGTCCTCGTTGGGGTTATGGCTGAGTCCCCGTACGGACCACCACGTGTTGCTACTGCCTCGACCACCAAGGAAGACACGACACCGAACTCTTCTCTCTGCAGTTTATTCAGGACCTTTGAGCAATCTTCTGTCCCCAACCCTGGGGAGAATTCCCCACAGCCTTAAGTACCCGCTGGGTAACCAACCCTGATACGCCACGTGAGAACCACCAATAGGTTCAGGTGCACGGAAGCAAGCCAGATTCTTTGCCTTAGCCATATAAGGAGTTGTTAACCACAGAGAGCACTCGCCATCGGGAAGGCAGAGGGCGAAAACCGGCGCCATCTTCCAGGTGCGGCCTCTCGCAGCTCTCTACAGAAACTTGCCTCCTTGAATTCAAGAAATTCAAAGTCTCTTCCTTAGTCCTGAAATCGATGCCCACCACTAGAAAACATCCTATTTTTGTACATTTTAAATATATGATTTATATTTATATACATATGTTGATTCTATATTGCATTCAGTGTAGTTATTTATTTTATTTTTTGTTTTATTCATGTATTGACTTCTCATTTTATTGACTATTATGACTCATAGAACAGTGATTACATTGATTACATAGGATATAGGTTTGCATATGTATTGCACATCCTTCCTGACACCCAGGACTTTCACAGGAAAGGAAAACGTGTCAGCATCAACTTCTTACTACATGATTCATTTTTTGGGAGTGCTGGAATCTGAACTCACAGCCTACAAGGTCCAATTCATGAATGGGTGAGTGTCAGCCTGGCATCCTGTGGCAAATTGAGCTGACAGACAGTTCTGAGTACCTGAGATCGAGTCCCAGCGGTTGACAAAATAAGAACAGATTGACATCCAGATGGTAGTACACTAATAAATATATATCTTTATAGAGTGCCATAGATGTCTATACATTATTTGGTTATATAGACTACATTCCTACCAATTCTTGGGTATTTATAATGCCTCCATATAATTAATGTTATTGTTTTCATTCTTAACAAACTATTAAGTAAATCCATCAATATCCTGAAATTATTACATTCTGTAAGTAATAGTATTATTTTAATGCTTCATAAATATTAAATGAAATCAGTCTTCTGAAATGATGCTGTCTAATTTTATAGGAGCATCATTCACCATCAACTCATTCAACTGTGACATTGATAATATTACCTTGTTATTCCCATGGATGGGAACGAGTCTCTTAGTATCTCCTGCCATTGATTGGTGTCAGGACTAGGATTGAAATCAAGGCCTACATTGCCACGTGGACCTATGACTTCCTCAATAGTCTGACAACCTTCAGCAATGCAAGGTGAAGTACCCTTTGCAACAGTGTCATTCAGACTCAGGAGGGTCACCGTGCAAAGGAAGAAAACATAAAAAGGCCATCTCGCTGCATATTTTCAGTACATTTTTGCCACACAAGGCTTGGGGGTCTAGGATCTCAGGATCTACTGTATGTTCAGTGGCTGCACCCCAGCATAGGGTGTCGAAGCTGAGGCAGAGTTACCACAACCTGAGTTCAAACCCCCTACTGAGCAAAAAATAATTAAAAGAAATTAGCTCCCTGGCTTGCAATTCACCCCATTTATTCTGCCAGGCTTTGGATTTGAACTCAAGTTCTGGGTAAATCTGCAGCACTGTGTTAGAAGGGCAAGCTCACCGTACTTGAAGATAAGAAAATCAGGCCTGTACTCTAAGCCAAAATTCAAGTCCCAGCCTTGGAAAACATACTATTTATATACATTGAAAATGCAGGGTTTGTACTTACCTATGGATGTTCAGTCCATACACGTTTGGTGTGGTTGTTCCTTGTACTTTTTGTTTTATTCATTTATTTACCACTGATTTTACTATGATGACACCCATTCCCTTTATTATATTGATGACATCCTATCACATGGAATCTAAATTTGTAGACGTGTTCTCCATCATGCCTTACAATCAGGACTCTCAGAGAAAAGGAAAAAAGTTTCACACTGGGTTTCTTACTGCATGATCCAATTGTTGGTAGTGCTGGGATCTGAACTCAGGGCCTAGCAGGACAAATTGGTGAATTGTTCAAAGTGACCACACCAGCCTGTGAGCAACAAAGGAGTTAGGCCATTCCCAGGATCTGACATTGATCCCCAGTGTGGGTCACGATAGTCATAAATTAATAATTAAAACATAGGATCAATATTTACATATATGTTTGGACAGCATCTTGCCTTTGGAGTACTTTTTCTCCTCATTTTCTTTCTTATGTAAGTATTGTGTATTTTACTGAGTAAGGTAACAAATATAACAGTGCTTACATGGAAGACAACCTATTGCCCTGGCTATAGGGTTTCCTATGCATTCTCCATCCAAGCTGTGACTCAGGACTCTCACAGGACAGGAAAATAGGTGAATCGATGGGCTTCTCACATCAGGATTCATCTTTTGGCAGTGTTGGGATTTGAACTCAGAGCCTATCAGGCCCAATTGGGGAAAGTGTCAAGGTGAGGACACCAGCTTGTGAGCAACAAAGCAGATAGGCCCTTCCCAGGACCTGACATCAAGTCCCAGGGAGGTCCAGGTAGTCATGAATTCATAATTTAAACATAGCGTCTATATTTACATACATGTGTGGACAGCATCTTGCATTCAGTGCACTTCTTAATTTGTGTCGAATTCATGGAATTATTGTGCATATTACTGAGTATGGTGACAGGTATAACTATGCGGACATGGATGACAACCTGTTCCCATATTTATAGGGTTGCCTATACATTCTACATCCTAGTGGAAGCTCAGGACTTTCACAGGAGAGGAAAACATGTTCAACGACTGGCTTCTGACAACAGAATGAATCTTTTGTCAGTGTTTGGATTTGAACTGAGGTCTGGGTAGCTCTGTTGCACTTTAGGGGAAGGAAAATCTCACCATCCTTGAAGACTACAATGTCAGGCCTGGTCCAGGGCCTGATTTGAAGCCCCAGCACGGGACAAAATAACAAGCCTGCCTTTTTAAAACATAGGATCTCTCTTTACCTACAAGTGTGGTATGCATCTTGCATTCAGTGTAGTTATTCTTTTTATTTTGTTTCTTATTCATGGATGTATTGTGTATTTTATTGAGTATGGTGATAGATATAACTATGCTGACATGGATAACAACCCATTCGAATGGTTATAGAGTTGTCTATATAGAATTCTCCATCCTCGTTGAGACCCAGTACTTTCATTGGACAGGAAAACAGGTGGATCGATTGGCTTCTCATATCAAGGTAAATCATTTGGCAGTGTTGGGATTTGAACTCAAGGCCTAGCAGGCTCAATTGGTGAATGGGTCATGGTGAACACACCAGCCTGTGAGGCACTAAGGAGGGAGGCCATTCCTAGGACCTGAGATGAAGCTCTGGTTGGGGCCAATATAGTCATAAATTCATCATTTAAACAGAGGATCTATATTTCCATACATGGATGGGCAGCATCTTGCATTCGGTGTAGTCATTCTTTTATTTTGTGTCTTATTCATTGATGTGTTGTGTATTTTCTTGACTATAGGATAACAGATATAACTGTGGTGACCTGGATGACAAACTATTCCCATGAGTATAGAGTTTCGTATACATTCTCCATCCTAGCTGAGACCCAGGACTTTCACAGCACAGGAAAACTGGTGCAATGACTGGCTTCTCACATCAGGGTGAATTTTGGCAGTGCTGGGATTTGAACTTTGGGCCTAGGAGGCCCAACTGCCCAATGGGTCCATGTGATCACAACAGACTGTGAGCCACTAAGGAGCTGGTTGGTTCTCAGGAACAGAGATCGAGCACCAGGGGGCGGCACAATTGTCCTGAATGCATCATTTAAACATGGGATATATATTCAAAGCTATGTGTGGACTGCATTGTGCATTTAGCATTTAGTGTAGTTATTCTATTCTGTATGCTATTCATGGATGTATTGTGTATTTTCTTCAGTATATGATGACAGGTATAACTGGGCTCACATGATAACAACCTATTTCCGTGGCCACAGGGTGGCCCCTGCATTCTCCATCCTAGCTGAGACCCAGGACTTGCACAGGAAAGGAACACAGGTGCAACAATTTGCTTCTGACATCAGGATGAATCTTTTGGCACTGCTGGGATCTCAACTCGGGGACCAGCAGACCCAATTGACGAATGGGTCCATGTGAGCACAGCAGTCTGTGAGCCACTAAGGAGTAAGGCCGTTCCCAGGACCTGAGATGGACCCCCAGGAGAGGGTGTGGGGGAAGGGCACACAGCAGTCATCCATTCATAAGTTGAAGGTAGTATGCAAATAAGTACACAATTGTATAGAGTAGGAGAGATGATAACCTGTGATGGAATCCAATCTACCATGTGTCTACTGATTTTTGGATCTTTCCAGATGCCTTCATTTCATGACTGTGATGTATTGTCATGCTTAATCAACACTGCTTTACAAATAAGTGATACCCCATGAGTCTTGCCTATCATTTCCTAGTCATATCATGCATTAACTACTTATTCGATGATATCAATCGCATTCCATGACTTTTCCTGTATCTCAGGATTTTCTGCCATTGCTTTCTCATGGGGGTGGGCTGAATTCAAGCCTCAGTCATGGAAAACATACTCCGTATATACATTTTAAAGATAGGATTTATACTTCCATACAGATGGTCAGTAGATACCGTGTTTGGTGTGGTAGGATTTATACTTCTATACAGATGTTCAGTCCACATTACGTTTAGTGTGGTCATTCATTTTATTTCTTTTTTATTCATTTATTTACGATTTATTTCATTGACTTTCATGACACCTATACCATTTATTACATTGTTTACATCATATCACATACCATCTAGATTTGTAGATGTTTTCTCCATCATGCCTGACACCCTGGACTCTCCCAGAAAAGGAAAACATATATCACACTCGGCTTCTTACTCAAAGATTAAATTTTTGGCAGTGCTGGGATCTGAACTCAGGGCCTAGCAGGCCCAATTCATGATTGGATGAGTGTGAGCACAGAAGCCTCTAACCTATTAAGCTATCAGGTGGTTACCATGCACTGAGATCAAGCCCCAAGTTTGGCCAAAACAGCAATACATGGATAGGCAGAAGGTGGTATACAAATAAATATATATTGTTAAAGAGTTCCAGAGCTGTTTATCTATGACTGAATGACATCTACTACGTTCCTACCAACTTTTAGGTATTTATTATATCTTCATTGAAAAAATATTATTCTTTTCATGCTTAATAAACTATTAATTAATGTCAATCAACATCCTAGGATTATTGCATCCAATTTTAGGCTAGACAAATGCATGAACTACTCTTTCAATCTGTATTCTTATGCATAGGCATGAATCTCTTGTGATCTCAGGCCATTAGTGTGTAAGGATTAGGATTTGAACCCAGAGCATATGTTGACATGTTGGCTTATGGCTTCCCTGATAGCCTGCCAGCCGTCAGCAACGGCAGGCCAGGTCCACTTTGAAACCATGTCATTCAGACCCAGGATGGTCACCATGCAAAGAAAAACTTGTAAAACCCTGAGCCCTCTACAGCTCCCCACTTTTCGTGCTGTTGTGCTTTGTTTTTCTTCCTGCAAACCCTCTGTGCCTAGGGTCCCAGGATCAGCTTTGGGTCTCGAGGCTGCACCCCATCCTAGGGAGAGTGAAGCTGAGTCAGAGTTGTCATGACCTGAGTTCAAGCCCCTTGGTTGGCAAAATTAATTAACTAATTAATTCATTAATTAACCAACTAACTAACTAAATTGAAATAATAAAGCTCCTTGGTTTGGAATTTCTTCCAGTTTTCTTTCCTAGCCTGGGATTTGAACTCACAGTCTTGATGAATCCGTAGCAATATGACGGAAGGCTCAGAGTTGCCGTTACTTGAGTTCAAACCCCATGCCAAGCCAAAAATAAATAATTAAGTCACTAACCTCAGCAGGGAAGTTAGTTGTGAAGATGGGAGGGAAGGGATGGTAGGGGAAAAACAAACGAGGAGGCAACAATGCTCAATAGGAAATGTACTCATTACTTTGCTCATGTAACTGTGACACCCCTGTACAACATTTTTAAATGAAAAACATACAAAAAATTATGTAGTGCTCAAGAAGCACTTTGGGGGTAAGGGATGAATGTCTGAATAGCTGTACAAAATTCTACACTGATTTTTTTCAGTGTTCAGTATGGAACTGAATAAACGTAACTGTTTCTGTTACAAAAATTAAGTCACTGTCTTGGAACTGGGTCCAATATTTCTGCCATTGCTGGGATTTGAGCTCACTGTGTAAGTAACTCTTTTGCACCTTGGGTGAAGGCTAAGCTCCTTGTCCTTGAGGGAAAGATTTTCAAGCTATTGTTCCCAGGGCCTGAATTAAGGCCCTGCAATTGAAAAAAATATTTGTATACATGTGTAATATAAGATATATAGGTACATATGTATGTTTATTTCATATTATGATTATTTTTGTATTTAATTTTTTATTCATTTAATTGTTTATTTATTTAGTATTATTATACACATAATATTTATTATGTAAATTATACACAATAATTTAGTACATTGATTCATGCTCATTTTTCATTAATACTTTATTAAGTGTTGAAACATGATATATAATTAAATCGAGGCATTTGTCAAGTCATCACATGGTTAGACTATGTCCCTAGTATGAGCTTTGCTTATTTATCTTGGACAACTTCCTATAGGGATTTGTTTAGATGATTTATACTCAAAAGCCTTTTCTTGTGGATAGGCAAGTTGAGGGATAAAATCATAAGGTTGGGGCTGGAACTGTAGGTTAGTGGTAGAGAGCTTACTCAGCATGCTTGAATGCCAGGGTTTGAATCCTCAGTGCCACGTACTCAGAAAAAGCCAGAAGCTGTGGTGTGGTTCAAGTGGTAGAGTGCTAGCATTTAGAAAAAGAAGCTCAAAGACAGTACCCAGGCCCTAATTTGAAGCCCCAGGTCTGGCCAAAACAATACGCCAGATTCCAGTGGCTCAAGAAAACTACTTTCTCAGGAGGCTGAGATCTTAAGATCACAGTTTGAAGACAGCCTAGGGAAGGAAAGCCTGTTATACTCTTACCTCCAATGAACCATCAAAAAACCCCATGTGTCACTGTGGGTCAAGTGGTAGAGTGTTTGCCTTGAGCTGAAGGGCTCACGGACAGCGCCCAGGCTTCAGTTTGAGACACACACTGGAAAAAGACTGAGGGATAATCAAAGTAATTTTCCTGTTTGCTATTTATGAGAATATGGTTTGGAAAATGAATGCTGATGTACACCAGAATTGGAGTCAGACCTCAAGGTTCAAGTGTAGCACATCCATAATCCCAGCCTCTCAGATTCTAGCATTATAAACTTGCATCCCACAAGGTTCTGAAAAGCACATTGTTGAAAGGCTTAATATGCTCCCCAAGCCCTTTGTGATAAGCAGTTGACTTGTATTGTCAATGTCATTACAGTTCTGACCCTAGCAGAGAACCAGTAACTTACACCCATCACCCTAGCTCAGGAGGCTGAGGTCTCTATCACAGGGTGAAATCTAGGACATTCTGGCTTCCTGTTCTGAAAGGTCAGATGCTCAAGAAATTCCTGTGTTTCGCTTGGTGATGAGAAGTTACTTGCACTCTAAATGTTTTTGGAGTTCTTGAGCTACAGAAGAAGGATAGAAATATTATTGACCCAATCAGGGTTCAAATGAACTTCTCAGGATCCAAGCCCTAGCTCTGTTAGCAGGAAGAACTCCAGAGTAACACTGTATTTGAAGCACAGAAAAGAGTTTCAAAAGCCAGGCTAGGAGAAGAGAACTAGGCCTGCAGGATTCGGAGGCAGAATGTACATACTCAACAGGGAAGTGAGCTGCAAAACCACTTCATTCATTCCAGGCACAGCCAGCAGTGGGAGAAACCTGAAACATTTGTTAGAGTTACAGAAGGGTCAGGCTTCTCTCAGTCTCTTCAAAGGATGACTAATTAAATTTCCTTCCTCAGGTGAAGGGACCCTCAGGCTATCTTTAGGTTACCTATAGAGAGCCAGTTTAGTGGGGAAGAGGAGAGGAACAGAGTAGAAAACCCTGCTCTCTGGTCTTAAGGTGTGGGTTTTTGACTCTCCATTTTTCAGGTTTGAAGGCCCTTCTATCTCTGCTAGTCCATTCTCCTTACTACATTCTCCACATCATTAATGCAAATCCACAGTCCAAGGAGGAACAGGGCAATTTCTCTTCTGTCTCCAAGCACCTGAGTTAGAACCTGGCTCTGCCCTCTGGATTCTGGGGCTCTTGTCTGCCTGAGAAGTGGGACAGAGACAGTCATCCTGATCTGCGTTTGTGTGAAGGTGATGCTGGAGTCCTGGAACACTGCAGAAAGACTTGTGACTGGGAAGTGGTCCCTTCTTTCCTTCTGATGTCAAAAACAGATTCATCTATCAGCTTTCTTCCTTCTTTTCTTCCTTCTTTCCTTCCTTTCTTCCTTCCTTCCTTCCTTCCTTCCTTCCTTCCTTCCTTCCTTCTTTCCTTCCTTCCTTCCTTTCTTCTTTCTTTCTTTCTTTCTTTTCTTTCTTTCTTTCCTTCCTTCTTTCTCTCTCTCTCTCTCCCTCCCTCTTTCTCTTTTTTTCTTTCTATCTATCTACCTACCTTCCTGACTAGGTAGCTATCTCTTTGCCAGTTGTTGGGTTGAACTCAAGGCCTGGGCACTGTCTCTAGCACTCTGCTACTTGAGCCACAACACATATTCTGGTTTTGTCTGTGTACGGGTGCCTGAAGAATCGAACCCAGGCCTTCTTGCATGCTAGGCAAGCACTCTCTCATTAATACATATTCCTAGCCCCTTCACTTTTTTCTTAATGGTAGTTTTTACATAAGAATGCTACCATTTATTTTCTCAAGTTTAATTTTCTGAATACCGGTTACTTCCAAGAGACCTGATCTTCTCTTCCCCTGCCTGATTTGTGATTGTTCCTGCATTGCCCTCATGATAAAATGTAAATAAAGGCTGCTGAAAGCTTCAGTGTGTCTCATATAAAGACACAGGCCTAGAACCCTGGTAGAGAAAAGCAATGGGTCTGAAATGAAGAGAATGATGCAGTATGCACAATTAGCATATCTGAAAAATAAACCAGTAAATAAAAGCAGAATTTGCACTATGGGAGGTAATTTACATACACACATAAGTATTTAGGGCACTGATACATAAACTTGGCCTTCTTTTTTTGAAATTTTTGTGGCCATCCCAGGGCTTAAACTCAGGCGCCGATGTGTTCCTGAGCTGCTTTGCTCAAGGCTGAGGCTCTACCACCACCACAACTCCACTTCCCGCCAGCTGGTAGTTAATTGGACATAAGCAATTCCCAGGCTTTCCTGACTGTCTGGATTGTATCTCCTGCTCAGTTTTCTCTCTCAAAGCTGGAGCTCTACCCTCTGGGCCACTGCTCTACTTCTGGTTCTCTGGTGGTTTATTGGAGATAATAGTCTCAGAGACTCTCCTGCTAAGCTGGCTTGAATGGCTTTCTCCTGAGGAGGCTTCAAGTGGTTTCCTCAGGGATTCACCAAGAAGCCTCTCCACACAAACCCTTAGTCTAAATTTCGAGGAGTACTAGAGAAAAAGGAAACATTGTTATACCGCAGTCGCAGGACCCCCACTAAAAAGACCACCGAGAGTCAGACTTTACAGCTGTTGTAACGTTTTATTTAAACGTGCTGCATCTCAGGCCTTGTCCTACACTCCTACACAGTAGCACCTAGGAGGAGCGCCCCAAGGTAAAGATTTACAGGATATATAAAGTCACACAACCAACCAGGTGTTTGTATTACCACCATGTGTTGCTCTGCTAGAAATAAGCAACAAGTGGTCACTGCCTCAAAACTTTAACCCTTCATTCCCCCCTTGACTTATGGTCCTGGAACACAATCTTGTGGCTCCAGCCTTAAACTGAACTCCAACAGCTCTTGATCTTGAACGGGTTAGCCATATTATTAAACAACTATACCAATAACAATCAGTTCATTTTTCTTTTCTTGAGGTGTATGCAGACTGGTTGGGTAAGACTTCCCATGTTTCCCCATGCTTGTCCAGGGCAAACGGGTCAGCCGGTCTAGCGTGGGAGCAGTGGATCCAAGCAGCAATGCCACAGTAGCAGCAGGGTTACACACCAGTAGCACCATGTAAGGGTGGAACCATGTAAGGTCCCTTCCACTGTGGCTCCAGAGATCTCAGATTTTGCCTTCGAACAAACACCCAGTGCCCTGGTTTAAACAAATGGGGGTAGGAATAGAAGCAGAATCATATAATGCTCTAAGCTGGGGCCACATCCTCTTATGCACCAGCTGTAAATAGACAAGCTTACACAGAAATTCAATATCATCCAAATCAGCAAGCATTTCAGTCTGAAGGCTAGGGATAATGGGTTGAAGGTGTCCATACATTATTTCAAAAGGAGTAAAGCCAAGCTGATAGGGTGAATTTCCTACTCTAAACAGGGTAAAAGGAAGTAGTGATACCCAGTCTGCGCCAGTCTCAAAGGCCAATTTAGTTAAGGTCACTTTTATAGTCTGATTCATTCTTTCTACCTGCCCTGAACTCTGGGGTCTATAAGTACACTGCAATTTCCAATCCTCCCCAGTGCGGAGGCTATTCCCTGACTTACTTTTGAGATGAAGGCTGGTTCATTGTCTTACCAGATGGTGGATGGGAAGCCATACCTGGGTAGGATTTCTTCCAGGATCTTCTTAGATATGACGTGTGCAGTCTCATGCTTTGTTGGGTAGGTTTTAACCCATCCTGAAAAGGTGTCTACAAAAATTAGCAAATATTTATATCCAAATTTTCCAGTTTTAATTTCTGTGAAGTCTACTTCCCAATACACACCTGGCCTATCTTCATGGAGGCGAGCTCCTTTTGTAACCAGTTGATTAGGGGCATTGGTAAACTTACAGGCTTTAAAATTTTTAACAATGTCCTCAATGAGTTGATTTCCTTGCCTGATTTTTACTTCTGTGTGTAGGAACAAGTCCTCCATTCTTCGGGTTCCCATGTGAGAGACCAGATGGATTCTCATAAGAATCCTCTTGCCCAATCTTTGTGGCAAGATAAGTTTTCTCTCACCAGTTTTCCACCAGTCTTTATTTCTTTCTCTGTTTGGGGGTTTATAGGCCATTGAACTTTTCTTTATCCACTCCAGGTCTTCTTGGAAGTACTGAGGCTCAGGAGGCAAAGCTTGGGGCCCTGGGTCTACTTCTGCTTTGGGCTGGAGATCCACCTCCTTAGCTGCCTGATTGGCCAAGTTATTTCCTTTGGTTATTGAATCAGTTACCTTTTGATGGCCAGGACAGTAGATAATGGCAATATTTGCTGGTTCCCATAAGGCCCGGATGAGCCTTAAAATTTCTTGTTCATTTTTAATAGCCTTTCCCTCGGCTATCGACAGCCCCCTCTCTTGGTAAATGGCTCCATGGACATACACAGTGGCAAATGCATACCGACTGTCCATGTAAATGTTTAGTCTCTTCCCTTTTCCCATCTGTAGGGCTTTTGTTAGTGCCACTAGTTCTTCTCTTTGTGCAGACATTCCCTGGAGGAGTTCTTCTGCCCACACTATCTCAGTGTCTGTGGTGACTACTGCACCAGCATACCTTTTTCCATCTCAAATGAAACTGCTGCCGTCTGTGAACCAGGTATGCTCGGCGTGCGATAGTGGTGAGTCCAACAAGTCTGGCCTCTTATCTTTGGCCTGGTCACTCTTTTCACACTAATTTCACATTCTCTGTCCTTCCTTTCCTGTCTTTGGTACTTTCTCTCTCTTATTGTAAACCTTTTCTGCTGTTGCTACTAGATCCCTAATAGACTTTTCACCAAGTCTGTCTAGAGCCTGCAACTTCTGCTTTATGTCTGGTGCAGCTTGATTTATATAGGCAAACATAATCATCTGAGCCGACACCTGGTTCTCAAGATCATACGGGTATATTGACTAAAAGCTTCCCTGAGCTGCTCAAGATATGCTGCGGGACTTTCACTTCCTCCCTGTATAACATCATAAACTTTGGCCATATTAGTAGGTTGGCAAGTCTCTTCCTTGAGACCTGCCAACAGAGCCTGATGATAAGGGCAGGATCTGTAATAGGTGCTCTTGTGGGGCCAGGGATATGTTTCCGGGCTGCCTCTTGGATATAGTCTCTCTCTTCGGTGGTAAAAATGACCTGTAAAAGTGGACTAAAATCATCCCAGGTGGGCTGATGAGTAAAGAGAACAAATTCAAGCAAACAAATTAAATCCTGGGGTTTCTCAGAAAAGGGGGCATTTTGGGTGTGCCAATTGTATAGATCACTGGTAGAAAATGGCCAATATTAGAGTTGCTGTTGACCATCCACATCCACAGGACCTATGGAGCATAAGGGAAAAACAGCTGCATTAGAAGGGGGATTGATCCCACGGCATCTTCGAGTGACTGGCTCCTCAAAAACGTTAAGGGCAGGTGCCGAGTGTTCTATAGCGCCCTCCTCCTCTTGATCATTCTCAGGTTCTGCAAAAGGGACCTGGAAAGGAGAATATGGTGGAGGAAACATTTCTTCTTTCAAGTTATCTCCCTGAAAAACCGGGGGGTACCCTGTATCTGTTTCTTTTTGTAAGTCTAGGGGGCTAGATGGAGTGGTGCCTATGGTTTCCAGTCCTGTCAGACGTACAGTCCAAAAAAACAATAAACAGTACAAACAAAACACATGCAGGCCTGACAATTACTAAAAAAAGCTTACAAAGTGGAGATCTCCTAAATTGGTCCACTGACTACTGTCATGGTGGGGTTCCACACCCACACCACACAGCAGAAGGAGAAGAGCCACAGTGGGCGAGTTGAGCCTCTGTTAGGAGACCCTCTTGGTCAGTTCTGGCCCAACACTGAACCAACCTCCGCGCCACAATTCACACGGTGGTGTTCCAAGGACTGCCACCCCTGCCCCACACAGTGGGGTTCCAAGGACCCCCGCCCCATGTGGCAGGGTTCCAAGGACCCCTGCCCCACAAGAGGATCTTGGACATATCCTAGTTCCTCCAGGGTTGTGGTGAAAGGGCGCCTGCTTCAACAACCCTTTACAAATCGGAGAGGCCATCCTCACAAAGGAAAATGAAAGTAAAACAGACAAATGAAAGGACAAGACAAATTAATAAAGACAGTGCTGTTTTACCTTTGGAGTTTGAGATCTCGGAGGTCTTTGGGGGGATCCCGGACGAACCCCCACTATTATGTTATACCCAGGTCGCAGGATCCCCACCAAGAAGACCATCGAGAGTCAGACTTTACAGCTGTTTTAAGGTTTTATTTAAATGGGCGGGAGCTCGGGTCTCATCCTACATTCCGACACAGTGGAGCCTAGGAGGAGAACCCTGAGCTAAAGATTTGCAGGGTTTATAAAGGCACACAACCAACCAGGTGTTTGGATTACCACCATATGTTGCTCTGCTAGAAACAAGCAACAAGTGGTCACTGCCTCAAAACTTTAACCCTTCACATGAAGATGCTACTAGTGTGTTCTAGACACTTAAGGTTGGAGACACAAAGCACTCATAATTATTAGATCACTTTATAGGCTAAAGGAGCAATGCAGACTGTATGAGGATCGCTCCACCTTTCGGTCCTCATATACTGAGACAGTAAATTCACAGCAGCTCAATGCTAAGTAACAGAACTGGCATGTACTGTGGATATTTGCTCCCAAATCCTGTGACACTCATTTCTCACTTTTGGCCTAAAACCTGTGACCAGAGGGGAAGATGAGGAGGGAAAATCCTTCTCAGGGAAAGCAGCTATAAAGAACATTGGGTATTTTACTTATAAATTAAAACCTTGGGAATGACCATTAAGAAGTCAGATTGTCCAGATTAAAAAATGAAGAAGAGAAGAAAAAAGGTGCCAGTGGCTGCTGTCTGTAATCCCAGGTCCTCAGGAGACTGAAATATAGAGAAACTTAGTTTGAATCCAACCAGTGTAGGAAAATCCATGACACAGTTATTTCTAAGAGATCACAGAAATACCCAGAAGTGGGGCTGTGAATCAAGCTTATTGCACTACCCTTGAGCAAAAGGAGCTCAGGGACCGTGTATAGGCTCATACTTCCACCCTAGGACCTGCCCCCTCAAAAAGAGCCTGTCTTTGTCTTTGTATTATATTCTTATAGGTGAAAATCCAGAGTAGCTATGATGAATCGCACCAACCTAGGAAATTTGTATTCAGTACAATGAGTTCATAACAGACAGACTTCTTTCAAGATAGTGCATGTTCCGGGGCTCCCTTCACTGTTCACATTGTAACTTAAGGGTTTTTCTGAATCACAGGCCTGCTGGAGGAAGACTATCTCATTGTCTGGAGAGGCACACAAAAGTCCTCACTCCTGTACAGCTGGGTAACAAACAACGCCATCTGGGCCAGTTAGTGAGGCTGAGTGTGGGCAGGCTCTGAAAGTCACAAAAAATAATTCCTCTTTGTACCCTTAGCTATCTCTCTCCCCAGTGCTCTGTTTTAACAGGAGACTTTCATTTGTGCCACCTCCCATGGCAGGCCAAGTTCTGTGCACTTATCCTGCCTTTGTGAGACTATAGTCTGGTGATGAGTTAAAGTGCTCAATATAATTCAGTTGTCTGCCTGAAGGGCAGACAGCTAGGGCACTGAACATAATGACACGATTCATTGCAGGCAATGTTGGACCTATGATGCCTCTCCTATGTTTCCAGAAGCTTGGGAAATCCAAGCACATGTTGTATATCACAAAGCTTCCTGTCATGTAGGACTGGTGAAGCTCATCAGGTTTTGAAACCTTTGACTTCTCCTAGTTGGGCCCTGGGTGGCTAGGTTTTGGGATTGAACACAGGGCTGGGTGCTGACAATGAGCTCAGTGCAGAAGCTCAGTACTTTACCATTTTGTGTAACAACATCACATCTGGTCTGTGATGAATGTGTGTGTGTATATGTGCACACCACATTGTGTGTGTGCACGGGTGTGAGTGTGCATGCACACAAATACATGAATCTTGAAGCTTGACCTCCTGATCTGAGCACTGTACCTAGTTTCTCTTGTATAATGATATCCCTCTCCCATTCGAGCCACAGAGCTAGTTCAGGCTTTGTCCTAGTAATGCGGTCCTGAGAAATGAAGCCCACGATTTCATATATGCAAAGCATTCTACCACTAAGGCACATTCACAGCCCTCTACTTCAGCATTGTTAGTTTAGTTCTGTCTTTTTTATTGTTCTTGTTGTCGATTGAAGGAGTTGAAGTCTTGGTTTTGGTGCTGTCCCTGACCTCTTCAGCTCAATTCTTGTGTTCTACCACTTGAGTCATAGAGCTTCTTCCTGTTTTCTGGTGGTTCATTGGAGCTAAGTTTCTCAAGGACTTTCCTGCCTAGTCTAGCTTTGAACCATGATCTTCAGATCTCATCCTCCTGAGTAGGTAGGATAGCTGACATGACCTCATGTACCCAGCTTCCCCTTCAGGTTCTTAGTAGTGAATTGGAGATAATAGTCTCATGGTACCTTTTGTGTGTGAGATAGTTTGGAACACAGACCTTTAGAACTCAGCTTCCCAAGAAGGCAGGATGACAGACTTCAGCTACTGACCCCTTGGCCATGGCCTCTGCTGCAAGGGGGTCCATGGCTCCACGTGGTGGAGTGCTAGCCATGAGCCCAAGAGGTAAGGGTCACTGCATCAGCCCCAAGTTCATGGTTCATGACCAAGAAAAAACCAAACCAAGCCATTGTCTGTTGTAGACAACTCACGAGTCTTCAGTAATACATAATTTTGTCCCTGACATGGGGACCTATTTGAGCCTCAATATTCTTGCCTGTATAATTATCTAAGTTATGGGGCTCTTACATAGAAAAGGTGTAAGAATGCACCCAGTTAAGGACATAGCACATGGCACTCTTTGCACCACTCAGCACACAACATCCTGTGAAAGACTCAGCACATAGCACCCTGTGCAGGACTCAGAACAGAGCAACCTATGGAGGACTCAGCACATAGCTCCATTCCACAAGCTGTCATTGGAATTAGGGTGCTTTCACCATTCTTTGAGGAAAATTTACAAACCATACAAGTTCACATCTAATGGTTTAGAGGGGTGTTTTCTGGGGTGTTAGCCATGGGGCTTGAACTCAAAGCTCTACCACTTGGAGCCACATTTTGAGGTGTCTCTCAGACTTCCTGACAGTACTGGGTTTTAAAGCCCCTGAGCAGCTAGGGTGATGGGCATAAGCCAGGATGACCTGGGTAACTCATGGAGCTGGCTTGCAGCAGTTTACATGTGGCTAAGTCAGGTTAGGTGGCAGCTGTCAGCACCAGACTCCTAGATTGCTCTGTAATGAGCAATAAGTGTAGGATGTGCACTAAGTTTAATTAATATTTTATTAAGCAGTTAGAATATCCTACTTTT
This sequence comes from Dipodomys merriami, assembly GCF_024711535.1. Lineage (NCBI taxonomy): Eukaryota > Metazoa > Chordata > Mammalia > Rodentia > Heteromyidae > Dipodomys > Dipodomys merriami. The sequence goes on along the minus strand of NW_027202727.1, from coordinate 1,750,383 downwards.
TTTGGCATCAGACCTGTGGCTTGAGTAAGAGCTTAGACACTGTCCCTAAACGTTTGTGCTCAAGGCTAGCACTCAATTGATTGAAAGACAGCAGAACTTCTGAGTTTTCTGTTTTGTGACACTGAGGAATCGAACCCAGGGCTTTGTGCTTACTATGAGAGCACTTAACCCCCGAGCCTCTGGAGGGAACGAGGTGTAAATAGAGATTGCTATATATAAATATTATATACAGAAAAAGAGATTTCTGCATATTATTAAATTATAGATAATATTGCTACCAATTCTTAGGTATTAAATTATGTCTCCATTTAATGATGTGTCCCAGTTAAAAATTAATAAAGCATTAATTAATAATTACTCAATATCCTATAATTGTTTATCATTTTTGTACATATATCCATACATATAATTAGATATTTCATAGAATGAGACCAATGTCTATACATTATTAAATTATGCATCATGTGTTACTCCCAATTATTAGTTATTTAATTATGTCTCCATGTAATTTTTATTCTGTTCATGCTTAATAAAATATTAAACTTAGTGCACATCCTACATTTATTGCGTCTAATTTTATCCTAGAATGATTCACTACTAATTCAATCTGTTTATCATTTACTGTAGTGGCAATTCTTCTACCTATGATGTTTTTTAACTTTATTACATCATATTACATAGCATATAGATTAATATCCAAATTATATATCCTATCTGACACCGAGCACTTTCACAGAAAAGGAAAACATGTGTCATGTTCGGCTTCTCACTACAAGATTATGTTTTTGGGAGTGCTTGGATCTACACTTAGGGCAAAGAAGTCTCAGTTCATGAATGGGGGACTGCCAGCACAGCAGCCCTAGCCAATTCAGCTGCCAGGTAGTTCCCAGGCCCTGAGATTGAGCCCCATATGTTGACTCCAAATTGTGCTTAGTGTAGTTATTCATTTTATTTTTTATTCATTTAAAACTTATTTTATTGACTGCTGTAACACATGGAATATTTACTACACTTATTACATAGGGTATAGAATTGCCTATGTATAAAACTTCACACCTGACACCCAGGAATTTCACAGAAAAAGAAAACATGTGTCACCCTGTGTCTTACTGCATGATTCAATTTTTGTTAGTGCTGGCATCTGAACTTACAGCCTACAAGGCCCAATTCATGAATGAGTGTAAGCACGCCAGCCTGGGGCATATGAAGCCAACAAGCAGTTCCCAGCACCTGAGATTGAGCCCCAGGGGTTTACAAAACAAGAACAGATGGACATGCAGATGGTAGTACACAAATAAATATAAATCTTTATAGAGTGCCAGAGATGTCTATACATTATTTACTTATATAGGCTACATTCCTACCAATTCTTGGGTATTTATTATGCCTCCATGTAAGTAATATTACTGTTTTCATCCTTAATGAATTATTAATTATATCGACCACTGTCCCAAAGCTATTGTGTCCATGTAATTAATAGTAATCTTTTAATGTTTCTAAAATATTCATTAAAATCCATCAGCCTCCTAAAATCCCTCTCTAATTTTATGCCAGTATCATTCAGGAACAAGTAATTCAACCTTGACATTCATATCTTTCCATCGGTATTCCTATGAATAGGAACGAGACTCTTAGGATCTCCCTCCCTTGGTTGGGGTCAGGACCCGACTTCGAACACAAGGCCTATGTTGCGGTGTTGGCCCATGGATTCTCTGGAAGTCTGACAGCCTTCATCAATGCCAGGTTACCGACACTTTTTTCAGCCCTGTTATTTAGACCCAGGATGGTCACCTTGAAAAGAAAACAAATGTAAAACCGGCAGCCATTGCAAGTTACTGGTTTTTTTTCTGTGTCGTTTTATTTATTTAATTTTCCTGTCATCCTTTGAGGCCCAGGAACCGAGGTTTGGCTGTGGGTCCAGTGGCTGCAACCCAGCCTAGAGTGATCAAAGCTTAGGCAGAGTTGCCATGCCCTGAGTTCAAGCCCTGTGCTTGACAAAATAAAAATATGTAATACATAAATGCATACGTACATATATACATTAAAAATATTTAAACAATTATTAGGCTACTTGGTGTTATATACATTCCATTTTTTCTGCCAGGCCTGGGATTTGAACTCAGGGGCTGGGTAAATCTGCAGTACTGTTGGGGAAGGGAAAGCTCACAATGCTGGAAGACAAGAAAGACAGGCCTGTTCCTAGCACTTGCTAAAATAATATTCATATACATTTTAAACACATGATTTATATTTACATATACATGTTTATTGCATATTGCAGTTAGTGTAGTTATTTTATTTTTTATTTAGTTTTATATATTTTAGAGGATCAATTATATATTTTAGTGGGTCAATGTTAGCCCACCAGGCTGACGCAAGTGAAGGTGTCGGGCAAAATTGAGGACCTGAGATGAAGCCCTAGGAGTGGCCAATATATAAACAGATAGATGTGTAGATTGCAGCGTGTGTGTGTATTTAGATATGTATATGAATCTATAAATAAAGTTATAGATAGAGACAGATAGACATTTATGTAGATTCTAGTGTGTAACTCTATATAAAGAATGATGACCTATATCTTATTTTTATATATTCTATTACTATGAATTATTAGGTCTAAAATTATGCCACCATTAATTAATCACAGTAGGAGACTTAATAAAGTGTTAATTAAGTTAATCCATGACCTATATTTATTGCGTACAATCTTATAATACAATGACTAGCTAATTAGTAGTTCAATTGGTACATTACAAAGATTCTATTATTGTTCCTATAGATAGGAACGAGTAGGTGGAAGTCCCAGCACAGAACTCAGGGCCTAGGTGTCTTGGTTGGGCTCAGGCTTCACTGACAGCTCGCCAGCCTTCGGCCATGCAAGGACATGTGCAATTTTCAAGCCGAGTCATTGAGAGCCAGGATGGTCACAGTGCAAAGGAAACAAAGGTAAAACTGTTGTCTAAAATTTCCTGGATTTTCCTTTTCCATTTTGGTTGCTTTACTTTTTTTGCCACAGCTGGGAGTTGATCCCTGGATCATCTGTGGGTTTAAAAGCTGCACCCCAGCCTAGGGTAATCAAGGCTGAGTCAGATTTGTGGTGACCTGAGTTCCAGCCCCATGCCTGCCCCCCCAAAAAAGTTAAGGTCTTGGCTAGGAGTTTGGGCCACTTTATCTGCCATACCTAGAATTTGAACTCAGAGACTAGGTAACCCTATTGTGCTCTGGGTGAAGTGAAAGCTAACCTAGAAGAAAAACAAATCCGGAGCATTTCCCAGTGTGTGAATTCCAGGCCTAGAACTGGCAAAAATAATATTTATATACATGTATAATATATATCATACATATGTACTTGCATAGATATTACATATTGTACCTAGGGCACAATATTTCCACGGAAAGGAAATTAGGTCATCATTGGCTTCTTACTCCACCAATTGACTTCAGCATTCCTGGGATTTGAACTCAGGGCCTGGAATGTCCAATTCATCAAGGGGTCAGTTTAAGCACAGCAGCCTCAAACAAACTCAATGCCAGGCAGTTTCCAGGACCTGAGTTCTAGCCCCAGCATTGGCCAATATATAAATAGATAGATGTGTAAATTGCTGCAAATAAGTGTATATAAATATATATATAGAGAGATGTATATGTATATTCCACTGTACATTTAAATATAAATATATTTATAGAAAATATAAATATACTTATAGAATGTGAGATGTCTATATATTATTAAATTACATGTAAAATATTACTAATAATTATTAGGTATTAAATTATGCCTCCATTTAATGAAGTATCATGGATTAAGGCACAATAAAGTGCTTCCTTGTGTAAATGGAGCTCAGGGACAATTTCTAGGCTCAGTTCAAGCCTCAGAATCTGCACTAAAAAAAAAGAACCAGTAACTGCATGTGTCTGCATATATATGCATATATTTCTTTCAGTGAACATCCATAGTCGTTATGAAGAATAGCACCCAGCTAACAAATTTGCTTTGAATAGAATGATATCATAGCACAGAGAGTGCTCTCAAGACAGTTCATGTTCCTGGTTAAAAATAATTTAAGACCCTGGCTTCGAATTCTCACCATTTTTCTGACAGGCCTGGGATTTCAACTCAAGGTCTGATTAACTCTCGGGCACTGTGGGTGAGGGGAAACCCACCATGGTTGAAGACAAGAATTTCAGACCAGTTTCCAGGGCCTGATGATCTTTAGATTTATCTCTTCTGTGCACCAAGACATTCATGAGTTTCAATTAAAAAATAGAAAAGGAAGAAATGCCATGACACCTCCTGCTGAAGCTGCGTGAGAGATCATGCCAGACAAAGCATAAGCTTCATGGAAGCATGCTTGCAGGAAGGGGTGTTGGTTCAAGGCTTCCTCTATACTTGGCTGCACCTTTATTGCCTCTACCTTTATTCTAACTATATTTTTCTTGGCTGTACATTTGTTTCCTTTATTCTTGTTTTGGCTATTTTTCTATTGATCCACGAACAGAGCATGTGAAGCCACTTACCCTCGTGCCTACCCTTGCTCTTCTCTGCTCTCTCTCTCTACTTCTACTCCTCTTGCAGGCTGCCTCACATCCTCTGCGCATGTACATCTGCCCCTGGGAGACCCTGGCCACTGCTGACACCACATTGAGGCCCCCGACCCTCCCTCCTCCTCCCCTCTGCCCAGTCCCCTCTTCCCCTTGGCTCCACCCCCTACCCTTGCCCAAAAGATCAGCCCTGAATGGCCCCTAAGGCTTCCAGGCCATGGGAATTACAGCCTCACCTCAGCTCTGCACTCCCCGCCAACCCTAGCGCTTGCTCAGGGGATCGAATCTCCCCTCAGCCCCACCTCTAGAGGAGACTCTCCTCCAAGCCTCTCCACTCCACATATCAAGAACGTGCACAGTGACCCAGTTAGAGAGAGAGACAGAGAGAGAGACTGAGAGACTGAGAGACTGAGAGAGATTGTTGGGGAAAACTACCTCTCAAGGACTCAGAACATGGCACACTTTGGGATGACTCAGCACACAGCATACTTCAAAAAACAGCACAAAGCACACTATGTAAAAGACAGCACAATGTGTCCTTTGAAGGACTTAGCATATCGTAGCCTTTGGGATGACTCAGCACACAACACCCTTTGAAGGAGGGAGTCCATAGCACGCCCTGTATAGGACTCAGTGCATGGCATGCTTTGAAAAACTCAGCACATAGCACTCTTTCCCAGGACTCAGCATATAGCACCCTGTGTTAAGATTATTTAAATACTTATACTTCAGCAGAAAAGCAACATGTTTAACAACTGTTACAAATAAAGTAATAAATCAGAATATATTACTATACTAATCATTGAATAGATTTTTAGTGGCAGTCAAATATGTAAGAAATGAGGTAATATGCCATTCGTTTGCACTTAATAAGTGAGAAAGAATTTTCTAGGTCTTTTAAAATATATCATAAGTTTAATGAAGAAACTATTCTGTCATGTCATATGATAATCAGATAAAGATGATATTAGAGCAAAGAACAGATTGTACTAAGTTTTGGGATGTTAATGTATGTACTTATTTTGGTTTTGGAAAATTGTGAGGATTTCAAATTGGGGTATTGTTCTTGCTAGGCTGGCATTATGTCAGTGGTTAATTTTAGGATAAGGGTTCCCTTTCCACAAAAACATTAACCTGATCTGTCCTTTTAAGTTTCCCATCATCAATTGCATGAGAGTTGCACACCAACTTGTCTAGCTTCCTGGATCCTGCAGTCCTTCCAATGTTAGTCTCTAGATAGTGCAGGATGGTGGAAATGATCTAATGCACCCAGCTATAGATTGAGAAGGAACTCCCCTAAAATTTGGCCTGGTTTCTGTTCTCAAGCCTCCTAAGTAGTTAAAAGTACAGATTGGAGCCCCTGGTGCCAAACAGTAACAGTATTTTTAAAGCAATTAGACATTTTTATGACACGTTTGTGATTACCTCAGGAAAAGAATAAAAGAGCAATGAAGCATAGAGGACAAACAGAATTTTAGCTAGCTACTCAGAGGGTGAATCAGCTTAGCTAGCTACTCTGGAGGCCGAGATCTGAAAACCACTTTTCAAAGCCAGTACAATCATGAAAAAACATGTGATTATCTCCAAAAAACCAGAAGTGCATCCGTGGCTCAAGTGGTAGACCACTACTTTGGGCACAGATGCTTAGAGCAGGAATGATGCATGCATGAGCACATGAACATGCACGTGTGTGTTCAGGCACGTGTGTGCACACACACACAGATGAGTATTTCAATGCAGAGTTCTTTATTTTTTTTTACCTTGCTGTACTTTATTTCCCTGTATTAGTTCACAAATTAACAAAATCAACTAAGCACCTATTTACATACAACTCATCATGTTTCTCTAAAGTCTACTCTCTTTTGGGCAGCCTGCTCTTATTTGACCCAAAAGTAAATTATTTAAGAGATCAATTCATCTCCCTCATCTCTGTAATGTTAGATGATTGTTTAAGTTCTTCCTAGCAGTATAATTTTGTGAAATCCTACATCAAGCAGCATATTTCTTTCATGAAATGGGAAGCCTCTGGAAAAAAATAAACTATAGGTTTTACTCCTCCTGGCAAGCATCTGGAAATTTATTATCTTCATATAATCAATGATATGTCTGTGTATGCCAAAAACGACTGTGAAAATAAAAAGACCCTTCTAAGCACATAGAATTCGTATACCATTAATAGGTATGAAGGTTTTTTTTTATTATTCTGAAAATACCATACAGAAGAGTTTCAATTACATGGGCAAGATAATGAGTACATTTCTTATCAAGCATCGTTGCCTCCTCTTTTGTTTCCACTTCCTATCACTTTCCATCTCATCCCTCCTGCCCCTCCCCCCATTATGCCCCTCCTTGCGAAAATTTTAAAGTTCATTTTTCGACAAAACATCTTGTACATCTCATTGTTACAATGGGTCCAACTCTATCCTTTTTTAAAAGATTTGTTTTTTCCTTTCCCTTCCACAAACTATACCAACATAAAATACAGTGAAAACAGGAGCTATATTGTGGGGAAGGGACATACAAAGCAACAAAAATTCATCTTATAAATATGTTAGAAACAATCGCATGAAAGAAAAAATATTTGAATGCTTATCTTGGGGTATATTTCACCTAACATCAACGAATCTGACCTTTTCTGCTTGTCTCAGACATATCCTATTTATTACCAATAAGGGAAACCATGGGGCCTATGTGTACTTGGACCTGGCGTAGTTCACTTAATATAATTTTTTCCAAGACTTTCATTTTCCTAACAATGGGGCAATGTCATTATTTCTGATGGAGGCAAAAATTCCATTGTGTATATATACCACAATTTATTGATCCATTCATCTACTGAGGGGCATGTGGGTTGGTTCCAAGCTTAGATATGGTAAATAATGTTGCCATAAACATAGTTGTGCTGGGAGCTTTAGTGTGGTCTTCTTTGTCATCATTTGCGTAAATGCCCAAAAGTGTGATTCCTGGGTCATAGGGGAGCTCCATATGAAGTCTTTTGAGGAACCTCCATGCCCCTTTCCAAAGTGGTTGAACAAGTTTACACTACCACCAACAATGCAGTAGGGTTCCCCTATCCACATCTCCTCCTGCATCTGTTGTTAATAGAGTTCTTGATTATAGCCATTCTAACTGGGGTGAGGTGGTATCTCAATGTTGTTTTGATTTGCATTTTTTATAGCTAGGGAGGTTTAGCATTTCTTCATGTGTCTATTAGCCATCTTTCCTTCCTCTTCAGAATAGTTTCTCTTTAAGCCTTTAGCCCACTTATTTATTGGGCTGTTGATTCTTTTAGGATTTGTTTTTGGGGGATTTAATTTTTTGGAGTTCCAGATATATTTTAGATATGAGACCCTTGTCCATTGTATGGCTAGTGAAGATCTTCTCCCTATTTGTGGACTTTCTATGGATCTTGCTAGCTATGTCCTTTGCCATATAGAAGCTCTGCAATTTCATGCAGTTCCATTTGTCAACCTTTCTATGATTTGTTGTGTTTCTGGGTCTCTATTAAGCAATTTTCAGCCTGTACCAAGGAGATCTAGGTTTTCTCCTATTCCATCCTGTAATGTTTTCAGAGTGTCTTCATATTGTGAGGTCTTTGATCCATTGGGAGTTGATTCTGCTACAGGGTGATATATAAGTATCTAGATTTATTTTTCTACAAGTAGTTAGCCAATTTTGAGAGCACCATTTACTGAAGAGACTGTCTTTCTTCCATTCTATTTTTTTCAGCTCCCTTATCAAAGATTAGATGGCTGTAGGTCTTTAGGTTCATTTCAATTCTATTCCATTTGTCCTGAGGTCTGTTCTTGTGCCAGTACCAAGCTGTTTTACTTACTATGGCTTTGTAGAAGAGTTTGAAATTTTGTACTGATTTTCCTCCAACACTGTTCATTCTGTTAACGATCGTTTTTCCTATTCAGGGTCTTTTATTGTTCCATATGAATTTTTGGATTGCCTTTCCTATGTCCTTGAAGAATGAGGTTGGAATATTGACAGGTATCACATTCAATTTGTAGATAGCATTGGGAAGTATTGCCATTATCACGATTTGATCTTTCCAATCTAGGAACATGGGAGTTTTTCCACTTTCTAAGTTTGTTTTGATTTCCTTTTACAGGTATTTAAAGTTTTCATCATAGAGGTCCTTCACTCCTTTGATTAAGTTAATTCGTAGGTATTTTATTTTTTGTGGGGCTATTACGAATGGAGTTGCTTTCCTAATTTCAGCCACAATTTTCTCATTGTAGGCATACAGAAAAGCCATTGGTCTTTGAGGGTTAATTTCATACCCTTCTAGTTTGCCCAAGTTTTGAGTAACCTTGAGTAACTTGGGAGTGGGGTCTTTAAATACAAGATCATGTCATCTGCAAATAGGGAAAGTTATACTTCTTCTTTCCCTATTGGGTTCCTCTTTATGTTTGAATTGAAGAGCAGTAGAGAGTGGGCCTCCTTGTCTCGTTCCAGAGTTTAGAGGGAATAGCTTTAGATTTTCACCATTGAGTATAATGCTTTCTGTAGTTTTGTCATGCACAACCTTTATTGTATTGAGGAATGTTCCATAGATTCCTAATTTTTCCAGGACCTTCACCATAAAAGGGTGTTGGATCTTGTCAAAGGCTTTTTCTGCAATTATTGAGATAACCATGTGGTTCTTATCCCTGCTCTTGTTGATGTGATGAATTATGTTAATTGATTTGTGTATATTGAAGCAGCTTTGCATCCCTGAAATGAATCCTGTTTGCTCATGGTGTATGATTTTTTGGATGAATTGTTGAAGTTGATTAGCCAAAATTTTGGTGAGAGGCTTTGCATCAATGCTCATCAAAGAAATGGGTCTATAGTTCTCTTTCTTTGATGAGGGTTTGGGGATGAGGGTTATGATGGCTTCATAGAAAGAGTTCGGTAGGGAACTTTCTCTTTGAATTTCATTGATGATTTGGAGGAGTATTGGTGTGAGTTCTGCTCTGAAGGCCTTTTAGAATTCTGCTGTATAACCATATATTCCTGGGTTTTTCTTAGATGGGAGTTCTCTTATTGCTCTTTCTATTTCAATGCTTGATATGTGCCTGTTAAGATGGTTTAACTCATCTTAGTTTCAGCATGTCAATATTTGCCAGGAAAATGTCCATTTCTGCCAAGTTCTCAAACATATTAGCATAAAGTTTTGAGCAGTATTCCTTTATAATGTTCTGAATCTTGGTTGTTTTTGTAGTGATGTTTCCATTCTCATCTCTGACTTTATTAATTTGGGTGTGTTCTCTTCTTTTTCTTTTTTAAGGGTCTGTCAATTTTGTTAATTATTTTGAAGAACCTTCTCATTTTGTTGATTCTTCATATGGTTTTTTTTTGGATTCTAATTCATTTAATTCTGATTGAATTTTAATTCTTTCTTTCCATCAACTTGATTGGGGTTTATCTTGATTCACTTTTTCAAGGAGTGTCAGATCTCATTAAATTGTTGGTTCCAGGTCTCTCCAATTTGTTAATATAGGAACTCAGAGATATATACTTGCCTCTGAATCGTGCCTTTTCTGTGTCCCAGAGGAGCAGAAAATCTCTGTGCTAGTTTTTGTTGAATAATATGAACATTTGAACTTCGATTCTAAGCTCTTCCATGACCCACTGGTGTTTGAACAGTGTGTTTTTCAGCCTCCATCTTATACTGGACTTTCTTTGGTGGCTTTTTGTGTTGAGTTCTAATTTTATTCCCTTTTGGTCTGATAGAATGCAAGATATGAATTCAATGTTTCTGAATTTTGACAAGTTTGATTTGGAAAATGTTCCATGTGCTGCTGAGCAAAAAGTGTATTCTTATGCTGCTGGATGAATATTTGCTAGATATCTGCTAAATCAGTTGATGTATGCACTTGTTTAGATCTGCAGTTTCTCTGTTGAGTTTTTGCCGAGTTGATCTATTTAGTGGGAATAGTGGTTTGTTAAAGTCCCCAACAATTAATGTCGTTGGACCTATGTGAGATTTAAAGTAGTATTTCTTGTATAAATTTGGGTGCACTATTGTTTGGCAAATATTTAGAATTTTAATATCCTCCTGAAAGAGATATCCCTTAATTAGTATGTAGTAACCTTCTTTATCTCTTCTCAATAATGTTAATTTGAAGCCTATTTTATCTGATATTAGGATTGCAACTCCTGCCTGTTTTGGGGGGCCGTTTGCTTGGTAGATTTTGTTCCAGCCTTTCACTTTCAAAATGTGTTTGATTTTTATGGGCAAGTTGTGATTCCTGAAGGTAGAAGATAGAAGAATCTTGCATTTTAAACCAACTAGACAGTCCATGTCACTTAATTGGAGAGTTACATCCCCTAAAATTGAGAGAGAGGACTGAGAGGTATTTGGGTGCTCCTGCCATTTTATCCACCTTCTTGGGTGCTGCGCCTACTGGATTCTTTCTCTGGTTCTTGGATTCTGTTTGTATGTGGTTTCTTGGCCTTTATTGTGGTCTTGTTGGTTTTCTATATTTAGGACATCATTTAGTATCTTTTGTAGAGCTGATTTGGTGGAGATATATTGTTTGTTTTTCTTTGCTATGGAAGATTTTTATTAGACCTTCAATTATGTTTGAGAGTTTAGCTGGGTACACTATTCTTGGTTGATAGTTGTTTGTCTTTAGAGCATGGCATACACCATTCCAGGCTCTTCTTGCTTTAATTGTCTCTTTTGAGAAATCTGAGGTGATTCTAATTGGTTTTCCTTTATAGGTGACTGATCTTTTCTCCTTGACAGCTTTAAGGATCATTTCCTTGGTCTGATTGATCCTGTGTGGCTTATAATTAATTGGACGATGGGAAGTCCTGTTCTTGTCTGGTCTATTTAGAGTTTTAAAAGCTTCTTGTATCTGAATATGCCTATCTTTTTGCGTGTTGGGAAGTTCTCTGCTGGGATCCTGTTGAACAAATTTTCTAGACCATTACCTTATGTCTCTATATGCTCCTCTACACCCATTTCCCTCAGATAAGGCCTTCTGATGGTGTCTTCCAAGTGTTGAATAGATCTATCATATTTCTTGAATTTGCCTTGGATAGTTGTATGTTCTTTCTCTATAATACCTAGGCTGTCTTCAATGCCGGAGATTCAATCTTCTGCATAGTCTAACCTAATGTCAAGACTTTCTACTTTATTTTTAATTTCTTTTCCTTTTAATTGGTTGGCTGTTATGGCTTCAAATTCTTTGTTGGAGCTTTGTTTTAGATCTTGTATGAAATTCTTTACTACCTTAATTTGGTGTTCAGTGTTTACTCTCAAATCACTTAGTTGATTGGTTATGGTTTTCTTGGACTCCCATTCCTTCTGTTGGGCTCCATTCAACATTCCCTTTGTGGTCTCCCTGACTCCTTTCAGGTGACTGTTTATGGATTCGATGAATGGCTCTATTGATCTTTGTCTATGCTCATCCAGCTCTTGCAATTCTTGTATTACTCTTCGATTAGATTTCTCATGTTCATGTAACTTCTCTAGTTCTCTTTGACTGATCTCAGCCTGCTCAGACAATTCCTTTATTTCTCTTTGAGTATTCTCAACCTGCTCACGCAATTCCAGTATCAATCTTTGAGTAGCTTTCTCAAGCCCATGAGCTTCCTGTTTTGATCTTTGGTTTGCCTCCACTCTCTCCCTAACACGTTCACAATGAGTCCTTTGCAGGGTTTCAATCTTTTCATTCACCATGTTTACCAGTAGTGTTTGTAGAGCTTTTGGGGAACTCTTGTCTGGATTATTAATTATCTGTTCTGTCACCTGATTATCTTGAGTGGGAATTGAGATTCCCGGACTTGCCATTTTCCTTGTGTTTTTCTTGCTTGTTCTGCCCATTTGGGATGAAAGTAATACCAGTTTTGTGCTAGAACACCATTTTAAGGCAAGCATCAACCAATGTCCTGTAATTGCATAGTCAAATGTTTGAAGATACAATCTAGTTCAACAGATACAGCCCATTCAACATTAAATAACTATGTTTTAATGGGCTAAGAATACCAAAGAATAATTTGACAAACCAGAAATTATTATGTTTAGGGAGAAAGGTGGGGAAAACAGCATTAGAGGGATGTGGAAAGGTAAAAGGAGAGTGAAATTAACCAAGTCCTAATCTCACAGAGGGAAATGGATTGGAAAGAATGATAGAAAAGAGAGAAGAAAAAATTTTTAAAAAGAGACAAGAAAAAATGGAAAGACAAATATTTAAATTTAAAAAGTGAAACTCTTAAAAGTAATGAAAATTTAAAGAAGTAAAATTGAGAGATGAACAAGGATGAGAGGAGGGGAGGGATAGAAAGGAGACCTGAAAAACTAAAAAATAAAAATACTTCAAATTTATAGGTATAAATAAATAATACTGCTATTAAGGAAGGAAATCCTAAGAGGTTTTGAATTGAGTAATACGTTTTTGGATTAAGAATGTACACAATTGTGGATAAGGTTTTATAATCAATGACAGGTATATAGGAGGTGAACAGAACAACAAATAATTCATGCAAAAAGAACAATAGATGAAAAAGTAAAACGAATGAGAAAGAAAGAACAAAAAAGACCAACAGGTCAGTAAACATTTTTTTTTAAAAAGCACACACACACACACACACACACACACACACACACACACACACACACATACACCTAAAATAAAAGTTATAAGAGGAAGAAAAAAAGATTAATGAAAACAATTTTTATCATTAAAAAGGAAAAATTTAAAAAGATACAAAAAAGACTTCTTTGATTTTGTTTTTGGGGGGTTGATGGGAAGTTCCTGTATCTCCCTTGTGTCAGTAACCAGTCTCTTGGTGGAGTCTCTGGTTTGCTTGTGGTGTTTGGTTTTCTGGGGCTTGATTGGTTTCTTAAGTCAGTTTGTTTGGGCAGGCAGAAAAAATTCTGTTGGTTTACCCAGAAGTTTGTGATTGCCTCCCAGGCTAGTTCAGTGGGAGGGAGATCTGCTTTGAGTATCACAAAAGAGGGAGGTGGCTGTTTCCTCTAGTTTGGAGTTACTGTAATAAGGCTGGGTTCTGGGTAAAGTTGAAGCCTTTCAGCAAACAGTAGCTTTTCCCTGAGGGGCTAGCTTCTGAGACATTCACAAAGCCCAGCCTGGAGCCATTCTCAGGGTTTATGTTTACTGAGTTTCAATTGATTGTCAAGGCTGTTGTAGGGAGGGGCAGCCTCTGGCTCTGTTTACCCAGTGAAGAAAGCCACTCCTTTGTGGGATTAGCTTTCTCTGCCTTGTTGTTGTGACTTTCCCATGGGTGGAGTTGAGAATGGCAGGTCAGGGTAGGTACTTGTGACTAGCTAAATGACTCTTTTGTTTTCATCAAAGAACTGAGTTGGATCTAGCTACTTAGTCAGGCTTTTGTCTACATCAAAGTGGATATCTCCGGTGTTGGGGGGAGGGGTGTCGTTCCCTCCTCTGCTCCCTTTGAGAAGGAGTGAGGATGTTAGTTTTGTACTCACGCTGGAGTGTGGGTTCCTGGGTAGCGTCTGGTCTGCTATCTGCAGGATGAAGATATCTGCTACTTGTCAGTTCTTGGTCATGTTGAGTAAAATCTGCTCACTTGCTGCATCTGGCACATTTGTCCCAGACTCTCTGGGTTGTAGTTATGGCGGCTATGGATGGCACCACAGCCGCCACAGCAACCTCAGCCATGGTTGCTGGAAAATGCTCAGATCTGTCTCCTTACCTGGATTTTTCCTCTCTGCCCAAACTCTCTGTAATGTGATGGCACACTTGGTGTGCCTAGGACTGTTCATTGGAACACTAGAACTGCTTTCTATGCAAGAGCTTGTTTAGCCACCAGATTCTCCTCTGCCATTTTCTCGAAATTTCTGAAGGTGTTTAAATATTACTGGAATTGTTTTGGAATAAATAATGTTCACCTTGACTATCTTGAGAAAGAAGAATTGGTTTCTCAGCACTATAGGTAAGAACTTGAGTGAAAGAAACAAAAGGAAAAATGAGGAACAACTCAACACATACATTCAAAAGAAACAAAACAACCCAAGAAAACACCAATTAACTCAGTACTCAAGAACCTGCAGGAAATGCAAAGATTTTTTTTAAAAATAGCTATGATAAGCTTATGAAAATCCTGACTACGAGGGAGTCTACTATTGTGAGGATAGTGGTTAAAGTTCAGACTGGACAGAAAGATCTGTACACAATGCCAGGCACTTGTTATTCTAAATTCCAGGAAGAATAACATAAAGTAGACTGAGCCCACGATCTTACACAAGTAGGAAGCAAGATTCTATCTGAAAGTTAATCAGGATAATTTAGGGCTGGGGGCATGCCAAAGTGGTAAGAACAACCATTTAGGAGACACAAGACACTCAATTCAAATTCCAATCTTATGTGTATTAAAGAAAAAAAGCTATGACTTTAAATAATGGGAATAATTGCAAGATTTGAATATTTGAGTGGAGAAAAATCCATGAGAGAGGTAGAGTTTACCCATTTTGTAATACTTTCTACTTAAGTGATAATATTATGTGGTACTCCAGACATAACAGAGTTACCTTGCAAATGAGCATGGATGTGCATTTGTGTGAAGGAAATACTCTATTTACATAAGTGTAAATTAAATACTTTTTGGGGGTAGATTTTAGTTCTTGTACTAAGAGCCTGGGTGATATCTCTGAGTCTTTTCACTCAAGGCTATCACTCTACTACTATGAGCCACAGTTCCAATTCTGATTTTCTGTTGGTTGTTTGGAGATAAGAGGCTCATGGACTTTCCTGACCAGGATGGTCAGGAAATAATCATCAGCTCTCAGCCTCCTGAGTAACCAGGATTCCAGGCCTGAGTCGTCCATGTTTTTAATAATTTAGTAAATTGTACAGTTACATAAGTTATAATTTATCATTATAACCTTTATAATATATGTGTTTGTATTTATATCAATGCATACATATAGAAATATTTTAACATATTTTTGTATCTACAGTAGATTTATGAAATCATCCTTCATTATAAAATAACTTGGAAACAAGTTTAATGAGGAGCAAAACAAAGGGAATTGTCACATGTTTCTTGTTGTTGAATGAAATATGAATTGTGAGAATCAGTTTGAGAAAACACTTTAACAAAATGGATAATGGCTATTAATTCCAATCCCTTTATTTGCCCATATTGTGCATCCTCACACATGAATGTCAAAGTCAAACCACACTTTTTTGCCTTTGTATTTAAATCACATGTTATAATTTAGGGGATAGGTGAAATAATCAAATAAAGATTAAAATAATACTAAGTGAGGCTATGAGTTAGAGCTGAAAATTATTTTAAATATGATAATAGCTAATTTAATCCCATATCCCTTACTTTTGCTCTATTGTCATATACCTCATTCCCACATTAGGAAAGTAGGTAGAAGGTTCTCACTAAATTATGTGTAAAATTATGAAAAATGTATTAAAAGAATATGGGCACATCGGGGCTGCGAAAGTAGCTCAGTGGTAGAGCTCTTGCCTTGCATGCCTGAGGCCATGGGTTTGATTTCTCAGCACCACATAAGCAAAAAGAAGAAAGCCAGAAGTGACGCTGTGGTAGATTGCTAGCCTTGAGCAAAAAAGCTGAGGGACAGCTGAGGGCCCAGAATTCAGGCCCCTTGACCGGAAAGAAAACAATAACAACAACAAAAGAATATGGGCACAGTCTGGTTTTAGCTGATTGGTACCTGTAGGGGGTAGTGTGTTTTTGAGGACCTGAAAAACGTTGTGATGTAGATGAAGGAAGGGATGTGCTAATTCTGGAAAATTGGCTAGAGGATTGCTCCCAGAAAAACAGTGATGAATTTTCCCAAAAGGTTAGAGTAAAATCACTCTCACAATCATGTTCACTACTGCACTATTCACCGTAGAGAATTTATGGAAACAGCCCAGATGCACTTTAGCAGAGGGATGGTTGGAGAAAGTGTTGCACATATACACAATTGGATTGCACCCATCCATTATAAAGACTGTTACAGCATTTGCAAAGTAATGG
The DNA here is from genome assembly GCF_024711535.1 of Dipodomys merriami. Classification (NCBI taxonomy): domain Eukaryota; kingdom Metazoa; phylum Chordata; class Mammalia; order Rodentia; family Heteromyidae; genus Dipodomys; species Dipodomys merriami. Next base: position 1,733,862 of record NW_027202727.1, on the reverse strand, counting down.
ATAGAACTAAATTATGTTAAATAAATGAAGTCACAGCCAGACACAAAAAGAACGTGTATTTAGAAGCCAGAATTTTATGCAAGTTAAAAAACAGTATTAATCAAAGCATGCTATTTGTAGAGGAGTATTTAACAGGTGTAATTTCTTATAAAATTGAACTTTTAATCCAACAAAATGAATACCTGGAGGCTACCACTTGGAAAATGTGAGGGAAAATCAAAGGGAAGAAATAAAGAGACTTATGGAAGTAGAGAGTGAAGCCATAATATTAAATGCAGATAGTATGAAACTAATAAAAACGAAAGTGGGTTGAGGTTTGGAAGGATGTGAGAAAGTTATGTAAAGATCCATTGTACTTATAAACTGATTCGTTGAATGGAAAACATTTTGTACACCTATTTAATAAAAATATAATTAAAAACAATGGAGACATCTGATCTTAAACCATGAGTCAATATGATACTTGCCTTCTCAGAAATTTTCTTTGCAGGTATTTTCCTCATAATGACAGAAAAGTGAACAACGCAATGTATATCAATACATCACTTTGCATATCCTAAATAGACAATATAAAAATCACAGTAAAAATATTAGAATATATCACATGATAAAATAAAAGGTAGAAAGTATCAAACTCTGATTGTTTTTCCAAGTACTTTACCTTTGGTATCTAATTTAATCCTCACAATAATCCTATAAAGTGAAACTATTTCTATTTTTAATTCTAAGATGATGATATTTAAGTCTTCAGAGTTGGAATTACTAGTACAACATTCTACACACGGTAAGTGTTAGCCTGCGTTCCATTCCCACTATATGAACTAACCTCATTCTATTTTATAACTAAATACTAGCACTCAGTCTACTAATTCTAGGAAAATTCCCAAAATTATTGTGCACACTCTAATAATATTTCCTTTATCTTTGTTAGAAAATAGGTAACTTAGACAGACACCGGTGGCTCACGCCTATAATGCTAGCTACTCAGGAGGCTGAGATCTGAGGATTGTGGTTCAAAGCCAGCTTGGGCAGGACAGACTGTGAGACTCTTATCTCTAATAAACCACTAGTAAACTGGAAGTGGCACTGTGGTCCAAGTGGTAGAGCGCTCGCCTTGAGTGGAAGAGTGCAGGAACAGCACCCAAGCCCAGAGTTCAAGCCCCATGACCAACAACAACAAAAAAAGACAATATGTAACTGTAAGAAGAAAACTCCATTTATACCTCCCTAGTGAAAACTCAATTTATACCTCCCTAGTGAAAGGAACTACTAAACTATAACATTCTTGATTTCTAGCTCAAAATAGTAGAAATCATATTTTATGCCTTCACTCAACACTGCACTGCCTGGGGACCCCATCTCTGGTTAACACAGTCTTACTGAAAGAATGACCTGCCCAATTCCTGATGGAAACAGACTGCAGGCCTTTTGGAGCAATCGTTTCCACATTGTAGCTCACCTAAATTTTTTTACCATTTGAAGTATTTTGATTGCTTTTTTTTTGGGGGGGGGGGGTCCGGTCGTGGGGCCTGAACTCTAGACCTGGACACTGTCCCTCAACTCTTCAGCTCAAAGCTAGTGCTCTACCATTTGAGCCATAGCGCCACTTCCGGCTTTTTTCTTTTTGCTTATGTGGTGCTGAGGAATTGAACCCAGGGCCTCATGCATGCAAGGCAAACACTCTACCACTGAGCCACCTTCCCAGCCCTTTTGATTGCTTTTTATACCCACCATTTTGAGAGAAATGTACTACTTTAAAATGTTATTAAAGAAAGAATGATATAAAATCACATTTGGCCCCAGATAAATATTTTACCTTTCATATACCCAAAAATGCAGTCTTACCTATCATTAATGTTAGGAACGAGAGGTTAAAAATCATTGACACCAAGACCTAATTATGAATTAAAGACTCTCCAACTTGTGAATACAATTGGTTTAAAAAGACATCAATACTACTGCATTTTTAAGTCCCTATGATAATGATAATGATTCGCTATGATAATCATAATGATAAACTATTAACACTTAAAAATAACTCATTTTCTTGGGAGTAGGACGAAAAGCACAAGGTTAATCCTAATTATTTTAAAAGACCTTTATTTAAAAGTTCACTCATAACTATAAAGATTCTAAAACTAACTGAAATAGATAGGAAATAATTTAACTGCATCATCTACATTCAATGGACTATTAATAGAAAACAAAATTATACTAATAATTAGCTTACCCAATTCACTTACTTCTTTCATTCTATTCCATTTACTTTCGTAAAAACTGGGTTTTCATAAAATGAAGCATAAAAAAGCGTATATACCCACATACTTTTTCAGATCTTAACAATATTTCAGAAATTTTAGCTCTACAGTCAATGAACTGAAATAATACTAAAATATTCAAAGGATTTTCAGAAATTGCAAGACTTGCTCTGAGATGTTATGTATATTGGAACAGATATTCAAAAAGCCTTATTTGTTAAAGTTGCCATAGTTTCTCCCACAAAAGAGCCATTAGTAAAGATACCTGTGCATGTACAAAACACCTTCAAATGCATCCACAATATGGAAATAACACTTGCTTTTTGTTTGTTCGTTTTTGAAACGAATATCTAACAAGCATATCCACAATACTTATTTTCAATGAATAAGATGGGATATTCAAACATAATATGGGTTGGATTATCTCTTAGTGAGAATAGATATAATATTGCAAAGAAAGTGATTTTCAACAGAAATCCGGAAAGAGTTTATCCAACTTGTGTTTCACAGGAATAATCAGAGAGTAATACCTGTTTGGTCAAGTCGGTCCAAATCACTCTATGAGTGTATCTTAAAAGTATAACCAATTTAAGAGGTCAAATACGTATTTTGTACTGACAATCATCTTATAGCAACAACTTACTAACTAATTATGTCTGTATCTTCTTACCTAAAATACAATAAGAGCTGAAAGCGGTCTCTTTTTCTAACTTAATATTGTAAATGCTTTGATTATGATGTTATTATTAGACAAATAATATGTACAAAGGCTGGTTCCACTGAAATGACATGACAGAACACTGATAAATAAAAACATTGCAACACAGTTAGCTTTTTTCAGCCTCACCCTGTCCACATTGGCAAGCAACATTGCAACAGCACACACACACATATACACATACACACATGTTCGCACATGTACACACACATATACACGCATGCTAAATTCAGGGTTTATTGTACAAAAAAGTCCACATAAAGTATTAGTGATTGGGACAAATGATAATATGCCTTATTACAAAATAATACATAAACCATTACCACGCATGTTACATTTTACCTGCCTCTCCACATGTGACCACTTAATTTAGTTTTAATTAATTAATTACCTTATTAATTAATTTATTTGTTTGGTGCTACTACTAGGGCTTGAACTCAGGGCCTGGCTTTGTCCCAGAATTTATTTTTTATTTCAGTTTTCTCAAGGCTAGCATTTTACTGCTTGTACCACAGCTCCATTTCTGGGTTTTGCTGGTTACACTCAAATCAGAATTTAATGGACTGTTTTTTCTTGGTCTGCTTTCAAACCACAATGCTCAGATTTCATCTTTCTGATTAACTACTACTAAAGACATAAGCCATCAGTGTGGCTTCTACTTTTTCCTATATAGTTATCTAATGCACATACTTAGATGCTAATTTTAAAATGAGAGTATAGAAGCAAGATGTACAGTGATGATACTGTCCTGTCAGAAATTCAAGTTAGTAATGTAAATTTATTCTTAAAACACAAAAAATACCATGATATAGTGTAAGAGAACTCACTATTGAACATAGGAGCCTTAAGAGCTTTCTAATAGATCCATTATTTATTGGTACCCAACATTAGAAAAATGTATGCGGCATTGGTAAAATAGAAGTCCTTTGCATGACTACATATATTCCTTGTTTTTATAAGACACTTGCTTTCATCTAAAAAGTAGGCCTGTCTATTGTCTTCATGTGATTTTGATGATTGAAAGTGCTTAGTGAGAAGGTCAAAATGTATTAGTAGTCCTTCATTATCAATTCTCATTTTCTTCTTGGAGAATATAATAATCAAATCAATAGTTCAGAATCGGCAAGCAATACTTCAGAATCATGCTTCCAGTGCAAGTGGATCACCAGTAAGAAATCCTCAATACCAATTTCCACAAAGTTTTGTCACAGATACAATCTCCCTGCCTTCTCTAGCTGCTTTACTACCCTCTTATTCCTTCATTGTACAAGAAAAGTATGATTCAACTGATTTCAGTCAGATCTGTTACTAGAACTATCAAGGATTTATTTTACTGTCTGTAGTTTGGTAAAATTATGTCTCTTTATGTAGGCTACTAAAAATGTATTTACTAACTTCAAGTAAATACATAAATTCGATTTCCATCTCTTTTAAAAAATAAAATTTTGTTTGCTCTACAAATTGATCAGAGGCATGGATTATGTGGCTAGCTACGTCATTACACATCTTTCTCTTTCTTTCTCTCTCCCTTTCATGGTTCTCATATATAACACGATTGCTCCATAATTATCCTAATTTATTTTGCTTTTATATTTTTTGTTGTATCATTTCACTTTTTGCTCTGCCATTTCCCAAATCATTTATATGGAAGGCATTATTTCCTAGTTTCTCATGCCTAGAATAAGCTGCACATGGAGACATCACTGGTCCTCATTTTCAGTGTGTACATTTGAATATGGAGGAATATCTTTCCTCTGCTCTCCATCAATTCCCTACTCTCCAGTTAGAATAATTTCGAATAGTAAAATTGGAAAAAGAGAAAATAAATCATGGTGAATAAACAGTTGCAGAAAATTCACTGGATATTTCTGACCAGTTCAACCAATGTGAACTATTAGGGAAATACATGGACACCTCATTCCCACTGGCACTCAAAGTCTCTGGTTAGGCAATTCTTAGGAATATGGGGAACAAGATGAAAAAGTAAGGAATGGTATCAATTGCAAGAAAAAAAATGGAGATGGATCCAACCATATTTCTTCAATTGGCTGTCGAAAATATTCAGCTTACTACAGTGCGGAGACTTCTTTTTCAAAAGGCCACTTATGTGAATAGTAGGGATGATGATCAGTATATCCCTCTTCAAGAAGCCTACGGTGGACACTTAGACATTGTCAGTCAGTTGGTTTCTCAAGCGGCACATGCAATAACTGTAGATGACTGGACACCCCTGAACAGTGCATACACGTGGAATAATACCAGAGTCGCTTCTTTCTTACTTCATCATGATACAGATACCAATGGCCAAACTAACGGACTTTTTTTTTAAATTTTTTTTGGTCTGGTCGTGGGGCCTGAACTCTGGGACTGGACGCTGTCCCTCATCTCTTCAGCTCAAGGCTAGCACTCTACCACTTGAGCCACAGCACCACTTACCGCTTTTTTTTCTGCTTATGTGGTGCTGAAGAATCGAACCTTGGGCCTCATGTATGCAAGGCCAGCGCTCTACCACTGAGCCACTTTCCCAGCCCAAATATTTTTGTTTGTTTGATTTTTGTTGTTGTTGTGATTTTTTTTTTGGTGGGTCATGGGGCTTGAGCTCTGGGCTTGGGTGCTGTCCCTGTGCTCTTCAGCTAAAGGGGAGTGCTCTACCGCTTGAGCCACAGTAACACTTCCCCAAACTAAAGGACTCTTGACACCCTTATATCTTGCTGTTGAGAATTGAGATAGCAAAGATACGCTGGATCGCCTTCTGTTGAACCATTATATAAATCCAGGCCTGAAGAACAACATAGAAGAAACTCTATATGACATTGCCAAAAGCATAAGTATGTATCACTACCTCTATGAAGTTGTAAAAGGCTGTACAAATTGTTCACCGAAGTCCTAATGGTCAGATTAAGTTTCTTAAATTTCAAAAATGCAAGTTCATCTTTTGTGTCCCTACAAAATATTTTCACAATCCAAATAAGAGCAATATCTTTCTTTTTGGTCGGTCATGGGGCTTGAACTCTGCGCCTGGAGCTATCCCTGTGATCTTCAGCTCAAGGTGAGCCCTCTACCACTTGAGACACAGCTCCACTTCCAGTTTTCTAGTGGTTTATTTGAGATAAGAGTACCACAGACTTTCCTTCCCAGGCTGGCTTTGAACCATGATCCTCAGATCTCAGTCTCCTGTTTAGCTAGGATTATAGGCATGAACCACCAGTGCCCGGCAGCACCAATATTTTACTGTAAAAATTCATGGATTCTGCGGAATTCTTCCAAGTGAATTGCCTGCCTTGGATGGAAAAATGTATTCAATAGATTTTGTAAACATGTATAATAATTTCTTCAGAGTTTGTGATTTTTTAATAAGAAATAATTTTAATTTACCTGTTGAAATGAGTAGTACAGAAACTAAAATATTTCTGGTGCTTGTCTGAAAAAGTATATTTTAAAATATTCTATATTCTATGTTTGCATAATGTTCACAATTTATTTTCTCCTAGATATACATTGAATTCTATATTATTTTATAATATATACGTTCATTAATGTGTCCTTTCCGATTGTATTCCATAAAGAAACAGTTTGATTCCTTTTTTTCTAGGTCTTAATATTATTTTTCTTTGGGATAAAATGACAATGTTGTTTAATTTGAAAAGTTTTGTAAAGTTTATGCTATGTAAATGCCTTTCTGAGGTGATTTAATACACTGATGTCAAACTAAATTTAATTATATGAATTACGTGTATTGTTACACTTGTAATTTTGTAATCAACTTTTTAATAACTTTTTTTCATTTCTTGCATCTGAAGAATGAAAATTATGGAATACTTCTCAAATTTTCATATTATCCTTGTGCAAGTGCCATGTTAATCTCTGTATTGTAGTTTGAGTATACGTGCTGCTGAAGCATGTAGTATCCTCTAAATTTAATAGTTAATGCTGCAATCTTTATACAGGCTTATATCTATGGGTGCCTACTTGTAACAAGGAAACCTTATTGTTCCTAACAATGCTATCGATCTTATTTCCCTAAAATTCTGTGAATATTGGAAAAAATTATATTGATCAGTCGATTGCTCACATTTGCAAACTTTTTTTGCCAATGAATATCTTAAGTCTTTTTATTTGGAATTTGATCATACTCTCTATTATTTATAATTAGGTCCAAAGGTGATGGCTTTTTCAAGTATTTATTTATCCAGCTTTGTGGACCTAATGGATTCAAACTAAGCGTTGCTTAAGAGCTACTTCTAAACTTCTTCAGCTGACATTTTCCCAAATGAGGTGTTACTGGAACAAATGTCTACCTGAGCCTTTACCCTTCTTCCATGTGGGAACAGAACAACCAGAATACCTTACCCTGACAGCAAAGATTTTCTTACTAGAACAAAACTAATCTTGGTTACAAGGGATCATAGAGAGATGAACAGTTCAAACAGAACTGTTCAGACGAGAAGGTATTTTATCAAAATATAATTGTTTATTATACCTTCCATTTAAAAGTAGCTAAAGCCAAGAAGTGAAAAAATTGTTCGTATGCATGATTACTTAATGTCCTGGCCTGTCTGTAAGTTCCTGGCAGGAACTTACACTACTGCCTTTTTATCACCAAATATTTTCATAGTTGCAGGAGAAGTGCATATGTTTCTCCTCATTATTAGGCATTAAATTGATAATGTTTTAATCACAGTGTTTCCTCTTGCCTCCATGCTGTAAATCTACAAATGATAAAGCTTTAGATCTAACTCTATCAAACACTGAAGTAGAGATAATGGAATCATACTTTTAAACAGAGTTGCCTTTGATACAGTAACTACAACAGAACAATACAAAACGTGTGTCTTTTAATCATATTATATATAGTTATATGTGCTGATTTTATATTTCACACAATGAAACTTACTAGAATTAGTTGATAATTTGACAAATAAATTGATATTTATTTACTCCAATAAACAGAATTGGAATATAAATATTTAGGTTTCAAATATGTATTAGACTAGAAAACGTATCAATGCAATCTTTTTAGTATAAACTTGTGATACATTATAACTCTTCTTGGTCTTCTGAATCCACATGATAAAAAAAACAATGTTTTCCTCTAATCTGTAATGGATTTTACTCTGCTGCTCTGTTTATTGTTTTAACTTGCTTGTCCCATACTGCTTTTGTCCATATTTCTGAAGCATTCTTACTGATTATGCCCAAATTTTGCTAAGATGTCTAAAAAATATTATTCTTCTGCAGTACCCATGGGTCCTAGGATCTCAAGGCCCATTTACCTGCATCATCAGATAACAGGGGCAAGACTTTTCACCAAGGCCCATGCAATATATCAACACAAAGTAATTGAAGACCCATCTCAATTTCGCATTTCCTATATTTCAGGGCCCCAATTCCTTGAGATGCAGGAATTAGCAGTAAGCAATTGTGAAATGCAAGGCAACTTAAAATGAAGGATGAGATCACAAAATTTGAGAGAAAGTACTGTAATTCAAACATTCAACTTACAGATGACCAGCCCATATGAATGAACAAGTTCACAAATTGTCATAAGATTATTTTTAATACCCCTCACCTATGATTAACGAAAGATTTTATTCCAACATAAGTGGGCCAAAAAATAGTTCCTAGAAAGATAGATCTATAATTGGTCTACCAAAGCCCGAAAACTTGACTTAGAGGTCAAATGTAATTCAGAAAAACATTTGAAGCACTAAGGAGTGCTTCAAAACACTGGGAATTCAGTACAACATGGTTCTGTGGTATAAAAATGTCACTCTCAAACCAATGATAATCTACATTTAAATAAACTTTTAAAAATCACTTTCGCCCTTACTTCATTGTTGGTGGGAATGTAAACTTGTTTAACCACTTTGGAAAGCAGTATGGAGGTTCCTCAAAAGACTTCACATAGATCTCCCCTATGACCCAGCAATCCCACTTTTGGGCATTTACCCAAATGTTTACAAACAAGACCACACTAAAGCTACCAGCACAACTATGTTTATTGCAGCATTATTTCCATAGCTAAGATATGGAACCGACCTAGATGTCCCTCAGTAGATGAATGGATCAAGAAAATGTGGTATATATACACAATGGAATTCTATGCCTCCATCAGAAAGAATGACATTGCCCCATTTGTTAGGAAATGGAAAAACTTGGAAAAAATTATATTAAGTGAAGGAAGCCAGGCCCAAAGAAACATAGGTCTCATTGTTTCCCTTATTTGCAATGTCTAGTATATGTATGAGTCAAGCGGAAAAGGTCAGATAATGTGAGGTCAGGAAAATGAACCATTAGATATGTATTTTAATGTTTTTTTTCTTTCATGCATGTGTTTCTAACGCATTTATAAGATTATCTCTTTGTTGCTTTGTATGTCCCTCCCCCACAGTATAACCCCTGCTTTCACTATATTTGGTGTCAGTATAACTTGTGGAGGAGATGGGGAAAAACCAGTGTTTAAGGATACAGGTGGACCTCTTGCAACAATGAGAAGTACAAGTTGTCATGTCCACAACGAGGTTTACAACATCCGTGCGGGGGGGGGGTGAGGGGGGGAAGGAGAAGGATTGGGATTCGGGGGGGAGGGTGGAGGCTGGGAAGGGATGTGAAGGGTAAACCAAAGGAGGAGGCTGCAATGCTTGGTAAGAAATATACGCATTATCCTGCCCATGTAATTGTAACCCCTCTGTACAGTATGTTCACAAATAAAATAAAATTAAATTTAAAAAAATCACTTTCGCCAAAATAACATTTGACAAGTTAATGATACTTAGTGACATTACAAGTTTTTCAAGTGTAGGGAGCAAGTTACAATAGAGTTGAATTATTTATACAGCACTAATGCCAAACATGTTCAACCATTCAATAAAGTGTAGAAATAGTACCACCCACAATTTGTGTTTTTCAGTATGGGCCTTTCAGAAATGTGTTTAATATGTCAGCCTCCTAAATTTCAAACCCAAACCTTAGCTAATAAATTTCATCATTTAATAAGGTACATTTTAAACAATCACAAATAGTTGCCTCATCATATGTTATTTTATGTTTTCCCTCTGTCTAACATAGTAAGAAATATGACTTTAAGTCTTGAGTATGGGTAGTAATCAGAGATATGACAAACATAATATCTGTCTTCTATTTCTATCATTTCCTGTCTAGGAATAAATTATAATGTTCTTCTTTTTCCAAAACTTATAGGTAGTAGAAAATATTATTCCATGTAAAATAAAAGAATCACACGATTTTACAAAGCCATTTATAAAAATGAATAGTTAGAAACACATTCTAAGCCATTTTTTAACTTTCTTTTTGACTAAAGATTAATCTTTCAAACGGTTGAGAAAAAATCATGTTTAGGTGCTTCCCGTCTCCAGTCTTGCAAATTGTTGCTGCAGATGAATGAATTATGGAGATATAAGCTGACATCATTTCAAGAATATGCAGGATTGAAACTCCATGGAATGTATATAAACCTTTCAAAGTATTAATAGACAGTTTAACAGAATGACTATCAGAAGTTGGAACCAAAGAGGAATTATAGTAAAGACATAGAATGAATGAAAAATGAACAAGGAGCAAATACAGCTAGAATCCTGAATGTACACATATGATGAAGGAAGTGGTAAATTGGAAATAAATCTTGGAGAAAGGGTTGGTTGAGAATGATAGAAGGAGTGACTCTGATCTAGGAGCATTGGACAATTAGATGGATATATTTAATTGTAACACAATTGCACAAACTTTTAAAATTCAGTTAAAAACACATCTAGAAACAAAAACACACAAAAATCACAACCAAACAGCAATCTCTAGAGAGTATGAATATGACCACTCAAAATTTTAATCAGTTAATGAAGGGCAGTCTTGGGAAAAGCAAACAAAGCTGTTCAAAGAGGGAAGTTTGGGATAGGGGAGAATTTTCAACAGAATTAAATAGATTGTCTAAGGTTATAAATCACCTGCTGCATACAGTATCTTACTTCTAAGAGATTTCTGTCTGAACTGGATAATCCAGTCCTGAGAAACACTTGGTAGCTTGTGAGGTAGAATGGAAGAAACAAGATCAAGAACGCATTACTCCACTGGAGAGAAAACGATCCTCTATATTTTCTCTAATCTCTCTTCCCTACTCTTTCTTCATACTTTTAAGTCAATTGATTTTGAATTATATTTTTCCTTCTTTCTTCTGGCAAAGTGATTGGTCAAAGTAATTTCATTAAATATTATTTGCCATTTTCTTCTTTCATGCTGTTTAATTGGCCAAGCGAGTCCATAAAACTTCCCTCTTGTATTTGGTTGCCATGAAACAACATCTATGTTAATAAGGAGAAATCTAATGTAAAACTTTGTCTGCAGAAAACAGTCCAAGATGCTGTGATCACAAATATTTGGCTATATTTTTTTTCTTTTACCTTGAAAGACTTCTTGTGTCTAAAGTGCCCACAAAAATAAGTACTCCATCACTTGTTGGTTCAATCAGAATTGTCTAACATCAAAGATATATTTTTGCTAAGAAGATGCTTAGAGGAAACCAAAAAATACTGCACTTTTTAATCTTCTCTCTTAAGATTCTCCTTCGATACTATATCAGGAACAGTGAAGTTATTCTATGCAAAATTATTTTAATAGGTTATTTTTCTCTTGGTCTTGCATTTGTTCACCAAGATGTATGGAGGAGAATAGAGTTAAATCACCCATACCTTGGAAGAAAGTGTCTGTTACAAAAGGAAAATGCTTCTATGTCCTACTTCTATGTCCTACTCTTAGCTCTTGCCAGAGTTCCAATTAATCACAGCTTCTTGGCTTCCAGTCTAGTGAAGCTGAAGGACCATACGGGCTCCACCACTGCTACATCTTCATTATTTCTCTTTTAAAACTCTTCAAGTTGCCTCATTTGGATGTGGAATGTATTTTCATGTCTTCATTCAAGCAGTTCTGCATTGTAGTGAGCCAAATGGGCTCTGTAAAATCACTTTAGGGAGTAAAAATACTAACACAATTTACATCAAAAAGTTTTGGCTTCCCTTCACTGCTGAAGTCAATACGCTTAGCTAAGGCTTCTAAGAAAAATTTTATTATTAATTTTTCCATTTTCTCAATTCTTTTCTGAACTTTTTGGCATATGTAATAAAAGAAGTCTAGACTACCTCATATTAATAAGAATATTATTTTTTGTGAGCCACTTAGAAATGTGAAATCATTGGTTTGAAGTATCCAATCAAATTTTTTTCTGTGTTTCACTGCTTCACGTCCAAAGACATTGTGGAAAGTGACACCTTCTTTCATTGTGGAGGGCACTTTCTCCCTAAATATTTTGACTCAAATTATCTTTTTCAGAGAATTAGTATTTGGTAATTGAAGGTACATTCACAAATTTTGATGCCTTATTTTTTAAAGAACTTTTATTTTGTTTGGTTTTTTTTTAACTGTATTTTTTTTGTCTTTTCTTTTTTGGTACTGGGGATCGAACCCAGGACGTTGCACTTGCTAGGCAAGCGCTTTGCCACTGAGCTACATCCCAGCCCTTAAAGAACTTTTAATTTAAATTCCAATACAACCTTCTTTCAAACAGTGAGAATATAGTTCCTGGGTAAGGACAATTCCAAGGGAACCTACAGGATTTACAGCAAGGTTTCTGAGGTTTGTTTGTTTAGTTTGAAAAAGAGCCATCTTCATCCATATTGCTCCCTCTCTACTAAGTCTCCATGGATTTCTTTGCATGAGAGCCTATTCTTCTAGGCAATTTTAAATTTTCTTAATAGGCTAAGTTATTAAAAATTTTGAACTATTGAATTTTACCTGTCATAAATTTAAATATGTTGAAAATCCTTTATCAGAACCGCAAATTCACCAATCCTAATTCCACCTTTACCATCAAAATGTTAACATGTTGTTTTCATGATATAGTATCCATGCAGCTATTATTTTCCAGTGGCTTTGTTATGCATATATGTAACCATATTAGCTGATGCTAAGCAAAATGAATTCCAAGATATGGAACCAGATTTTTTTTTCATTTGTGGTTGTTGTTTTTGATGAACTATGTGATTTCTGTTTTCTTTGGGGTTTTCCCCTATGGTTTATCCCTGCTGTATGGTGAGACAATGGTGAGACAAAGGACAAAAGGCAATCCAATGCAATAGCAATACTCACAAGACAATATGTTGGAAATGTACTTTACAACTTGTGAGGGGTGAAGGGGTGAAGGAAAACTGTGAGAAAAATGAGGGAGGGGTAACAAGTTTGAAATGATTTTTATTCACTACCTTACAATTAGTGTAAAGTCACTGTACATCAATTTGATAATAAAATTGAAAAAATAAACTGTGTAAAATGTAATTTTACTGTACTGGCACAGTAAATATTATTCTTTATGTAGTAACATTTTAAAAATCAATAATATTTGGCTTCTAATTTGAGTTAATTACCCCTTATTTATCAGAGGTTCATCAACTTGAATGTTATCCAACTAGACACTATTTTCACAATATACTTGCCAAATTTTTCAAAAAAGAATAAATTTAGTACTTTCTCATTCTAAAACAGAAAACAGGGTCTGGGAAGATGGCTCAGTGGTAGAGCGCTTGCTTTGCATGCCTGAGGCCCTGGGTTCGATTTCTCAGCACCACATAAGCAAAAAGAAAAAAGCCAGAAGCTCAAGTGGTAGAGCGCTAGCCTTGAGCTGAAGAGCTGAGGGACAGCGCCCAGGCCCAGAGTTCAGGCCCCACGACCAGACCCAGTTTAATACTATGTAAACCCATAATTTTAAAAGTAAGTAAGTTTTTAAAGAGGACAGAATATACGTATTCTTCAAAATTCCTATGATTAACAACTACTCATTTTTAAATTCTCAACATTCCTAAGAGATTCAAAACAGTACCTGTTTGCATGTTAATTAATTCTGCAATAGATGCAGTTTCCAATGGGGTGTCCAGATTGAGAAGTAAACAGAAAAATAGCCACATTCTTGTAGAGGATAAAACTGTGAAGCATGTGTAATAATTAATTCTTCAAGAGTAAGCAATTGTTTATAAGAGTAAGCTATTATGTCTATGACCATCAATCCCAAGATTTATGCCATAAAGTCATCCTAGCCCAAAAGTTTCCAACTTATAAGGGACACCTTAAAATTCCTTAATTCACATTATGAATACCTTATCTCTATTTTGAAAAAATACTACACCTCTGCTAATGTGACACCCTCCTTGTTCTGAAAAGAACACCACAATAAACTGAGCTGCATCATTTTTCCTCCACTGGTATTCTTGAGATCAGAACACTTGCAAATATTATTTATATTTAGACTTTTTTAAATATCATAGATATTCAGTATGCTAAGATAGGAAAATTATGATTCAAAGCCCACCCAGGCATGAAGGTTTCTTAGAATCTTATCTCCAAAAAACTTCTCTGCAAAATCCAGACTCAAGTGGCACTGAGGTTGAAGTGGTAGGGCTTGAGCCTTGAGCATAAACAGGATCAGAGACCCTGTCCATGCCAAGAGTTCAAGTTCTACGATGAATCAATGAAAAAAAACTGAAAAGAAAACCCCAAACCTAGCATTTTTCTCTATGTATACAGAGGCACGTAAATAAGGAAATGGCTTCCTGTGGTACATATAGGTAGAAGAAAGAAGATGTCACACAATTACTCTCTTCATACCATATTAAACCAAACCTTGAAAAATTGGTTTTTCTAAATGTATAAATTAATGTCATCCATTTTTGGCAACTCTGTCTAGATTATTCATATTAACATGGTATACATGAACTCTGCAAATTATCTATTAACTATGTTCTAATTATAACTGTCGTGAAAGAATATCTAGGCAAATAGAATGCCAGAATTATTTGTGAATTTTTCAATTAATCCCTCTACTTTGAAAGAATTTTGTAGTATCCTATAGAATATGAAATTACAAACAAATCCAAAAACTATATTTTAAATCTAAATTCTAATTTAACAAGGTCTACAAAATCCTACATTAGACGAACTTTGCTATTTCTCCAGTCTTAAGCTTTTGTAATCCTTCAACATTTATTTGGAATCCAACAGAATGTGGGATGGGAAACATGAGCTCTTTTGCATCTACGAATGTTCTGTAATGATGAGAGCATTTAAAACACAAGTGAGGATATATATGAGGTGCATTCAATAGGAAACTTGACTTCTCAAAACATAATGACAAAATTAGGCCAAACTTCCAACTGTGTATTCCTTTCTTGTTGTTTGGTTAGTTTTACTGAGACAAAATTATTCTATCTGGTCCAGGGAAGGTATCATTATGTAATTCCACTCTCTTATCTCTTGTCTGAGTGCTAGAATTCCAGGCTTGTATCACATTGCCCTGCCATAGTTTGTTTATTTAATCTAGAAACAGACTAGAAATTCTGAACTTCTCCTATGATTTAATCCACTAGACTGACTGCTCAGACTGTTTATGTACTATTTTCAAAGGTGTTTTAACATTTGACACAGGATATGAACATTTTTGGATGCACCTGCAGGCTTCCCTGATTCATTCCACTATGTATCCTATCCCGTTAAGAATGATTGCTTGACTCTCTTACTATCTCTGGTCCCAACCTATGTAATATTCTCAACTTCTGGGGGAAAGTTCACTTGAGGGCTTTCTAATATTAAAAATTATCACTTGATTCTAGTCTTACTAAGGACCAATTTTCTATTGTTTTCTAACTTTTCTACATATTCTGAGAGTTGTTTCATTTATGTATTTTTGTGTGCACCTATAAGTGCCTCTGTGTGTATGTGTATGTTTGTATGTATGTATGTATGCAAAAACTTAAAGCTGTAATTCAGCAATCTTGCTCGTGACTGGTATCCCAGCTTTGGCTGGTTAATTATAGGTAGTGTTTCAAAGCCTATACTGTCCAAGCTAAATGCAAATTGAACCTCCCAGACTCCTTTACATTCTTAGGTTTTATTTTTCTAGGAGTATCAACTTTTAAACTTCAAACACTTTTGTGAGTGTAAAGTCTAACTGTAGCCCAGATTTTTAACTCAAGAATTCATATAAAGTTAGATGAACATATACATTACATATCCTGGGTGTACACTGTTAGCAATGTGATCATAAACCAAGTTTTTGTGAGATCTGAGGATTGGGTTTTAAAGTCAGCACGGGTAGGAAAGTCCTGGAGACTCTTTTTCTCCAATAATTACCAGAAAACTGGAAGCGGCACTGCAGCTCAAGTGGAAGAGCACTAGCCTTGAGCTGCGTTTCAGAGGGACAGCGCCCTGTCCCATATTCCAAGTGCCACGAAAAACAACAACAATAAAAAGGAATATAAGAAAAGGAAAGAACAAGAAATGTGATCTTAGCCACCAGGTTCATTGCTAGTATAATTCCTGTTCCCTCAAGATAGACTCTTTTTTTCCAGTTAAGTCTGTTCTCCCATATGTGTCTTGCATTGGAAAAAGAATCATTCTTCCATTCTCCTTTTTGCACATTTACATGATTAGCAAGCGTGATTTAGAAACGGAGTGGCCTCATGCTTCATGTTCCACTTAGGGGTAATGCTTTCTCTATATCACTCCCATAAATCTACATATGGGACTTGGCTTTATTGTTTCAATTTTTTATTTGTAGAGTCTTGTATATTGTATTGAACACTTATACATAAACACAGAACTTTTTCTCCTATAATTGCTATTGTTTCTTTTATGGTTAACTCATGTACAGTTGGGAAATTAATGCACAGCATAGAGACTCACAAAAAATTATCTGAGAACCTTCTTACCATTTAAAATTCACCTTAATTTACAGAGCACATGAGAAGTTTGAACAAAATATTCTCATGGATAATGTATTTATAAGCAATTTAAATTGCATTTGTCTTTACTAAGTGGTCTCTGAAACACGTGTTACCTCATGTCCAAAAGTGTCTTTGTGCTATTTCAATGAAGCCAGAAAACATTCATTTTTTTCTGGAGCAGCACCATAAATTGTTACTGGAAGTAAGTGGAAGAAACTGCTACTGGATGTGGAAACTGATCCCAGGAGAGGAATTTAACATAGAGAAATGACAAAGTTCAAGTTAACTATTGCATTCCTTTGTACTGTACAAGAAAAGAATCCAAGGCTGGAAGGAAACTCTGTCCCTGACTTTTTTGAGTGTGTCCTTTACTCATATAAAACTTGTCTGTAAACTTCTGGTTGAGAGTTTTGCAAAAGGAAACAATATGCCATTTGAAGGCAGGCATAGAACAAAAGGAAATAACTTTAAAAGTGTTCTACTGCAAAGAAGCAAAGACGTGGAGGTTTTAAAGTGTCTTATGGATGGATGTTTCACTCCTGAGATTATTCTCTTGTTGCAGGAATCAGTTTTCAATTCATTTAGTCTGGTCTTGAGTTTTCCATAGCAATAACAATTCCCAAAAATCAGGATCCAGTGAGTATGATCAGCAAAAGCAGCCTCTTCTCAGACCACCACTATTTTAAGGAGAGTCCCAAAGAAATACCCAGGTTTTGTTTTATTTGCTTGTTTGTTTAGTTTGTGCTGGTTCTGGGGCTTGAACTTAGAGACTGGCCCCTGTTCCTGAACAGTTGTCTTTCTTTCCTACCTGGCCCAAACCTAGTACTCCACTGCTTGAGCCAAAACTCCACTTCTGGCTTTTTTGGTGTTTAATTACAGATAAGTGTTTGACAGACTCTCTTGCCTGGGTTGGCTTTGAACTAAGACAGTAAGAAAGCTAAGTGACATCAACTCTATGGACATCTCTTTTGAACCTAGAAATATTAGATGAAGTTTATTATAAAGCTAATAGTTGACAATTTTTAAAGAAGAGAATATTTTTAGCAAAGAAGCCATAACAAATAACTCAGTAAAAGTAGGTGCACTACTAAATCATTTGGGAAGATTACTATTGATTTAATCATTCCTTTGGGGGAAACATAAACCTATATTTGCACTTTTTTGTTGGTTGTGGGGATTGAAACTTAATCCTGGGCACTGTCTCTCAGCTCTTCAGCACAACTTGAGCACTCTACCACTTTAGCTACAGCACAACTTCTGGGTTTCTGGGGTTAATTGAAGATAAGGGTTTCATGGACTTTCCTGACCAGGCTGGCTTTGAACCACAATCCTCTGGACTCAACATCCTGAGTAGCTAGGATTACAGGCATGAGCCACCAGCACCCCACTCATATTTGCATTTATGTGCACTTAATGTCACTATGTAGACAAAGAATGGAAATATGAACCATATGATATGACATTGCAGCTTTTCAGAATAATTAAGGTAGCAATAAATATGTCCTCCTTTTCCATTTTGTTACATAAATGACTCATGAGCTATGGGACTCTTATATTAGCATCCTCTTTCATCTTTGTAGGTGTATTTAGTATTAGGAAATGTTCATAGATAAATACAGCAAGACAGATTTTTAGAAAGCAAAGGAGATCAGGTATGAAAGATCAGCATAGAAGGAGATACATTCATCACAAAGAGATTAAGAACTAGCCTAGGAGATTTTGAATGCCGAAGGCAATGAGGAATAAGCCTAGTTGATAACTAGTTCTTTAATAAGCAAAAATGGTTCCCTAGAACGGTTTCTGCTATACCTTAGTTACTATCATTTATTCTTTCCATCTGGCGTTATTCCTTCTCTTCTGTCACAACTGTTAATTAGCCTCTGACTGTTTTGTAAGATGACTGGCCAAAATAGTTTCTGAATCTCACTTACACTATCCTTCTCATTGTGATTAGCAGTGACCCCACTCAAAAGCCTGGAATATTTGAATTTTCAGAATTAATCTTCACCTGACATCTAAGCACATTCCTAGCATTAATTGCTGTGACCCAATGAACAAAATATTTTTTTCAACACAGTATCCTTACATAGGTAAAGTACATGTATTAGGAACTATTGTCAGGTATCAGTATGGAAGGAGCAATTATATATTCCAAGTATGGGTTCTTTATTTCGCATTTACTAACTAAATGTTCATTGTTGTTGTTGCTGTTGTTTTGGCAGTCCTGGGGCTGAAACTCGGTGCTTGGGAATTATTCTTCAGCGTTTTTTTTTTCCTCAAGGCTAACCCTCCACCACTTGAGGCACAGGACCACTTCCAGTGTTTCCTTTTCAATTTATGTGGTACTGAGGAATTGAACCCAGGGTTTTATGCATGCTAGGGAATCACCATACCATGAAGCCACATTCCCAGAACCCTAAATGACTTTCTTAAGATGGCATTACATTTTCATTCTATAACTTTGTATCATAATTTTAGCCAGGAATTTTTGCTAGAAAAGAGCATTGAACACAGTACTTGAGTCCAGTAAAGCTAGATGGACAATGGATTACTGTCACAGTGTAGCCAGGGCACAGAGGGACTTACCTCATGGAGCTGGTACAACAGACTGAGCGAGACAGCTCCTGACCCACAGCCTACCTCGAGAATGAGAGGACCACCTTGGTTCCAGCCACATGGGGATGCTGGACCACCTCCTCCAGCACCCATTGAATCAGTTCCTGAGAGAGAAAGCAAAAGAAAGAAGGTCAGAATTACACTTAAGCCAGGTGCTGGTGGCTCAGGCCTATAATCCTAAGTACAATGGAAGCTGAGATATGAAGAATGTGGTTTATAGCCAGCCTGGGCAGGAACACCTGTGAGACTCTTATCTCCAAAGTGGTGCTGTGACTCAAGTGGTAGAGTGGTAGCTTTGAGCTGAGGAGCTCAGGGAGCTGCCCTAGGCCCAAAATTCAAGCCTCATGACTGAAAAGAAGTGGACTTCCCACCACAAGAAGTGGACTGAATAGCACCCATTGTCCTAGGGAGCATGGCAGAGAAGTCAGGCCGAGCTTCCTGTCAGCTGGGAGTCATTAGTAGGTCACCCGGCTTCTCTATGCCTCAGTTTCCCCAGCTTCAAAACTGAACAAAGTGAAGGATCCCGTTACTCATGGGGATAGAGTAATAAAGAAAGAGAGCCATGTTTTGTTTCATAATCCCATAACTGTTGCACTGTTAAGAACACACACCATCTGAGATCTTTCCGGGTATCTTCCTATCATATGCTCACAGAATTGCCAAGAACAGTATCAGATGGCCCCTCCCTCTGTGCCTGTCCCTGCTCCAGAGATCCCTCTGTATCAATCCCTTGTTTCCTCACAACTGTCCAATGAAGAGATTGAAGTCCAATGGTTGAGGCCCAACCCAGAGATTCACCTCTGGTCAAGAATTGGCTGCCGTGGACTGAGTTTGGAACAATCCATCTAAACCAATGACTGAGCATGTCGCTACATATCTACCATCCCAACTACAGAAGAACGGGCCTCGTAGCTCAGGCCTGTCACAGATCAGAGGACCATGATCCAGCCCAGAATGAGCATATATTAATTCTCCATCTCAGAAATGCCCAAGACAGAAAAGCTTGACTCGATGTTAGAAGACTTGACTGGCAAGCCTAAGGCTATGAGGTCAAACCCTAATATACCAAAAAGAACTAGAGTCCCAGTGCCAGAAGCTCATGCCTATAATACAGGTACTCAGGACGCTGAGATCTGAAGATCACAGCTCAAGATTTAAAATAGGGTTGGCCTTGCCCATCAGACATCATTATGAGAAGACCCAGAGACTGACCTATGCTGTTGCGCTCCATACTAGCAGAACTCATATCCTTACTAAGAGTTGGCCATGCTCTCTGTCCTCCTGGGAAGCCATCCCCTGCAGGCCACACTCCCAGATCCTCCCAAGCTCCCACTGCCACCAACCAGGCCCAAGGGAGTACACAGCTCCATTGCACACAGATCCCTTGTTCTTGTAATTTAACTGTGCTGTGTCCCCTTCAAGCCTCTCACCCTTCCTGGCCCCCAGACCTCAGGTGTGAAGCCCATACATGCCCCAAAGATAACAGGTAGAAGTTACCAAAGCATTCAGCCTCCTTGTTACAACCCAATTCTACACACACACACACACACACACACACACACACACACACACACACACACACACATCCAGACAGGTGACAGAAGACTCCTCCATGCAGTACCTGCAATTTGCCAACTGATCACTCACCTGAGCACAGTCAGGCTGTAGAAGGAAAAAGATTATCTCTCTGTCTCTCTCTGTCTCTGTCTGTCTGTCTCTCTCTCTCTCTCTCTCTCTCTCTCTCTCTCTCTCTCTCTCTCTCTCTCTCTCTGTCTCTCTGTCTCTCTGTCTTCAGGTGAAAGTTTGACTGAGCACAGAAGACAAGGGCTCATACAGCAAGGGTGTCTATCTTCTGCATCCAACACCTCCCATCCCCAGAAAAAAAGGAAAAAAACCCCAGAAGGCAGGTGTAGACATGCTGCTCCCCACCTCTGACTAAAGCCACTGGGCTCCCACCAGGGAGTGGAAGGGCGCAGATGTGCTGCTGTGTGGCTCCCACTGCTCCAGGCCAGGGGATCTTTGGCACCCACTCCTCACCCAACCTGCATCTCCCCATATCCTGGACACTAGTGGCTGGGGATGGGGGTGGCATCCTCGGGTCAACCCCCACCCCCACCCCTGGGGCACATTTGTGGCAGGGCGTGGGCCAGACTGTGGGGCACAGGGGAGGCGAGGTCCGGGTTGGAGGGGAGGTAGTGGTGTCAACAAACAGAGTGAATCAAGGTGCTACTGGGCAGCAAGGAATGTGGGCGTGGCCACCATTCTTGTATCTCATTAGTCAGAAAGAACCATGAAGCATTAGAGGTGTGGCTGGAATCTTCTGATGCAGGCAGAATGGGTGGAGTCAAAATGAAGGCAGCCCCTTTCCCAGGGAACTCTGTCCAATCCATTTGGGGACAAGAGAGTGACCCACTTTAGCCGGATGGCTGCACAGATTGTTGTGTATGTCTGTTTGTTCCCAGATCTTGAACTCAGGATCAGGGCACAATCTGTGAGTTGTTTTTGATCAAGGCTAGCTCTCTACCACTGGAGCCACACGGCTTTACTTCTGTCTTTGATGGCACAATTTGGACAGGAGTCTCAAGGACTGTCCTGCCTAGGGTGACTTTGACCATGATCTTCCTTTCACAGCCTTGTAAGTTTTAAGGAGGACTGCTGAGAGCCACTGATGCCTGGTTTGGCTGGTGATCTTGGACAGACCTGTGAGTTCCCTATCCTCAGGTTTAAGTGGTAGGAGCTGGAGCCACAGCTTGAATCCTGGGCTGCCAGCAACAAATGGCAGGAGATCCTATGAAATTCATTCCTATTCATATGATTACCAAAGGAATGTGATGTATGTCATGATTAAATGGGCAGTACTTGAATGATTCGAGGATAAAATTATACACAATTACATAATAGGACACTGGTCGATATTAATTAATACTTAATGAAGCATTTAAACAATCACCTTCATTAAATGGAGGCCAAATGAAATACCTACGAATTGGACATCACATAGCATAGAGATGCCATTTTTTTTCTGCCAGGACTGGGATTTGAACTCATGGTCTAGGTAACCCTGCTGTTGCACTTTGTGGGAAGGGGAAGCTTGCCTCCTTGAATTTAAGAAATTCAAGTCTGTTTTTTAGGCCTGAAATCGATGCCCACAACTAGAAAACATACTATTTGTTTACATTTTAAATATACGATTTATATTTTTAAACATATGTTGACTCCATATTGCATTCAGTGTAGTTATTTTATTTTTTGTTTTATTCATATACTGACTACTCATTTTATTAACTATTATGACACATAGAACAGTGATTACATTGATTACATAGGATATAGGTTTGCATATGTATTGCACGTCCTTCCTGACACCCAGGACTTTCACAGAAAAGGAAAACATGTGCCATCATCAGCTTCTTACTACACGATTCATTTTTTGGGAGTGCTAGTATCTGAACTCACAGCCTTCAAGGCCCAATTCATGAATGGGTGAGTGTCAGCCTGCCATCCTGTGGCAAATTGAGCTGACAGGCAGTCCCGAGTACCTGAGATCGAGCCCCAGCAGTTGACAAAATAAGAACAGATTGACATACAGATGGTAGTAAATGTATATCTTTATAGAGTGCCTGAGATGTCTATACATTATTCAGTTATATAGACTACATTCCTACCAATTCTTGGGTATTTATAATGCCTCCATATAATTAATGTTATTGTTTTCATTCTTAACATGGAATCTAAATTTGTAGACATGTTCTCCATCATGCCAGACACCCAGGACTCTCAGAGAAAAGGAAAAAAGTTTCACACTTGGCTTCTTACTGCATGATCCAGTTGTTGGTAGTGCTGGGATCTGAACTCAGGGCCTAGCAGGACAAATTGGTGAATAGTTCAAGGTGACCACACCAGCCTGTGAGCAACAAAGGAGTTAGGCCATCCCAGGATATGACATTGATCCCCAGGGTGGGCCATGATAGTCATAAACTAATGATTTAAACATAGGATCTATATTTACATATATGTGTGGACAGTATCTTGCCTTTGGAGTACTTTTCTCCTTATTTCTGTCTTATGTAAATATTGTGTATTTTACTGAATAATGTAACAGATATAGCAGAACTTACATGGAAGACAACCTATTGCCCTGGCTATAGGGTTTCCTATTCATTCTCCATCCAAGCTGAGACCCAGGACTTTCACAGGACAGGAAAACTGGTGAATCAATGGGCTTCTCACATCAGGATTCATCTTTTGGCAGTGTTGGGTTTTGAACTCACACTCTATCAGGCCCAATTGGGGAAATGGTCAAGGTGAGGACACCAGTCTGTGAGCAACGAAGGAGATAGGCCATTCCTAGGAACTGACATCGAGTCCCAGGGAGGTCCAGATAGTCATAAATTCGTAATTCAAATATAGGATCTATATTTACATACATGTGTGGACAGCATCTTGCATTCGGTGCACTTCTCCTTAATTTGTGTCTAATTCATGGAGTTATTGTGTATTTTACTGAGTATGGTGACAGGTGTACTGTGCTGACATGGATGACAATCTGTTCCCATAGTTATATGGTTTCCTATGCATTCTACATCCTAGTGAAAGCCCGGTTCTTTCACAGGAGAGGAAAACGTTCAACGACTGGCTTCTGACAACAGAATGAAACTTTTGTCAGTGCTGGGATTTGAATTGAGGTCTGGGTAGCTCTGTTGCACTTTGGGGCAAGGGAAATCTCACCATCCTAGAAGACTATAATGTCAGGCCTCATCAAGGGCCTGATTTGAAGCCCCAGTACTGGACAAAATAACAAGCCCGCCTTTTTTAAACATAGGATCTCTCTTTACCTACAAGTTTGGTATGCATCTTGCATTCAGTGTAGTTATTCTTTTTATTTTGTGTCTTATTCATGGATGTATTGTGTATTTTATTGAGTATGGTGATAGATATAACTATGCTGACATGGATAACAACCTATTCGAATGCCTATAGAGTTGTCTATATAGAATTTCCATCCTCGCTGAGACCCAGGATTTTCACAGGACAGGAAAACAGGTGGATCGATTGGCTTCTCAAATCAAGGTGAATCTTATGGCAGTGCTGGGATTTGAACTCAAGCCCTAGCAGACCCAACTGACGAATGGGTCCATGTGAGCACACCAGCCTGTGAGCTACTAAGGACTAAGGCCGTTCCCAGGACCTGAGATGGACCCCCAGGTGGGGGGGGGAGGAGGATACACAGTAGTCATCCATTCATAAGTTGAAGGTAGTATGCAAATGAGTACACATTTGTATAGATTAGGAGAGACGATAACCTGTGATGGAATCCAATCTACCATGTGTATACTGCTTCTTGGATCTTTCCAGATGTCTTCATTTCATGACTGTGACGATTATTGTCATGCTTAATCAACACTGCTTTACAAATAAGTGATACCCCATGAGTCTTGCCTATCATTTCCTAGTCACATCATGCATGAAATACTCATTCGATGAGATCGATCACATTCCATGACTTTTCCTGGTCCAGAAACCAGTTTCTCAGGATTTCCTGCCATTGCTTTCTCATGGGGGTAGGCTGAATTCAAGCCTCAGGCATGGAAAACATACTCCTTATATAAATATTAGAGATAGAATTTATACTTCCATACAGATGTTCAGTAGATACTGTGTTTGGTGTGGTAGGATTTATACTTCCATACAGATGTTCAGTCCATATCACGTTTAGTGTTCTTATTCATTTTATTTCTTTTTTTATCCATTTATTTACAATTTATTTTATTGTCTTTAATGACACCTATACCATTTATCCACTTATTACAATTTTTACATCATATCACATACCATCTAGATTTGTAGATGTTTTCTCCATCATGTCTGACACCCTGGACTCTCCCAGAAAAGGAAAACATGTGTCACACTCGGCTTCTTACTCAAAGATTAAATTTTTGGCAGTGCTTGGATCTGAACTCAGGGACTAGCAGGCCCAATTCATGATTGGGTGAGGGCGAGCACAGAAGCCTCTAGCCAATGAAGCTGTCAGGTGGTTCCCAGGCACTGAGATCAAGCCCCAAGTTTAGCCAAAACAGCAATACATGGCTAGGCAGAGGTGGTATACAAATAAATATATATTGTTAAAGAGTTCCAGAGCTGTCTATCTATGACTGAATGACATCTACTACGTTCCTACCAACGCTTAGGTATTTATTATATCTCCATTGAAACAATATTATTCTTTTCATGCTTAATAAACTATTAATTAAGGTCAATCAGCATCCTAGGATTATTGCATCCAAACTTAGACTAGACAAATGCATAAACTACTCTTTCAATCTGTAATCTTATGCATAGGAATGAGTCTCTTGTGATCTCCTGCCATTGGTAAATGTAAGGATTAGGATTTGAACCGAGAGCCTATGTTGACATGTTGGCTTATGGCTTCCCTGATAGCCTGCCAGCCATCAGCAATGGCAGGCCAGCTCCACTTTGAAACCATGTCATTCAGACCCAGGATGGTCACCATGTAAAGAAAAAAATTGTAAAACCCTGAGCCCTCTACAGCTCCCCATTTTTTGTGCTGTTCTGCTTTTTTTCCTTCTGCAAGCCCCCTGGGCCTAGGGTCCCAGGATCAGCTTTGGGTCTCGAGGCTGCACCCCAGCCTAGGGAGAGTGAAGCTGAGTCAGAGTTACCATGACCTGAGATCAAGCCCCATGGTTGGCAAAATTAATTAACTAACTAATTAATTAATTAATTAACTAACTAAATTGAAATAATAAAGCTCCTTGGTTTAGAATTTCTGCCAGTTTTCTTTAATAGCCTGGGATTTGAACTCAGAGTTTTGATGAATCCGTAGCAATGTGACAGAATGTGCAGAGTTGCCAATATTTGAGTTCAATCCCCATGCCAAGCCTAAAATAAATAAGTCACTGACCTCACCAGGGAAGTTAGTTGTGAAGATAGGAGGGAAGGGATGGTAGGGGAAAAACAAACGAGGAGGCAACAATACTCAATAGGAAATGTACTCATTACTTTGCTCATGTAACTGTGACCCATTTGTACAACATTTTTAAAATAAAAAACGTACAAAAAATTATGTAGTGCTCAAAAAGCACTTTGGAGTTAAGGGATGTATGTCTGAACAGCTGTACAAAATTCTATACTGATTTTTTTTTCAGTGTTCAGTATGGAACTGAATAAACATAACTGTTTCTGTTACAAATATTAAGTCACTGTCTTGGAACTGGGGCCAGTATTTCTGCCATTGCTGGGATTTGAGCTCACTGTCCATGTAACTCTTTTGCACCTTGGGTGAAGGCTAAGATCCCTGTCCTTGAGGAAAAGATTTTCAAGTTAGAGTTCCCAGGGCCTGAATTAAGACCCTGCAATAGAAAAAATATTTGTGTACATGTGTAATATAAGATATATAGGTAAATATGTATGTATATTTCATATTATGATTATTATTATTAATTTTGTATTTAATTTTCATTTTACTCATTTTATTGTTTATTGTATTTAGTATTATTATACACATAATATTTATTATGTTGTGTATATATATTATAAAATTATACACAATAATTCAGTACATTGACTAATTTTCATTAATACTTTATTAAGTTTTGAAATATAATACTTAATTAAATGGAGGCATTTGTCAAGTCATCATTTGGTTAGAGTCTGTCCCCAGTATGAGTTTTGTCTTATTTATCTTTGGACAACGTCCTATAAGGATTTGTTTAGATGATTTATACTCAGAAGCCTTTTCTTGTGGATAGGCAAGTTGAGGGATAAAATCGTAAGGTTGGGTCTGGAAATGTGGCTTAGTGGTAGAGATCTTGCTCAATATGCATGAATGCCAGGGTTTGAATCCTCAGTGCTACATACTCAGAAAAAGCCAGAAGCTGTGGTGTGGCTCAAGTGATAGAGTGCTAGCCTTGAGAAAACGAAGCTCAAAGACAGTATCCAGGCCCTAATTTCAAGCTCCAGGTCTGGCAAAAACAATACTCCAGATTCCAGTGGCTCTGGAAACCTACTTTCTCAGGAGGCTGAGATCTGAAGATCACAGTTTGAAGACAGCCTAGGGAAGGAAAGCCTGTTAGACTCTTACCTCCAATGAACCATCAAAAAACCCCATGTGGCACTGTGGCTCAAGTGGTAGAGTGTTTGCCTTAAGCTGAAGCGCTCAGAGACAGCACCCAGGCTTCAGTTTGAGACACACAACTGGAAAAAGATTGAGGGATAATCAAAATAATTTTTTTGCTATTTTTTCCTATTATTTTGCTATTATTTCCTATTTTTTCCTATTTGCTACTTATGAAAATATGTTTAGGAAAATGAATGCTGATGTACACCAGAATTGGAGTCAGACCTCAAGGTTCAAGTGTAGCACATCCATAAGCCCAGCCTCTCAGACTCTAGCATTATAAACTTATGTCCTACAGGGTTCTGAAAGGCACATTGTTGAAAGTCTTAATATGCTCCCCAAGCACTTTGTGATAAGCAGTTGACTTGTATTGTCAATGTCATTACAGTTCTGACCCTAGCAGAGAACCAATACCTCACGCCCATCAAGCTTGCTCAGGAGGCTGAGGTCTCTCATAGGGTGAAACCAGCCAAGGCAGGGAAGTCTAGGACATTCTGATTTCCTGTTCTGAAAGGTCAGATGCTTAAGAAATTCATGTTTCACTTGGTGATGAGAAGTTACTTGCACTCTAAATGTTTTTGGAGTTCTTGAGCTACAGAAGAAGGAAAGAAATATTATTGACCCAATCAGGATTCAAATGAAGTTCTCAGGATCCAAGCCCTAACTCTGTTAGCTGGAAGAACTCCAGTGTAACACTGTATTTGAAGGACAGCAAACAGTTTCAAAAGCCAGGCTAGGTGCAGAGAACTAGGCCTCCAGGATTAGGAGGCAGAATATACACATTCATCACGGAAGTGAGCTGCAAAACCACTTCATTCATTCCAGGCACAGCCAGCAATGGGGGCAACCTGAAACATTTGTTAGAGTTACAGCAGGATCAGGCTTTTCTCACTCTCTTCAAACATTGATTAATTAACCTTCCTTCCTAATGTGAAGGGAGCCTCAGGCTATCTTTAGATTACCAATAGAGAGCCAGTCTAGTGCTGGAGAGGGGAGTAACAGAGTAGAAAACCCTGCTCTCTAGTCTCAGGGAGTAGGTTTTTGACTCTCAATTTGTCAAGTTTGAAGGCCCTTCTACCTCTGCCAGTCCATTCTCCTTACTTCATTCTCTACATCATTAATGCAAATCCCCAGTCCAAGGAGGGGCAGGGCCATTTCTCTTCTGTCTCCAAGCACCTGAGTTAGAACCTGGCTCTACCCTCTTGACTCTGGGGCTCTTGGATGCCTGAGAAGTCGGACAGAGACAGTCATCCTGCTCTGCATTTGTGTGAAGGCGATGCTGGTGTCCTGGCGCACTGCAGAAAGCCTCATGACTGGGAATGTTCCCTTCTTTCCTTCTGACGTCAAAAACAGATTCATCTATCAACTTTCTTTCCTTCCTTCCTTCCTTCCTTCCTTCCTTCCTTCCTTCCTTCCTTCCTTCCTTCCTTCCTTCCTTCCTTCCTTCCTTTCTTTCTTTCTTTCTTTCTTTCTTTCTTTCTTTCTTTCTTTCTTTCTCTCTCTCTCTCTCTCTCTCTCTCTCTCTCTCTCTCTCTCTCTCTCTCTCTCTCTCTCTCTCTCTCTCTCTCTCTCTATTTCTTTTTATCTATCTACCTACCATCCTACCTAGGTAGCTATCTCTTTGCCAGTTGTTGGGATGAATTCAAGGCCTGGGAATTGTCTCTAGCACTCTGGTACTTGAGCCACAGCACATATTCTGGCTTTGTCTGTGTACAGGTGCCTGAGGAATTAAACCCAGGGCTTCTTGCATGCTAGGCAAGCACTCTCTCATTAATACATATTCCCAGCTCCTTCATTTTTTTCTTAATGGTAGTTTTTACATAAGTATGCTACCATTTTATGTTCTCAAGTTTAATTTTCTGAATACCGGTTACTTCTAAGAAACCTGATCTCTTCCCTTGCCAGATATGTGATTGTTCCTGGATTGCCCTCATAATAAAATGTAAATAAAGGCTGCTGAGAGCTTCAGTGTGCATCATATAAAGACACAGGCCTAGAACCCTGGAAGAGAAAAGCATTGGGCCTGAAATGAAGAGAATGATGCAGTATGTACAACTAGCATATCTGAAAAATAAACCAGTAAATAAAAGCAGAGTTTGCACTATGGATGGTAATATATATACACACATAAGTAGGTAGGGCACTGATACATAAACTTGGCCTTCTCTTTTTGAATGTTTTTGTGGTCATCCCAGGATTTAAACTCAGGGCCCGATGTGTTCCTGAGCTGTTTTGCTCAAGGCTGAGTCTCTACCACCACCACAGCTCCACTTCCTGCCAGCTGGTAGTTAATTGGACCTAAGCAATTCCCAGGCTTTCCTGCCTGGTCTGGATTGTATCTCCTACTCAGTTTTCTCTCTCAAAGCTGGAGCTCTACCCTCTGGGCCATTGCTTCACTTCCGGTTCTCTGGTGGTTTATTGGAGAAAATAGTCTCAGAGACTCTCCTGCTCTGCTGGCTTGAATGGCGTTCTCCTGAGAAGGCTTCAAATGGTTTCCTCAGGAATTCACTGAGGAGCCACTCCACACAAACCCTTAGTCTAAATCTCGAGGAGTACTAGAGAAAAATGGAAACATTGTTATACCCCAGTCACAGGACCCCCACCAAAAAGACCACCGAGGGTCAGACTTTACAGCTGTTTTAAGGTTTTATTTAAACGGGCTGCAGCTCGGGTCTCATCCTACACTCCAACACAGCAGCACCTAGGAGAAGAGCCCAAAGGTAAAGATTTGCAGAGTTTATAAAGGCACACAACCAACCAGGTGTTTAGATTACCACCACGTGTTGCTCTGCTAGAAACAAGCAACAAGTGGTCACTGCCTCAAAACTTTAACCCTTCATTCCCCCCCTTGACTTATGGTCTTGTGGCTCCAGCCTCAAACTAAACTCCAACAGCTCTTGATCTTGAATGGGTATGGTCCCTAACTGACCTTAGCCATACTATTAAACAACAATACCAATAATAATCAGCTCATTTTTTCTTGAGTTTTATGCAGTGGTTGGATAGGATGCTTGGAGACTTCCCATGTTTCCCCACGGTTGTCCAGGTCAAAGGGATCTGCTGGTCTGGGGTGGGAGCAGTGGATCCAAGCAGCAATGCCATCCACTTAAGGGCAGTAGGTGTAGCCAGTAGCACCATGTAAGTTCGCTTCCATTGTGGTTCCAGAAATATCAGGTTGTGTCTTCCAACAAACACCCAGTCCCCTGGTTTAAACAAATGGCGGGGGGTAGGAATAGAAGCAGAATCATATAATGCTCTAAGCTGGGTCCACATCCTCTTATGCACCATCTGTAGTCAAGCTTACACAGAAATTCAATATCATCCAAATCAGCAAGCAATTCAGTCTGAAGGGTAGGGATAATGGGTGGAGGGTGTCCATACATTATTTCAAAAGGAGTAAAGCAAAGCTGATAGGGTGAATTTCTTACTCTAAACAGGGCAAAAGGTAACAGCGATACCCAGTCTGGGCCAGTCTCCAAGGCCAATTTAGTTAAGGTCTCTTTTAGAGTCCAATTCATTCTTTCTACCTGCCCTGAACTCTGGGGTCTATAAGCACATTGCAATTTCCAATCCATCTCCAGTGCCACGGCTATTCCCTGACTTACTTTTGAGTCGAAGGCTGGTCCATTGTCCTACCCAGTTGTGGTTGGGAGCCATCCCTGGGTAGGATTTCTTCCAGGATCTTCTTAGATATGACGTTCACAGTCTCATGCTTTGTTGGGTAGGCTTTTACCCATCCTGAAAAGGTGTCTACAAAAACTAGCAAATATTTATATCCAAATTTTCCAGTTTTAATTTCTGTGAAGTCTACTTCCCAATACACACCTGGCCTATCTCCATGGAGATGAGCTCCTTTTGTAACCAGTTGATTAGGGGCATTGTTGAGTTGACAGGCTTTAAAATTTTTTAACAATGTCCTCAATGAGTTGATTTCCTTGCCTGATTTTTACTTCTGAGAGTAGGAACAAGTTCTCCATTCTTTGGGTTCCCATGTGAGAGACCCGATGGATTCTCATAAGAAACCTCTTGTCCAATCTTTGTGGCAAGATAAGCTTTCCCTCACCAGTTTTCCACCAGTCTTTATCTCTTTCTCTGTTTGGGGGTTTATAGGCCATGGAAATTTTCTTTATCCACTCCAAGTCTTCTTGGGAGTATTGAGGCTCAGGAGGCAAAACTTGTGGCCCTGGGCTGGAGGCCCACCTCCTTAGCTGCCTGATCGGCCAAGTTATTTCCTTTGGTTATTGAATCAATTACCTTTTGATGGCCAGGAAAGTGCATAATGGCAATATTTGCTGGTTCCCATAAGGCCCGGATGAGGCTTAAAATGTCTTTTTCGTTTATAATAACCTTTGCCTCAGCTGTCAACAGCCCCCTCTCTTGGTAAATGGCTCCATGGACATGCACAGTGGCAAAAGCATACCGACTGTCCTTGTAAATGTTTAGTCTCTTCCCTTATCCCATCTGTAGGGCTTTTGTTAGTGTCACTAGTTCTTCTCTTTGTGCAAACGTTCCCTGGGAGAGTGCTTCTGCCCACACTATCTCAGTGTCCATGGTGATTGCTGCACCGGCGTACCTTTTTCCCTCTCAAATGAAACTGCTGCCATCTGTGAACCAGGTATGCTCAGCATGCGATAGTGGCAAGTCCAACCAGTCTAGCCTCTTTTCTTTGGCCTGGTCGCTCTTTTCACACTCAATTTCATGTTCTTTGTCCTTCCATTCCTGTCTTTGCTACTGTCTCTCTCTTATTGTAAACCCTTTCCACTGCAGCTACTAGATCACTAATAGACTTTTCACTAAGTCTGTCTAGAGCCTGCAACTTTCGCTTTATGTCTGGTGCAGCTTGATTTATATAGGCAAACATAATCATCTGAGCCGACTCCTGGGTCTCAAGATCATACGGGTATATTGACTAAAAGCTTCCATGAGCCACTCAAGATATGCTGCCAGACTTTCACTTCCTCCCTGTCTAACATCATAAACTTTGGCCATATTAGTAGGTTGGCCACCTTGAGACATGCCAACAGAGCCTGGCGATAGATGAGGAGTCGCTCCCTACTTTCAACTGTATTGTTGTCTCAATTGTTGGTTGGATCTCATGAAAATAGGCAGTGATCAGGGCAGGATCCGTGATAGGTGCTCCTGTGGGGCCACGGATATGTTTCCGGGCTGCCTCTTGGATATATCTCTCTCTTTGGTGGTAAAAAGGACCTGTAAAAACTGACTAAAATCATGCCAAGTGGGCTGATGAGTAAAGAGAATAATTTCAAGCAAACAAATTAAATCCTGGTGTTTCTCAGAAAAGGGGGCATTTTGGGTGTGCCAATTGTGTAGATCACTGGTAGAAAATGGCCAATATTGGAGTTGCTGTTGACCATCTGCATCCACACGACCTATGGTGCTTATGAGAAAAATAGCTGCGTTAGAAGGGGGGTTGATCCCACTTTGTCGTGGAGTGACTGGCCACTCAGAAACTTTAAGGGCAGGTGCTGAGTGTTTTATAGCTCCCTCCTCCTCTTGACCATTCTCAGGTTCTGCAAAAGGAACCTGGAAAGGAGAATATGGGGGAGGAAACATTTCTTCTTCCAAGTTATCTCCCTGAAAAACCGGGGGGTACCTTTTCTTTCCCTCTGTCTCAGTTACTTTTTGTAAGTCTAGGAGGCTAGATGGAGTGGTGCCTATGGTTTCCAGTCCCATCAGAGGTACAGTCCAAAAAACAATAAACAGTACAAACAAAACACACGCAGGCCTGACAATTACAAAAAAGGGCTTACAAAGTGGAGATCTCCCAAATTGGTCCACTGACTACAGTCACAGTGGGGTTCCACACCCAGGCCACACAACAGAAAGAGCAGAGCCAGAGTGGGCGAGTTGCGCCACTGTTAGAAGGCCCTCTTGGTCAGTTCCAGCCCAACACTGAACCGACCCCCACCCCACAATTCACACGGCGGTGTTCTAAGGACTGCCTCCCCTTCCCCACACAGTGGGGTTCCAAGGACCCCTGCCCCACAAGAGGATCTTGGACATCTCCCAGTTCCTCCAGGGTTGTGGTGCAAGCGCCATCTGCCTCAACAACCCTTTACGAATCGGAGTGGCCATCCTCACAAAGGAAAACGAAAGTAAAACAGACAAATGACAGGACAAGACAAATTAACAAAGACAGCTCTGTATTACCTTTGGAGACTGAGATCTCGAGGGTCTATGGGGGGATCCAGGACAAGCCCTCACTAATATAGTATACCCAGGTCGCAGGATCCACACCAAGAAGACCATCGAGAGTCAGACTTTACAGCTGTTTTAAGGTTTTATTTAAACGGGCTGTAGCTTGGGTCTCATCCTACACTCCAACACAGCGGAGCCTAGGAGGAGAACCCCGAGCTAAAGTTTTGCAGGGTTTATAAAGGCACACAACCAACCAGGTGTTTGGATTACCACCACGTGTTGCTCTGCTAGAAACAAGCAACAAGTGGTCACTGCCTCAAAACTTTAACCCTTCACATGAAGATGCTACTAGTGTGTTCTAGACACTTAACGTTGGAGACACAAAACACTCATAATTATTAGATCATTTTATAGGCAAAAAGAGCAATGCAGACTTTATGAGGATCACTCCAGCTTTCAGTCCTCATATCCTGAGACAGTAAATTCACAGCAGCTCAATGCTAAGTGACAGAACTGGCATGTACTGTGGATATTTGCTCCCAAATCCTGTGACACTCATTTCTCACTTTTGGCCTCAAACCTGTGACCAGAGGGGAAGATGAGGAGAGAAAATCCTTCTAAGGGAAAGCAGCTATAAATAACATTGGATAGTTTGCTTATAAATTAAAACCTTGGGAATGACCCTGTTAAGAAGTCAGATTGTCCAGATTAAAAAATGAAAAAGAGAAGAAAAAAGGTGCCAGTGGCTGCTGTCTGTAATCCCAGGTCCTCAGGAGGCTGAGATGTAGAGAAACTGAGTTTGAATCCAGCCAGTCCATGACACAGTTATTTCTAAGAGATCACAGAAATACCCAGAAGTGGTGCTGTAACTCAAGCTTAATGTAGTACCCTTGAGCAAAAGGAGCCCAGGGACCATGAATAGGATCATACTTCCACCCCAGGACCTGCCCCCTCAAAAAGAGCCTGTACTTCCATGTCTTTGTATTCTTATAGGTGAAATTCCCGAGTAGCTATACTGAATGGCACCAACCTAGGAAATTTGTATTCAGTACAATGAGTTCGTAACAGAGAGACTTCTTTCAAGATAGTGCATGTTCCAGGGCTCCCCTCACTGTTCACAGTGTAACCTGAGGGTTTCTCTGCAACACAGGCCTGCTGGAGGAAGTCTCTCTCATTGTCTGGACAGGAACACAAAAGTCCTCACTCCTGTACAGCTGGGTAACAAACAACTCCATCTGGGCCAGTTAGTGAGGATGAGTGTGAGTTGGCTCTGAAGGTCAGGAAAAAATGGCCTCTTTGTACCCTTAGCTATCTCTCTCCGCAGTGCTCTGTTTTAACAGGAGACCTTCATTTGTGCCACCTCTCATGGCAGGCCAAGTTCTGTGCACTTATCCTGCCTTTGTGAGACTATATTCTGTTGTTCAGTAACAGTGCTCAATATAATTCAAGTCATTCAGGCAGACAACTAAGGTACTGAACATAATGAAATGATTCATTGCAAGCAATGTTGGGTCTATGATGCCTTTCCTATATTTCCGGAAGCTTGGTAAATCCAAGCACATGTTGGATATCACAAAGCTTCCTGTCATCTAGGACTGGTGAAACTCATCAGGTTTTGAAACCTTTGACTTCTCCTAGCTGGTCCCTGGGTGGCCAGGTTTTGGGGTTGAACATAAGGCCTGAGTGCTGACTATGAGCTCAGTGCAGAAGCCCAGTGCTTTCCCATTTTGTGTAACAACATCTCTTCTGGTCTGTGAGTGTATGTGTGGGTGTGTATGTGTGTACACCACGGTGTGTGTGTGCGTGGGTGGGTGTGTGCATGCACACATATACATGAGTCCTGAAGCTTGACCTCAGGACCTGAGGACTGTACCTAGTTTCTCTTGTACAATGATATCCCTCTCCCACTTGAGCCACAGAGCCACTTCAGGCTTTGTCCTAGTCATATGGTCCTGAGAAATGAAGCCCACGATTTTATATATGCAAAGTATTCTACCACTAAGGCACATTCCCAGCCCTCTATTTCAGCTTTGTTAGTTTAGTTCTGTCTTTTTTATTGTTGTTGTTGTCAATTGAAGGAGTTGAAGTCTTGGTGTAGGTGCTGTCCCTGACCCCATCAGCTCAAGTCTTGTGCTCTACCACTTGAGCCACACAGCTACTTCTGGTTTTCTTGTGGTTCATTGGTGCTAAGTTTCTCAAGGACTTTCCTGCCTAGGCTAGCTTTGAACCATGATCCTCAGATCTCATCCTCCTGAGTAGGTAGGATAATCAACATGAGCTCCAGCACCCAGTTTCCCCTTCAGGTTCTTAGTAGTGAATTGGAGATAATAGTCTCATAGTACCTTTTGTGTCTGAGATAGTTTCGAACCCAGATCTTTAGAACTCAGCTTCCCGAGAAGGCAGTATGACAGACTTCAGCTACTGACCCCTTGGCCATAGCTTCTACTGCAAAGGGGTCCATGGCTCCACGTGGTGGAGTGCTAGCCATGAGCCCAAGAGATAAGGGTCAGTGCCTCAGCCCCGAGTTCAAGGGTCATGACCAAGAAAAAACAAACCAAACCATTATCTGCTGTAGACAACTCACGAGTCTTCAGTAATACATAATTTTGTCCCTGACATGGGGGCCTATCTGAGCCTCAATATTCTTGTCTGTATAAACATCTAAGTTGTGGAGCTCTTACATAGACAAGATGTAAGAATGCACCCGGTTAAGGACATAGCACATGGCACTCTTTGCACCACTCAGCACACAACATCCTGAAAAAAAAAGAAAGAAATTAATTATTATAGTTACTTCATAGTTTTATCCTCTACAAGAACGTGTCTATTTTTTCTGTTGACTTTTAAATATGTAATGCCTCATTGAAAACTGCATCTATTGCAGAATTAAATAAAATACAAACAGGTACTCTTTTGAATGTCTCTGGTATGGCATGTTCAGAATTTGAAAATGAGTAGTTAGTAGTCATAGGAATGTTGAGGAACAGATATGTTCTCTCCTCTTAACAATTAGTAAGTTTTCAAAGTTAGGAGTTTCCATAGAATTGAACGGTTTTCTGTTTTAGTATGAGACAACACTAAAAATAATGTTTTTTTCCAAATAATGCCAAGTATATTCTGAAAATATTGTATAGTTTGATAACATTCCAGTTGATGTCTGATAAAGAAAGAGGTAATTCAAATTAGCAACCAAAATGTTCATTTTTTAAAGGTAATACACATAGAATAATATTTACTATACCAATACAGTGAAATTATATTTTATGTAGCTCATTTTTTAACTTAATTTTATTGTCAAGGTGATATATAAAAGGGGTTGCAGTAATTGTAAGGTATTGAATAAATAACATGTCAAAATTTTTACTCCCTCCCTCATTTTTCTCACACTTTTCCTTCACCCCACTACCACTCACAAATTGTAATGTAAATTTCCAACATATTGTCCTATGACTATTGCTATTGCATTGGTTTGCCTTTTGTCCTTTGTCTAGCCATTTTATTGTTCTGCTTCTCTTGCCAAATGAAGATAAATGTATATACAATACACAGGATACTGAATCCAAATACAACAATGGACAAACCATATGGGAAAACACAAAAGAAAAAAGAAATCACATAGTACATTAAAAACAACAACCACAAAGACAAACCTCTCTTTCCATATCTAGGAGTTTATTTTGCTCAGCATCATTTTATATGGTCATTTATACATAGCTACTGATTCATTCTGCTCATCTGCTAAGACTATCAGATATTTCCTAGTTATTACAAATGAGGGAAACCATGAAATCTGTTTCTTTGTGTCTTGCTTATTTTTTTAGTAGGATTTTTCCAAGTCTTTCCATTTCCTTATGAATAGGAAGCATAGAAGTACTCCGTACATATATAAACCACATTTTGTCAATTCATTCATCTACTAAGTGGCATATTGTTTTAAAACATGATTGCATGTAAGTATCACTTAAGGCCATTCAAAAATGACAGATGCTGCCTCAACAGATATACTAATATCATGATTTCTATGTAAGATAGTATTTTATGGTGGTACAAATGTTGAGATATAGGATGAGTCTAATGTCTATCTTGCACGAATTAGCCAGGAAGATATCCAATATCATGTAGGATAAAATGGTAGTGACAAAATGTTTCCCTTGAGAAAGATATAGGTGGCTGCCAGAAGTATGAAGTAGTTCAGATAAATTTGAAGAATTTAGAAATGCAAGCTCAATTATGTCTCTTTAAATAATAATTATGTAAGTGGAAGGGCAAAAAAAATGGTAAGAGAAGAAAATAACTGACAGCAGATCATTATCCCAAGTTAGAGTACAAAAAGACATAATCTAAAACTTCCAAGTTAAAGAGATACCAATATAATACGTCCCACTTAATTTAGGTACATGCAAAATATTTACTTGGCTTTTCCCTACTTAAATGCTCCAAAATAAATGAACACTTACAAGAAAAGTTATGTTATTGCCATTGTTTCAACACTAACTGTGATCAGCCCTCTTTTTCTCACTTTGCACTTGGTAAATTGATGATGTTGTGGCTGATTAGAGTCAGAATTAGGGGCTTCTACTTGTACAATTATCCCAGAACAGTTTAAAGCAGTTTTCCGCCCAAGATATCCAACTATATTGTCTGAACCTGTACTTTGAACACACCCTCACACCTGAGCACATTATTTGAAATTATACTTTAGCTTTTCTTGGCACATTCTACTTTGTGCCTTTGTCTTCTTTGCACATTCCTTTTGAGTTCATAGTTGCTCTATTTCCATTTATCTGTACAAACTGCTAAGAACATTGTTCCACTACCACTTCTTGTTTGTACACGCCCAGTCTATGTATAAAGGTACTTTGTCCATGTTAAGCAATAGGGTAATACTCAACCCTATGCCCACATTAAAGGATGTAGAATTTAAAGCATTTTGAGACAGTGATATTAGAATTGAAAGGCTCCTTAGGGACATTTTCATGGAGTTCATTAGTTTACCCAGGAGAAATATAAATATCCACAAAATTTGGAGTTAATTAGCAAGTATCCAAATTAACATTAGATCCTAGATGTTGTGTTAATACAAGTCACGATTGTCTTATTGTTAAATCAGAATCCTTCACTACTTGACAATGTGTATGAGAAAGTGAAAGAAAAGCATTAAAGCAAAAGGTCTTATCTTGTTAGGCATTTAATCCTCGTGGTGAGAGTAATGTCTGAATTTTTCCATTCAATAAAAGCTTGACGTTTATAAGAACATTTTCCTACATATAAGAACTTGTGTCAGGTTGGTTGACAGTGTTATTTCAGCATGGAGATATACCTAACAAGATTTAGATTTCAATAGTGTATATGGCAGTAATGATGTGTCAATTGCTATTGAGGCATTTTCTATTCTAAAGAGGAATCAATTCCAGGAGTCTTCAGTCACATCATTAAAGTTGTATGTTCAACCTAATACTTGGTGTTACTTGTCCTACATTTATAATGAGTAGGCTGATAAGATATCCAAACATATCTAAATATATTTCAATAAAATCCCAAAATGATATGCATAGATGGGTCACTAATTGGAACTGTAGGACAAATTAGGCTTTTTGTGCTGTAGTTCAATCTATAAACTCCTAGCTAAATAAAGTTTTCAAAAATATTCACAGAATACCACTAAGAAAAGTTCATGACAGTTATATCTGTATAATATTTC
Source organism: Dipodomys merriami (assembly GCF_024711535.1). Taxonomy (NCBI): domain Eukaryota; kingdom Metazoa; phylum Chordata; class Mammalia; order Rodentia; family Heteromyidae; genus Dipodomys; species Dipodomys merriami. The sequence continues at coordinate 1,694,498 of NW_027202727.1, read as the reverse complement.
TAAGGTCAGGATTAAAGCATTTGTTCCCAACATTTACAATCAACAGGGTCTGTTGAATTAATTGATCCAGAATTTTGTCCACACATTCACATCTCAACATTTTATCAATATAACTTTCACCAAAACACTGTTCTTATTGAACTTGTCTATGTCCTTTTACTTTTCAAATCCAAATAGTAGGTTTTCTTCAATATCTTCCTGAAAATTCTTTCCTTCCTTTTCTTCTGTAAATCTGTGTTTATTCCTTTTTTGTTTCCTTATTTATCACTTTCCTCCAATCTTGTCCACTCTGGTACTCACATTCTTCACACTTTCGTCAGAACATTCCTTTATCTCTTCCCTTTAATAATGTCCCTGATTTTATTATTTTTCATATTCATGGTTATGAATATTTTGATGATGTCCAAACAGACCTAAATTTGCATCTGTTTAACATAAATCTTAGAACTATCAGAGAGTTTTTTCCTCTAAATCCATCTTTATCACCAAGATAAATCCACCTAAATCCATCCTTATCACCAAGAATGTAAGTAACACAGTTAGGAGACAGAGATGTGGAAAAACTTTAGATTTCCTCTTACCCTACCTCCATCCATTAGATAAGATGAATGATCAAGATTTTCTCAGTTTCTGTCACTAATGTAATTTCTATGTACTTCTTTTTATGACCCTGACACACCAGCCTATTGCAAATACTCATCACCAGTCACTCAGTCCTAAACCAACTGTTTACTAAGTATGCATTTCTCCCCAGTCTTTTCATATTGGTCCTCTCCATCACCCAATGAGTCTCCTTGTAAGCACACAGAGTGAAGAACTCAGACAAAAATTCTAGTACCATTAATTACTCACAACATTGAATGTTGGTCTTACATTTAATGGATGTAATCTGCCAGAAATATTGAAGAATATATTTGTTGACTTCTAGCTTTTCATATTGGTCCTCTCCATCACCCAATGAGTCTCCTTGTAAGCACACAGAGTGAATAACTCAGACAAAAACTCTAGTACCATTAATTACTCACAACATTGAATGTTGGTCTTACATTTAATGGATGTAATCTGCCAGAAATATTGAAGAATATATTTGTTGACTTCTAGAGCAAGGAAAAAGAAAGTAAACAGTCAATACATTTTCTACCTTAGCTTACAAATAAGGAAAGTGTCAAATTCAGTTTGTTGGTATAGAGTCAGAAATAGTTTCATGCAGAAATAAAAATAAATTTTCACTCCTGGCTCTGCAGCTTTTGTCCTTTTATGGTAACTGCAGATATGTAAGTAGTATTATGTAAATTGTGTCATGTATTTACAGCTGTAATGAAGAACATACTCTTAATATATCATTTGAAAACATTGGTTATTGAATGGTATCTATATGAGAATGTTATTTGAACTAATCACACTAAGTTAAAACCTACATCTTAGTCCATCAAAATGTGGAAATAAACGATTTTATTTGTAAGAAAATAATACCACCAAGAACAGTGAGTGTATATACATTAGAAAGACTGCTGGAATAACATTAGGGTTTTTACTGTCTGTACCTGTTTATGTGATTGTAATTCTTGATATTCAAACTCTCCTTTTGTTATTCTGTTTTGTTTTGTTTGGTTTGGTTTGGTTCGTCATGGGGCCTGGACTCTTGGCCTGGCACTGTCCCTCAGCTCTTCGCTCAATGCACTCTACCAATTGAGCAACAGTGCCACTTCCCGCTTTTTCTGCTTATGTGGTGCTGAGGAATCAAACCCAGAGACTCATGTAGACAAGGGCAGCACTCTGCCACTGAGCCACCTTCCCAGCCCTCCTCCTCTTATTCTTATTGTATGTAATCCAACGCTGTTTATAACTATGCATTCAATGTGGGAAATCCAGCTTCAAAGATATCTACGTTTTTTTTTTCCTTTTCAATCACAACATCGTCATTATCAGGCTACACTGTGGTCATCATCCTCCCCATCAAAATTATTATTAGCAACATAAGTGCTAATTATTGAACATTGGATATGCGTCTATGATTTTATTATTTGTCTTTTGATTAATAATTTTAATGTTACCACTGTGCATGAATTCATATTGAAATTTTGAACAAATAAACAAAAAACCTAAAGCATATCAGGTAGTTTGACTATGTGCTTATAACAAATTATGGAATAGATTTTTTGAAGCATTGCAATTTCCTAATCAGTATGAATTAACTTCCTCTCTTCCCCTAACTACAATCAAATATTTAAGAGTTTAGGCAGAACCTTTTCAAGTAATATACTGTAAATGTTACTATAATATCATGTGTATATCTAAAATTCCCTTGAAAGTAATAAACTCTACTTTCTATTGAAATATTAGTTATTTTATTCTAGGAAACTTTTAGAAAAATAGACTGTATATCTTTGAAATGAAAAAGGTCAAAAATAGTAGCATAAAATTTTTAGAGCGAGTCTGTCTTCTCTCTCTATATATATATATCTGTCTTCTCTCTCTATATATAAATGTTATGTGTAGAATAGTATATTTTTAGAGAATATTTGTCCTCAGAAATATATACATATATCTAAATTTATGTGTAGAATGATATACATTATAGTGAAACAAGTATCTTAAAATATAATTAAAATTTAAAAAAACTTCATGAAAGCAAGTGCCGGTAACTCACCCTTATAATAACAGCTAGTCTGGGTGCTGAGATCTTAGAATTGTTTCCGAAACTAGCCCAGACAGAAAAGTACTTGTTAGATTCTTATCTCCAATTAACCACTAAAAACAACACCCACAACAAAAAATATAGCACATTAATTTCACAAAAGCATCTTTTAACTGCTGTGAACATTTCTTAGAAACATGAATACATACCCCTGGAAAATATTAAGTAAAAAAGTATAGAACATTTACGTCCATGTTAAAGACATGATTATTAAGATAGTTTAAGATATTTAGGTAATGATTAGAAGTTAAGAATAATGATAGGACGTCATATATTGGGACTGATTTTTTTATTCTAATTGACAATAGTAATAAAATGACATTTATAATGATTATATAAAATTACTCTTGCTTGGTATTTGAATTATCAGAAGTGATAAATATTTTTAAATGATTTCCAAAGCAAAGGAGTATCAATTCTTTTGTAATTTCAAAACAATTAAGAAAATGATTTCAAGGCTGGTTCACTCTAAGTCTATATTTGTTTTCTTGTTCTAGTTTTCCTATGTTAGTAGAAATTAAAATTCCAAAAATGTAATGGATATTGGCATTTAGGAAGATCTTCACAAACACTAATATTGGATTCCCTTCAGTGGAATTATTTTATTTCATTTGTTACTTTCACAAATAAATCAAGATGATTGTGTATTTTGTTATTTTCACTGCTTTTGTTTCTTATCTTGAGAATACGTTTTTCCTAGAAAACTAGAGATAAGCAATTGGATTGAGCATGTAACATATGACTTTCATAAAATGCAGATGCATAGATTTGTGTCTTTTGTCATTTGCTAAAAGTTTCTTCCAGAAAAGTTTCTCAATTACTTAGAAGTTTTACCCCTTCCCCTCCACAATTACACCGACATCAAATACAGTGAAAGCAGGGGTTATACTGTGGGGGAGGGACATACAAAGCAACAAAGAAATAATCATAAATGTGTTAGAAACAATCGCACGAAAGAAAAGAAAACATTTGAATACCTACCTTAGGGTTCATTTCCCTAACATCACCTTATCTGGCCTTTTCTGCTTGACTCAGACATATACTAGATATTGCAAATAAGGGAAACCATGGGAAAACAATAGGGATACAGGTGGACTCATTTCAACAATGAGATGTAAAAGTCGTTATGTGGAAAAATAAACTTTACAACTTTGGGGGGGAACAGGGAGGATTGGGTGGGGGGCAGGGGGAGGATGGGAAGGGAGAGGAAGGGGAAACAAAGGGGGAGGCTACAATGCTTGATAAGAAATGTACTTATTATCTTGCCCAGGTAATTGTAACCCATCTGTACAGTATTTTCACAATAAAAAATAATAAAAAAAATTACTTAGAATTGATGCATAATTCCTAGGTATTCCAGTTATCACATATACTTTTGGATTGAGTTATCTCTGTATAAATCCAAACGGCCAAAATACCCTCAAAATAAACAGAAATCACATCTTTGTTTTAAATGCAGTAGTTTACAAAGAGTTTTTAGCCAACACCAAAACATCTTTTTAGCTATTCTGCATTTTGTGTGAAGAAGTTTTAACAATAGTTTTTTTTCCTGACATGCAATTCACTTACAATATATTATCTCCTTTTATTGTATACATTTTAGTGCTTTGGAAGTGAATTGTGCCTTCATAGGTTTTCAAAGACCGATTTTCACAAACTTGCATTCCTTCAAATAGAAATGCTGTAAATTTTAGAACAGACATTAAAAATAGATATAAAATTCAGTTACAGGAATTTGCCCAGCATACATCCTCTATAGTGTGTCTTTTCAAAATTTGTTTTTTGCGGATCATTTCCAGGGTCTCACACATACTGTTCAAGTTCACTGTCAATTAACTACATTCTCTATCCAAAAAAGTTTTTTTACTTCTGTTTAATACATTCATAGAAGTGTAATGCCTGGATCCTATAAAATTCTCTTTCACCTTTTGAAGACATGAAATCTTATTTGCTAAAATGATTGTAGTATTATACAAATCGATCACTATCAGAAGTATATCAATTTCTCCACAAATGCATTACTATATTTTGTGTCCTCTTTTTATATTATGGACTTATTAGTGAGTTTTTATTATTTCTTAGCCACTAAAAAGGAGCTTATTTCATATGCTCCTCCTATTGACTATTAATTTGCATATGTTATTTAACGAAATATACTATTCAGGAAAAAATTTATATAGAATTAGAAGATATAAAAATACTTAAGTTTCAGGGGCTGGGAAGGTGGCTCAGTGGTAGAGTGATGCCTTGCATGCCTGAGGCCCTGGGTTCGATTCCTTTGCATCACATAAGCAAAAAAAAAGCCGGAAGTTGCTCTGTGGCTCAAGTGGTAGAGCGCTAGCCTTGAGCTGAAGAGCTGAAGGACAGGGCCCAGGCCCAGAGTTCAGGGCCCACAACCGGACCCCTCCCAAAAAACACTTAAGTTTCAGAATCATTGTAGCATTAACATTGTAGCATTAACAAATATATGCCCTCTATCTGTTGGATATGGTTTCGTTTCTGTTATAGTGTCCTTTGAATTATGAAAGGTTATCACTTGATATAATCCAGTTCTTGCTTCTCTTTAGCTACTAATGCTTTCCATGTCAAATTTTTAGAAACTTTTACTAATCCGATGTAATGAATATTTACATTTATGTTTTACAAGTTTTTACATCTCACATTTAGTTTGATAATCATTCTTTATAAGGTTTTAGGTAGGCCAGTTGCCAGTGGCTCACGCCTGTAATCCTAGCTACTGAGGAGGCTGAGATCTGAGTATGGTGGTTTAAAGCTATCTTGGGCAGGAAAGTCCATGAGACTCTTATCTCCAATAAACCACTAGAAAACTGGCAGTTTTGTTGTTGCTCAAGCTGTAGAGTGCTCACCTTGAGCTGAAGAGCACATGGACAACTCCCAAGCCCAGAGTTCAAACCCCATTACCGACATACATACACACAAACAAAGGATTGAGGTAATATTCTAAGATCATCCTTTAAATCTAGAGAGGCAATAGTGCCAATACAACCATTTAAGATTCTGTTTTTATTTCATAAAGTCTCATAGCATCCTTTTCATGATCTGTGGAACATAAAACTAAGAATTTATTTTTGAAAAATCTGTTACCTTCTTCTATGCGTCTGTTCTTATAATAGAACTAGGTTATCTTCACTAAACATGGTAATACGATTCAAAGCTTGTATGAAGGTTCAAGCTACACCATTTTACAAGATTGTTATGAATTCCTTGAATTTACATACGGTATTATTGAGCAGGTGGACCAATATTCTCCAGAGATATCTGGATGTTTGATAGTCACTCATACTTCGCACATTGTGGAAACACAAACCCCTGATATTATATATAGATAAATGTCTTTAGAGATTGCTCAAAGCAACTAAAATTAATTTAGGAATGAGTTAAGCTTTAGATAACATTATAGCATAATAAAGCTAAATGATAACGACTTGAGCTGTACTGCAGAAGAGAGATAGATGGGGAAGAATGGTGGATCACATAGGAGCTGTATGTCATTGGTATTGTTTCAAAAAACAGAAAGACTTCAGAGAAGAGAAGGAGAAAAATAAAGTGTTCTGAATCAAGTTTCTTTTTAATCCACCTGATAGTTTGGACTGAAAGTCAGATAACATGGAAAAAATAAAATAGAAAACAAAGCATTTTATAGAGCTGTTACAATGTAAAAAAGTTGTAATAGGAATATAATTCATTTCCAAAGAAATAAGAGAAAGAATAAAACTAACAGTTGCTAATGTGGATAGAAGATGGATCACATTTTATCATATATAATTTTGAAAAGCATACTAGGAATGAAAATTTTAAAAAGTCATAACTTAAAACAAAAATTGTATTATAACTAGACAGTATAGTTCAGTGATAAAACTTTGGCCTAACATATGTGAAGCAATTGTGTGATCTCCCAAGCATTACAAAGTACACACAAAGCACACACACACAAAACCCACATAAACACACACACACACATAGCACATACACACATTTGGAATACTGTTATTATCATATTAAACAGAGGAAATTATCACAAACAGTAAAAGTATTTTAATATATGAAATCATAATATTGCTCATACTATTTAAAAGTTTACTAGAAATAAAACAGTCACAAGATACTTGGATTCTTATAGATTAAGTAAATTGAAAATTAAGAAATAAAAGACATGAGAAATTTGCAAACAAGTTTTAAATAATAAACATTTTGAACCATGTATACTTTTATTTTGATAAAAGATTGATGTTACTGGTGTTTTAACTCAAGATTTAGTATATGATAACCAGGTGCTCTATATCTTGCTAGGCATGGCTATATCTCTAATCATTTCACTCTGGAAATTTTATGATAAGGTCTCATATTTTCCCAGTCTCTCCCGAATTGCAAACCCTATTTACACTTCCCACCATAGTTAGAAAATGGAAACTACAAATCACTATGCCCAGCTCAGTTTTTTTTAATTCAAGTATAAATATTTCCAAAAAGTGACCATGTAATGCAGCCTTTTTTATTAAGTATGTGCTTCTTGAAAATACAGTATTCATTACCTGAACAAATATGTTTAGAACTTTAAGAAATTAAATTTATTTAAATTCATCAACCATATAAAATTTAAGAAAATAATTTTTAAATATTCACATGTTAACTATTTTGAAAGCAAAAAATATATCTCTGAATAATTTACATGTGTTAAAATTATGCAAAACTAAATTAACTAATCTTACAACTCTGAAAAATGAATTACCCCAAAGAAACAAAAGAAAATAATTAAGTTCAAAATTTAGAAAATAAAATGAAGTGTACTCTTTAGTTGACATAAATAACTGTAAGCCCTCTGTATATCAATTTAATAATAAAAAATGCATGAAGAAAGAAAAGTACCCATTGGTCAATATCGACAGGAAAAGCATCAGTAGTTTTTTTTTTGAGTGTGCAAAAAAATCAATAGAAGCGATAAATATGTTCCTTCCATAATAAATGTACTCATTACTTTATTTAGGTAGCTGTATCCCCTCTGTAAATTACCTTTACAATAAAATTAAATTGAAATTAAAAATAAGCTAAATAATATAACAATTAAGAATTCATAGAGAGCTAGGAAGGTGGCTCAGTGGTAGAACTCTTGCTTTGCATGTTTGAGGCCCTGAGTTGAATTCCTCAGCATCACATAAACAGAAAAAAAAACTGGAAGTGGCGCTGAGGATCAAGTGGTCGAGTGCTAGCCTTGAACTAGCCTTGAGGAACAGCACCCAGGCCCAGAATTCAGGTCCCATGATCCGACACCCTCCCCCCCCAAAAAAAAAACAGAATTACTAGAAACCATTGGTTTAAAACTTTTTAAAAAACTGCCCTAAGTACCCAAGTAATAAAATTTGATGATACTATTTAAATACTTCAACTTCAGCAGGGAAGCCAAAAGTTTAAAAACTGTTACAAAGTAAATTAATAAATCTGAATATATTACTATTAATAATAATCGTAAGATGAATTTATAGTGGTAGTCAAATAGGTAAGAAATGAGGCAATTTGCCATTCATTTGATTTAATGTGTGAGAAAGAATTTTCTAGGTTTCTTAAAATATATAATCAGTTTAATGAAGAAACTATTCCGTCACATGATATGATAATTAGATGAAGCTGATATTAGAGCAAAGAGCAGATTGTACTAAGTTTTTGCATGTTAAAGTATATGCTTATTTTGGTTGTGGGAAATTGTGTTCAACTTGGGTATTGTTTTTGTAGAGTGGTGTCATATCAGTGGTTAATTTTAGGATAGGGGTTCCCTTTCAAAAGAACATGCATCTGATCTGACTTTTTAGCCTTCCCATTATCAAGGGCATAAGAGTTGCACACCAAATTGTCTTGCTTCCTAACTTGGCTGGCCTGGTTTAGGCAGCCCTTCCAATCTTAACCTGTAGATAGTGCAGGATGGTGGAAATGATCCATTGCACCCAACTATAGATTGAGAAGGAAGTCCACTAAACTTTTGGCCTGGGTTCTGTTCTCAAGCCTCCTCAGTAGTTAAGAGTTCAGACATATATATGACTTAGGCATGTGAACACCTCAGGACAAGAATAAAAAAGCAGTGAAGTATAGAGGACAGACCAAATTTTAACTAGCTACTTGGGGGCTGAGTAAGATTAGCTAGCTACTCTGGAGGCTGAGATATGAAGACCACTATTCAAAGCCAGTCCAGTCATGAAAATACATGCGATTATCTCCAAAAAACCAGAAGTGGAACAATGGCTCAAGTGGTAAGCCACTATCCTTGGACACAGAAGCTTAGGGATGATGAATGAATAAATGAGCACTTGCACATATGCATGCGTGTATACACGTGCATGTACACACACACACAAACACACACACACACACACACACACACACACACACAAACACACACATGAGTATTTCAATGCGAAGTTCTTTTTTTACCTTGCTGTACCCTATTTCCCTGTATTAGTTTACAAATTAACAAAATCAGCTAAGCACCTATTTACATAGAACTCATCATGTTTCTCTAAAGTAAACTCTCTTTTTAGAAGCATGCTTTTATTTGACCCATATGTAAACTATTCAGGAGTTTGATTCTTCTCCCTCAATTCTGTAGAATTAGATGATTGTTTAGCTTCCCCCTAGCAATATAATTTTGTGAAATCTTGCATCACGCAACGTATTTCTTTCAATAGAACGCAAGCCTCTGTCAAACAATTAATAATAGGTTTTTCTTCTCTTTGCTTGCATCTGTAGTTTTATTATCTTCATAGATTTTATGGTGATCTGTCTGTGCATGG